>NC_083682.1:46580000-46914375 GCF_033118175.1 Dama dama
ATATATTTGAATCTGTATACCTTAAACTAACACAACATTGTAAATCAACTATACTTCAGTTGAAAAAAAAAGATAGAAGGATGGAACTTCTCCCTACCTCCATCAAGCTTGCATCCTAGTGGACAGTCAGGTAAAAGGAAAATTAAAATTCACTCTAAGTGACAAGAAGAGAAAAGTGAGATGGCTATAAGAGGCATAAAAAAAACCAGTGTTCGATGAGTAGTTGGGGAAGTGTTCTAGAGAGAAGTAACATTAGAATGGCATATGAAAGTAAGAAGGAGTAACTCTCCTCTGAAAGGAGAGGAGGTGATGTTGGGGAGGAAGGGGAGATGAGCCTGCTTAGCAGAGAAAATCTGCACTTAAACCTAGTCAGGGTCTTATTCTGCAGTATGGATCTTTCTATAATTACTTTTGCTTGAACATTTTTAGCCATAGTGAGTTGCTTATAAACATCAAGGGAATCAAATCCTTTTTGGATAGCTAGAGTTGTTTTAAAGTACTTCTTTAAATAGAGCCTGCACATTTTCTTTCTATAAATTTCATCCATAGATCTATTTCTTCACTTAGAAGTTGTACAGAATGAGTAAAATCACTCTTCCCATGTTTGAAGACAGTTATCAGAGCCTTTGCTCGTTGCTCCTCCAAGAGTTCTTATATCTTGCTTTTTCATGACATAAGTTCAAATTCCTCAATGTTCTAGTCACTCTTCTCTAGACACACTCTAAGGTGCCAAGGTCCTTGATAAAATAAATAAATAAATAAATAAATAACTGATATCCAGCATTCGATAAACATTTATTGACTACATACTACAAGATTGCTGGGAGAAATATTAATAACCTCAGATATGCAGATGATACCACCCTTATGGCAGAGAGTGAAGAACTAAAGAGCCTTATGATGAAGGTGAGCGAGGAGACTTTAAGCTGGCTTAAAACTCAGCATTCAGAAACGAAGATCACGGCATCTGGTCCCATCACTTCATGGCAAATAGATGGGGAAACAGTGGATACAGTGACAGACTTCATATTCTTGGGCTCCAAAATCACTGCAGATGGTGACTTCAGCTATGAAATTAAAAGAAACACTTGCCCCTTGGAAGAAAATCTTTGACAAACCTAGAGAGCGTATTAAAAAGCAGAGACACTACTTTGTTGACAAAGGTCCATATAGTCAAGCTATGGTTTTTCCAGTAGTCAAGAGTTGGACCATAAAGAAGGCTGAGTGCCAAAGAGTTGATGCTTTTGAACTGTTTGAGAAGACTCTTGAGATTCCCTTGGACAGCAAGGAGATCAAAACAGTCAATCGTAAAGGAAATCAACCCTGAATATTCATTGGAAGGACTGATGCTGAAGCTGAAACTCCAATATTTTGGCCACCTGATGAGAAGAACTGACTCATTAGAAAAGACCCTGATGCTGGGAAAGCTTGAAGGCAGGAGGAGAAGGGGAAGATAGAAGATGAGATGGTTGGATGGCATCACCAACTCAATGGACATGAGTTTGAACAAACTCTGGGTGATAGTGAAGGACAGGGAAGTCTAGCATGCTGCGTACATGGATCACAAAGAGTTGGACATGACCGATGACTGAACAACAGCAAAACTATATGACAGTTTTCTAGGCTCAAGTAAAAACACCAGTTCAGTTGCTCAGTCGTGTCCAGCTCTTTGCAACCCCATAGATGTAGCCTGCCAGGCTCCACTGTCCATGGATTTCTGCAGGCAAGAATACTGGACTGGGTAATACATCTGGGTTAGATTTCCTGGGTCAGGAAGATCCCCTGGAGGAGGAAATAGCAACCCACTCCAGCATTCTTGCCTGGAAAATTCCATTGACAGAGGAGCCTGTCAGTTTTACTTGCAAAAAAGTCAGACATGACTGACCAATCTTAGGGTAGATTCTGAAGAGCAAAAAAGCAAAACTCTTGGGTCAAACAGCAAGCAAGCTTTTAAGTCTGTCAATACATCTTACCAAATTACCTTCCAAAATTTTTTCTCAAATTGATTCCCCACCAACAAGGTATGTGATTTGTAATTTCCCACTGCCTCAGCCTTTTATTTGCCGTTTATTTCCTTTTGTTTTTTTAATTCATTTATTTTTAATTGGAGGATAATTGCTTTACAATATTGTGTTGGTTTCTGCCATACATCAACATGAATCAGCCATAGGTGTACATATGTCCCTTCCCTCTTGAACCTCCCTCCACCCTCCCACCCCATCCCACCCCATCCCAGTTCTCTAGGCTGTCACAGAGCGCTGGGTCTGGGCTCCCTGCATCATGCAGCAAATTCCCACAGGCTCTCCACTTCACATATGGTGATGTGTATGTTCCAGGGCTGGTCTCTCTATTCATCCCACCCTCTCCTTCCCCCATTGCTACTTATCATTTTAAAATATTTACAATTTAGTTGGTAAATAATTACATTACATTTTAATTTCAAAGTTATATTACCAGTGAGCCTAAACAATTTTGTGTTTTCCTGAACTGCTTCCTTATATCTTTTCCCCATTCTTATGAAAGTATTTTTCTTTAGGTAAAATAGTTGTAAATATTTTACCATGTAATAAGAATATTAACCTGTTCTCTCTTTTATGTCTAAAATAGTTTACCATCATTTCATGATTGTCTTAAAGTTATATTTTTGCCAAAAGCAGTTTTTAAGCTTTAGATTTTTAGTAGTCAAATCTATCCATCATTTTCTTCATACTTTCTGATTTTGGGCTTTGATATAGTTCTTGGAGATTTCTTTCCCTTTGGGTCATATAAATCTTCATCTATGGTTATTTCTGCTCTTTCTATGAATTTTAAAATGTAATAGTATTTAGGTATGTATAATTTATTTTGGTAAATGGAGTAATCTAGAGATCTTATTGTTTCTACTTACAAAAGAATCCAATCATTTCACTAACATTATACCCTCATTCATGTTTTTAAAAATTTATTTTGTATTGGGATAATCAGTTTGAATCAGAGATCAAATTGCTAACATTCCCTGGATCATAGAGAAAGCTAGGGAATTCCAGCAAAACATCTATCACTTTGACTACGCCAAAGCCTTTGACTGTATGGATCATAATAAACTGTGGAATGCTTTTAAAGAGATGGGAATGCCAGATTGTTTTACCTGTCTCCTGAGAAACCTGTATGTGGGTCAAGAAGCAAGTTAGAACCGTGTATGGAACCAACTGATTGGTTTAAGATTGAGAAAGGACTGTCTAATCCTTTGTTTAATCTATACACTGTGCACATCATGAGAAATGCTAGGCAGGATGAGTTACAAGCTGTGATCAAGACAGCTGGGAGAGACATCAACAGCCTCAGATATGCAGATGATACCACTCTAATGGCAGAAAGTGAAGAGGAAATAAACAGTCTCTTGATGAGGGTGAAGGAGGAAAGTGAAAGAGATGGCTTAAAACTAAATGTTACAAAAAACAAGATCATGGCATTGTCCCCATTACTTCATGGCAAATAGAGGAGGGAAAGATGGAAGTAGTGACAGATTTTCACTTCTTGGGCTAGAATATCACTGCTGATGGTGACTGCAGCCATGAAATCAGAAGATATTTGCTCCTTGGCAGGAAAGCTTTGACAAACCTAGACAGTGTGTTGAAAAGCAGAGACATTACTCTATTGACAAAGATCTGTATAGTCAAGGCTGTGGTCTTCCGAGGGGTCATGTATGGTTGTGAGAGCTGGACTGTAAAGAAGGCTGAGCGCCAAAGAACTGGTCCCTTCAAACTGTGGTGCTGGGGGAGACTCCTGAGAGTCCCTTGGACTGCACGAGATCCAACCAGTCAATCTTAAGGGAAATCAACCCTGAATACTAATTGGAAGGACTGATGCTGAAACTGAAACTCCAAAGATTGAAGGCAGAAGGAGAAGAGGGAGTCAGAGGATGAGATGGCTGGATAGCATCACCCACACAATGGACATGAACTTGGGCAAACTTTGGGAGATGGTGAGTGACAGGGAAGCCTGGCATGCTGCAGTCCTTGGGGGTTGCAAAGAGTCAGACATGACTGGGCAGCTAAATAACAACAACAATAATTGGAATAATCAGCTATATCCCATTAAAAAAAAAACTTTTATTTTGTATTGGGGTAATTGGCTGTACCCCAATAACAAAATAAATTTTAAAAAATGAATGAGGATACAATGTTAGTGAAATTATTGGATATTTTTAATAAGATAAAACAATAAATATCTGCAGGCACATAGCCAATTAACAATGTTGTGACAGTTTCAGGTGAACAGTGAAGGGACTCAACTGTAAATATGCATATATCCATTCTCCCTAAACTCCCCTCCCATCCAGGCTGCCAATAAACATTCAACAGAGTTCCATATGCTATAGAGTAAGTCCTTGTTGGTTATCCTCTTTAAATATAGCACCGTATACATGTCATCCCAAACTTCCTAACTATCCCTTCCCCCCAGACAATTCTAAATTCATCCTCTAAGTCTGTGAGTCTCTATCTAAATAGTGACTGCCTCCATTAGAGGAAGCATTAGCTCTCCAGCTTGCCAAGTTCTTCTCTTATTGTATACATCTACTTACCATTCTGGCTTCGTATAAGTATATGAGTTTAGAATCCTGTCACAGTTGGACATTCTCCTAAAAGTCAATGCTTGTAACTCTGTTAAACATTCATTTAGCCTCCCAAACATATCTCACAGATATTAGCAAGAATGCCAAAACCTCTAGCAGCATCAGCAACATCTATAAATCTGGGGAAGAATACCTCACACCTCAGGTTGTACGGCTTGGTCCCATATGGAAGTAGATATGCCCAATGTTTAACAGGCTTCCAAACAGAAGGGAAGGAGTCCAGGCTGCCACACAATGCATGTGTCTAATTCGGTCTTACAGAATAAATTGGAGAATACACCTAGATAAGACTTGCAAGTGGATGATTTGTTTTCTCTTATTTGTTTGTGTCTTTCCTGTATATATGCACCTGGAAGTTACTGCTGGGAGGCACTCTGATGAAGAGTGCCAGCCCAGTCACAAAAGTGGCTCCCTCAACACAGGCAAACATTTCTAAGCTCTAGGGAGGCCCAGAGAGACATCAGAGAAAGTTTGTGACCTACACAATGATAATTCTGGAGACTGAGGAAAAATCCCTCACTCAAAATCCCTCTTATTGACTTTCCAATAGACTAATTATTAACCCTCTTGAAATGCATTATTCAGGAATGACTGGCAAAAGGATATAATGGTTAATATTATGAATCAATATAGAAAGTTTTTTGAATGACATTAACATTTGTATCTGTTAACTTTGAGTAAGCCAATTGCCCTATATACCGTGGGTGGGCCTCATTTAATCAGCTGAAGACCCAAATGAAATAAAAAGTCCAACCTCCCTGAGCAAGAGGGAATTCCGCAGCAAACTGCCTTCAGACTTCATCTGCAGCACCGGCTAATCCGGGTCTTTACCAGCAGCCCTTCCGACTAGAGCCACACCCTTGGCTCTCCTGGTCTCCATCCGCCAGGCAGCAGTGCATATTTGGACTTTTCGGGCTCTATAATTGCTGGAGGCAATTCCTTGTGACAAATCACATATAATCATATATGTGTGTATGCACACACACACTCAAACACACACACACACATCTCTTTGCTTAAATTTCTCTGGAGAATCATGAGTAATATGGTCAAATTTTAATAGGAAAAACAAACAAACAAAAAAAGGGGCATCATATTGCAATACCAAATTACCTAGTCATCTCCCTAGATTCTGAAAGAATGATATACAAGATAAATACATTTTATGGAGATGATATACAATAGAAAAGAATAGAGTAGAACAAGATAGAATAAAACTGATTTGCACCCAGTGCAGATATCTGAGCATCTGAAGGGCATCAAGGAAATGATGGACATGGTTAATGAAACAGAAGAGGTAGAAAAAACCCAAGAACACTAAAAGCAAACTGTTTTATATTATTTTTCCAGGAGCAGGACCTGAAGGTGGTAAATAAGAAGCTGAAATGCCTCAGAGGCAAGTGTTACTGGACTGTGCCAGGGCCCAGTGATAAGAGTTATATGAGTCACAGACCAGAAAACTCATAAGCATTTGTTGTGTGTTAGAGTGGGACCACTGGGCAAGAACAGGACTGAACTAGAGCAAGTGCTCAATCTTTAAAAAATCACTTTTTTAAGTAGAAAAGAAAAAATGTAGGAAAAAGCAATACTGGCCTCTTTGGTGGTCTGAAATGCACTGAAATTAAAGTCAGAAGATGTCTCTGTCATTTGCCATCTGTGTGACCAGGGATAAATTACTTTCCTCATCCATATATGATAACTGGAAAATAATTCCAAGTCAGGTAAATAAATACTATGAACTACATAAATTTATTTAACACTTTAGACTTGCAACAGATGTCAAATTCCTTGTTTTTGATCCTAGCGTTAAAATGGATATCATGATATTTTCCTTCTGGAAATAACTGGGACTAATTCTGAACTCCTTTTCTCCTCACATATTCCTCACATAATATCAAGTCCATTTTGAGTCTTTCAGTAATCCAATGACTGGCCCATTGTAACCTTTCTTGGTGAGTAGCCTGCCGTATCCCCAACCCATGTCAACTCGAGGGTACAAATACAAGTAGCTAGAAGAGTTTAGTTGTTGACTATGAATCGGTCTTCTATCTCCAGTTCCCTAGGTTTACAAGCCCGAGGAGACTAATGGCATCTGGCCCCTACGTGTCCTCTGCATTTTATTGCTGACTAAGTCATGTGAGTGCAGAACTGCCTGCAGCTGTTCCCATTCTTTGCTTCATCCCTAAACCAATTCAGGCTTTCCCTACCTTTTCTCTTGACTACGACTTCACACTTAGGCTCCTAGATGTTGTTTTTCAGTCACTCAGTCGCGTCCAACTCTTTGCGACCCCATGGACTGCAGCATACCAGGCTTCCCTGTCCTTCACCATCTCCTGGAGCTTGCTCAAACTCATGTCCATCAAGTCGGTGATGCCATCCAACCATCTCATCCTCTGTCGTCCCCTTCTCCTCCTGCCCTCAGTCTTTCCCAGCATCAGGGTCTTTTCAAATGAGTCAGCAATTCCCATCAGGTGGCCAAAGTACTGGAGCTTCAGCTTCAGTCCTTCCAATGAATATTCAGGATTGATTTCCTCTAGTATTGACTGGCTCCCAGATAAACCTTTCTAAAACATTGGTCAAATCAAGTCGCCCTGTTGCTCAGTCTCCCCTTTAAAATGGAGTGAGGACTGATAGCGGGTTTTTTGGCTGTGCTGGGCCTTCACTACTGTGCCTGGACTTTCTCTGGTTGCAGCGAGTGGGGACTGCCCTTTGTTGCAATGTGCGGCTTCTCGTCGTGCTGACTTCTCTTGTTGCAAGCGTGGGTTCTAGGCCACACAGGCTTCAGTAGTTGTGGCTCCAGGGCTCTGAAACATAAGCTCAGGAGTAGAGGTGATGGGCTTAGCTGAATTCACACATTGATTTATTTACTGAGCTACCTTTTGCCAACTACAAACTGAAATGACTACACTGTGTTTGGCATTATTCAAAAGCAAAGGAAGGTGTATGACATATGACGATCTTATATCATAAGAGTCTGCCAAGGCCCCCTCAAAATACATGAATTCTATGGAAAGAGTTATTCTAGGGAAAATAAAGGAAAAAATTAGGACAGATTTTTGGGTCAGGTGACAATAAAAAGCCAGATTTGTGAAAGTTCTGTGATGCCTCCCTTTTCTCTCAATTTCTCACCAGGATTATCACCTATCATTTGACATTTCCTCTTGGGGATCTCAAATATATTTCAGACCAATGTGTCCAAAATCCTATCATTACCAGATAAACCCTGATCCCAGCCTTGGGTGCTGACCGATGTTTCGTACCTCAAGGGGTGGTACCTGTCAGTACTGATGTGGGCAAAACAGTAGTCATCTTCTTTGCGTCTCTGCTCCATCTGCCCCACATCCACTTCATCACCAAACTCATCGCTCTTTACTGAAGTATATTTAAATTACAATGTCGTGTTAGTTTCATGCATATGGAAAAGCCATTCAAACATATTCTTTTTCAGATGTTTTTCCATTATAGATTATTACAAGCTATTGAATATGGTTTCCTATACTGTACGCTACATCTTTACTGTTTATCTATTTTATCCATAGTAATGTGTACATTTTAAAACCAAAGTCTTCATTTACCCCTTCCTCCCACTTTTCCCTTTGGTAACCAGTTTGTTTTCCATACCTATGCAACTATTCCTGCTTTGTAAATAAGTTCATTTGTATCATATTTTAGATTCCACATACAAATGACATCACACGTTTGTCTCTCTCTGACTTACTGCATTTCGTATGATAATCTGTGGGCCCATCCATGTTGCTGCAAATGGCAATATTTCATTCTTCTTATGGCTGAGTAATATTCCTTTGTATATATGTACCACATCTTTATCCACCCCTCTGTCAGTGAACACTTTTGTTGCTTCCAAATTCTAACTATTATAAAAAGTGCTGTTATGAACATTGAAGAGCATGTAATTTTTCAAATTAGAGTTTTTATTATTTCTGGATACATGCCCAGGAGTAGTGTTGTTGGATCATGTGGTAGCTCTGTTTTTAGGTTTTTAATGATCCTCTGTACTAAATTAACTTCTCTAATAACACTAAGTGGAATTCCCTTTTTCCATTTCCACTGCCATCACCATGTGGTTCAAGGCAAGCTCCTCTCCTACCTCTCAACTTCCTCTTATTTTTATAACTTTATAATTTTTATATCTGTATCCATTCAGGCCTTCCTCTGCTGTGTCTTCTGCAAGAGTTAGAATTACCTTTTCAAAAGGCAATTATTCACATCTACGCCTGAAAGCACTGAAAGTTTCCCATTGTTCTTAGGAGGGGGTGGGGAGGGAGGAAATTTTCCTGTATCTTTCTAGGTTACTTTGACTGGTGTAGAATTAATTTGACATGAGATAGATTAACAGAAGAAAATCAAGCAAAAGTTTATTAACATGTACATAGGAGAGATCCAGGAGAACTAAGTAACTTGTCGAGTGGCAGAAAACCTCACCTTAATACCATCTTCAGCTAAAGTATTTCAAAGAGGAGGAAGTGAATGCACAGGGAGATGGAAAACAAATGTTTGGTAAATGAGTGTTTGCTGGGCTAGGCAGAGACACTGAGGCACAGAGTGGGAATTCTGATCCTAAGCCCTGCCTAGAATCTCCCCACCACACAAGGCCAGTGTTCCTTGCAGATATGCTTGGTTACAGCTCTGTTAGTGAACAGGCCCTCTGTCTAAATTCTTTTAGGCAGTTAGGGCAGAGTCAAAGTTTCTTCCTGAGTCTTTTGGACTCTTGTTGTTTTCAGTCTGAAATAATCCACATGCCAAAGAGATGGTATGAAGTGGCAAATTTTGCTCCCCTACAAGAGACTGAGGCAAAAGTTAAAATGGACTTCAAGGACGTATACTATCCATTCCTTTTACCTATCTGTGGACCTACACCTGGCATAAGAGCCGCTCATTTGCTACATTTTATCTACTCTCCCTTCCCTCCCCCTTCCCTCCAATAGCCCTCTGCACCCATCCTAATTCTCTCTGACAGGCCCACTGTCTCTCTTATACACACTTGCCATGGTGGCAGTTTTTTGTATGGGCAATTACAGGATTATTCATCTCCCCATGTCAACTGTAAGCTTCACTAAGGCAGGACCTACTTTTTTCCCAGCTTTACTGAGATATACTTGATGTATAATATTATGTAAGGTTAAGGCCTAAAACATGCTGATTTGATACACTTATACTTTGCAAAATGGTTAGTACCATAATGTTAGCCAACACCTCCATCATATCACATAACTAATATTTTTTGTGGTGAGAACACTTAAAATTAACTCTCTTAGCAACTTTCGAGTATACAATACAGTATTAATAACTATAATCACTATGCTGTGCATCAGGTTCCTAGAAGGGAACATATTCCTTTTCACTGTTGTATATTTAGCGCCTACCCCACAGTAGGTGCTCAGATTATATTGCTAGAAAACAGATAAATGAATAAATGAGTAAATCATTAAAAGGAAATTGTCCTAAAATATGCTGCACCATTTCCTATTATTTTTAAACTAGAATATGCTCATGTAGGAGTTCCATGATGGCTCAAGGTGGTAAAAGATGGTAAAAGAATCCACCTGCAATGCAGGAAGTGCTGGAGACTTGCATTTGATCCCTGGGTTGGGAATATCCCCTGGAGAAGGAAATGGCAACCCACTCCTGCCTTGGAAACCCCATGGACAGGGTAGCCTGGCGGGCTGCAGTCTACGGGTCACAGAGTCAGACACAGTGAGCAACTGAGTGCTCATGCTCATATAACTGGTCTTTCTTTTTAATGCTTTCCTTATAAAATACATAGAATTCACTGACAAGTTTTTACCATTATTTGAACCTTTATTTCATGTTAACACTTAGGTATTATCTGTTTTGTCAAAAAGGAAAATAATTTAAAAAAAGAACATTGAAAATATAAAAGCCAGTCAAATCCAGTACTCAAAGATTATTAGTAGTATTTTGATATATGTTTTTCTATTTTCTATCTGTTTTTCTGAAGGCGAAGGAGGAGGGTGAAAAAGCTGGCTTGAAACTCAACATTCAGAAAACAAAGATCATGGCATCCAGTCCCATCACTTCATGGCAAATAGATGGAGGAAAAATGGAAACAGTGACAGGCTTTATTTTCTTGGGCTCCAAAATCACTGTGAACGGTGTCTGCAGGCATGAAATTAAAAGGTTCTTTCTCCTTGGAAGAAAACCTGTAACAAACCTAGACAGAATATTAAAAAGCAGAGATATCACTGCTGACAAAGGTCCACCTAGTCAAAGTTATGGTTTTTCCAGTAGTCAGGTATGGATGTGAGAGTTGGACTATAAAGAAAGCTGAGTGCCAAAGAACTGATGCTTTTGAACTGTGGTGTTGGAGAAGACTCTTGAGAGTCCCTTGGACTGCAAGGAGATCCAACCAGTCCATCCTAAAGGAGATCAGGCCTGAATATTCATTAGAAGGACTGATGCTGAAACTGAAACTCCAATATTTTGGCCACCTCATGTGAAGAACTGACTCATTGGAAAAGACCCTTGTGCTGGGAAAGATTGAAAGCAGGAGGAGAAAGGGATGACAGAGGATGAGATGGGTGGAGGGCATCACCAATTCAACGGACATGAGTTTGAGCAAGCTCCAGGAGATAGTGAAGGACAGAGAAGCCTGGCATGTTGCAGTTCATGGGGTCACAAAGAGTCAGGCATGACTGAGCAACTGAACAATAACAAAGCAAAACTTGAGCTATACTAGTAAATTTCTTGTGACTTGTTTGTTTTTTCCACTTATCAGGAAAATCTTTCCATATCAATCAATAATTTCTCTTTCATGTTTATAATGACTTTGCATTGTTTTACTTGGCTAGATCATAACTGGTTTTTAGGTTTTATAATATTTTTCTTTTGCAACAATAAATTCTCTGCTAACAATCTTTGAAGTCAAATTTTCATGTTTTAATTTTGCTGAGTCAACGTTTGTTAAGAGGAGTATAGGCTCTGAATGGTGAGCTGGGGTTCCACAAAAGATCACAGGAGAAATTGAAACTAAGAAGATTATTGCTCATAAATCCTGGAGGAAGTTCAGGCACACCTAAAGGGTCCCACAGGGAAACCAAGACAGAGTGCACACAGAGACAGGGGCAGGACTGGGGCACCTGTTTTTACTGGGGTCCGCAATGAAGTGCCTAGGGGTTCTCAAGCTAAGGCAACATTCACCAAGCTAAAAAGAAGGGGATTTTGGTGAGCTCCACAGGAGGTCTTACCTAGGGGGTACACCCGGCCCTGGGAGGTGGGTAAGCTGTGGATCACAAGGGCTGTTGGGAAGGTCAGATCAGGGCCCGTGGCTCTGTGGACTGTGTGATCTAGGGTACCAGCTTGCCCAAGGGGGCTAGAGTCATGTGAAGGCCCCCAGGGGTCACTCAGCCAACTAAATGGATGCTGAGGCAGCAATACCATGACGTAGCTCCACTGACTTCCTGACAGATTATGACATATTTAATGTTTGGGGAAATGAAGTCTTACCTTGACTGGGTCAAAGTGTCAGTCGAGTGCACACGCCTCAGTTCCATCTCGTCACAGCAAAGACTTGGAGTGACGGACACTAAAGCCCTTGGCCTGTCACAGCTCTCAGGTCCTGGACAGACCGTGTTATACCTCTCAGGTCTTGAATGGACCATGTTATAGCTCTTAGACAAATCAGTGTTACAGCTCCATGTTACAGCTCTATTTTATTTAACAGGTAAATCCATTCTCAAGGCGTGAGGGCATGCCAACCCAAAGACACTAAGAGCAGAGAGTGGGGGAGCGCGCCAGTGTGCGCAGGAGAGAGAGAGAGAGAGAGACCCCCAGCCCTTTGGCTCTTCTTTTTATATGTCCCCCCACCCGCCCCCCTCCCTGGGCCTGCCCTATGTAAATTGGGTTAGCCCAGAGTGTTATTTGTTCTACCCGAGGTCCTCACTCAGGTCCTCAGATCTTCTTTTGTTCTATTTTCACGGGCTTTTCTCTTCCTTATCTTTTAGCCACCGCCATTCTGGACTCCTTTTCCCTATTCTAACTACCTAACAAAAGGATTACACATTTTAAAGGTTTTTCCATCCGCTGCCAAAGTGCCCACTAGGAAGCTTGTTCCAACTCACTTCTGTGCCCAAGAAGTAAGCGCAGCTGAGAAGGTCTGCTTCTTTGCCCCTGGGGCAACCTTTGCTATCATCTGCTTTTTAGAGTTTTGTCCATTTGACAGATAAATAAATACGGTTTTCAGAGTTAATTTGTGTTTCTTTGGTTACCTGTGGCAAACAACTCTTTGTTGGCCATTTGGGAATTCTTCTTTTGTGAACTAAATTGGTTCTGTTCTTGACGACACAAGGCTGTGGCTCAGAATGTGGAGTCCTTCCTGCTGAGGTCTCTGAGGTGGAGGGCGGGTTTCTGCCCCCTCGTTCTTGGTGGCTGAGCCACGGCTTTAGACGGGCTACTGTGTCTGCTTCTCATCTCCTAACCTGGCGTCAGTGAGCCCTTCTGACCCCTGTCTTCACACCTCTCTAGCAGTTGCACTGTACTTACCATCTTCACATTTTCTAATCTTCCCTGGGCTCAAATGAGTCAATAAATAAACAGCTTGGGAAAAAAATAGAAAAGCTAACCAGTTAGAACTTTGCCAAATGAATGCAAAATTAACTCAGAAATTTGCTCCAGGGAGATCACTTAGCTCCTCAGAGAACTTTGTGTTCCACTTCCGGGTGTTGACTGTGCTGCAGAGAATAGACTATTGTTGTTGTTGTTTAGTCGGTGAAATCATAAGACTCTTGTGATCCCATGGACTGTAGTCCACCAGCTCCTCTGTCCATGGAATTCTCCAGGCAAGAATACTAGAGTGAGTTGGCATCTCCTTCTCCAGGGGATCTTCCTGACCCAGAGGTGGAACCCACACCTTCTACATTGGCTGGTGGGTATTTCACCACCTGACCTACCAGGGAAGCCCACAGAGAACGGGTATTTCCAAGTAAATTCATCTGAATGACTAAGAATCCGCTGCACTGGCATTTTATTTATTTTTGTCTTTTCAATGGGAACTATCTGAGCTCTTGAGCCCCACAAGACTCTGGGAAGTTTTGAGTCAATAATTACTGGGGAAAAGGCCCAGTTAGAGCCAAGAAGTCCTGGGAATCCCCTGACAGCTTGTCCATAAGAGCCATCTGGCCAAAACAGGGGAAATCAAAATAACTCCTCTCTGCCTTCACCAAGGGCCCAGATTAGCAAAGAAGAAAAAAAATTTTCTTCTAAAGAGGATTTACCACTAAATTTAGTCCCTGACTTTCAGACACCTTCAGTGCATTAAGTAGGCTAAGACAGATTGTTCCAAGAGCTTCCGAAAAAGAAAGTCAGATAAACTGTAACAAATTTGAAAAGAAGCCAAAATAATTAATAGAAACTGTTTTATTGCTGTCTTGTTTCTCTTCCTAATTAATATTTATGCACACACGTTCCAGAGAAGTTGCTGTTTGCTTAAGAATACACTATTGCAATACTGTTGGTTACAGCTGTTTTTGCAATAGGAATTCACTGAACAGCCTGAAATTGACAGATTAATACTGGGGTAATTAAATTTCCTAAAGAGGAGGAACTATATCTCTCTTTCTAGAAAATAAACAAAATGATTATAGAAACAATGATAGAGGTAGAGAACTACCACAGACACTAAGATGGCAAAAGGAGTTTAGGGAATCAAAAGTGTGTTGTTCTTTTCTCTTCAAAGAGCTGTCACAGGTGAAGAATGACCAGACTCTTGAGCTCTTGTTCCTAGGGGAAAGGACAGATGTCTACGGAAAGCCGCAGCCTTTTGCAAAAGGAGGCAGGGCTTCTGTTGGTAGTAAATGCTAGCTGTCTTTACAGTGAGTTTATTATGACAGCTCTGCGTGGATAAATCACAGCCAGTGCAGCCTCTAATGGGGAAGTTTCATTCATACCAATGTGACACGTGAGCTCGTCCCTGGAGCAGGTCAGTTTGAATGCAGTGACAAAAAAATCCAGGAGAGTAACAGAGCCCCCTGGAGTGCAATACCCCTAAGTAAACCACAGTCAATTTGCTCCCGAACTCAACACCACCTTCAGCCAAAAGCATAAGGAAACCAGTTGTGATTTATACAGTGTGAGTCTTTCACACACACCCTTCCGAAAGCGAATAACCTTACTAGCTTTCCCTGGCAGGCTAGATTTGGCTGCAGTCCTGAACCAAATTCCAGCATTATTTTTGTTATTTAGCATTTGTAGAAAACTTACTACTTTCCAAGGGCTTTGCAATCATTGATTAGTTATTAGCCAGCTGGTGATGGGTGAATGTGCAGTTCCTAAATGATACTCTGTCCCAAATGCAGCATCTATCTTTCCCAGCACCTCCTTTCCCCCGCCCTCCCCTCTCCATGTCTCTGTCTCTCTCCCAGGGTGGGATTGATTAGTCCCACCCTAATCAGTCCAGATCACACTCCCGTGAGCAAGCTCTCCACTCCAGCAAAGCTAGGGCTCCCAGAGATCTAACCACCTCCCTTCAGCTGCTCCTTGACGCTGCACAGTCACACCCCTTTTCATCAACAGCCTGTCACTCATACGGAATCACAGAATCATTTCTGTCATCAGAGGTTTCAGCTGGGCCTCTCCTGCCCTCCCAGACTCAGATAGTTGGGAACAAATAGTGCTCTAAGCGCCCGTTTATTAATAAAACATTTGCCTCCCCTAATGCAAGCAGTAAGTAATTTGAAGTGACATTGCTGTTACATTCACAGTTATTTTTCAGGGCAGCTGAGAAATGCATGTATTTATCTCTGTTTGGGGAGGCCCACATCGACACCCTGGGTTTTTCGTTAAAGGCGCACCGTCTCCCCTTGCTGGTTAGCCTGCCTCGCTCAGCTGCCTGTCGGGTTGTGTGACGTCCACGGGTACCTGTCGCTAGGGAGACCAGAGGCACGCCAAAGAGGGACACTGGGCATTCTGGAAGCCTGCCACAGGCACGGTGACATCTTTCACAGGATGTTTAAACAGAATTCTTTAATCACATAAAGATGCCAAATCCTAGTCAAGGTGTGATTTTGTTACGTACCCTGATGATCTTTGATCTAATTTCACACTTTGTCTAAAAATTGGGTTAGCACCGATTGTGGTTGTTCGTAGCAGTATCCAGGGAGTGTACTGGCCGTGAGCCCATCCCCAAGTCTCAGCAGTCAGATGGGTCTCTGCAATGTGCCAGGTAGCCCACCTTGGTTCAGTCCTCATTGCCTCCAGATGGGGAGGAGATAAACCCCCTGCCCAGAGAAGCTTAATACCAGAAGCACTACTTTTCACCAAATTGTCAGACTTTCATGTTTCCCCCTCTCCTGCTAAATAACACCGTGTGTTTAATTCAGGGAAACATTCCTGCAGTATTCCCACTGACTCCAATTAATGTACATCCATAAGGGGCTTATTTTCTGGCATTCTGACTAATTGCTTATACCCAGTCTCCACTTGAACCAGGCAAAGAGGGGAAAAAAAAAAAAAAAAAACCTTATTATGAAAGCTTCATCAATGCTTTCTGTTTGAATTTCTAGCTTTCTTGAAATTTCTGAATATTCCTTTCCCAGAAGGATTCCAGACCAAAGAGACCACCCTTAAAGCAGAGATGGGTTGCATCCATAATATCCCCAATAATGCATGCTTTAGCAGTGCTGCCAACTAATTAGCCAGGGTTGCCCGGCAAGCTCACGTCTTGT
This sequence comes from Dama dama, assembly GCF_033118175.1. Lineage (NCBI taxonomy): Eukaryota > Metazoa > Chordata > Mammalia > Artiodactyla > Cervidae > Dama > Dama dama. Next base: position 46,596,315 of record NC_083682.1, read on the forward strand.
TCCTTCACCTGCACGCCGAGTAAGCAGCTCAGCTCCACTAGGAAAACTGATTAACCTTTATCCTCCAATTTAAAAGTTCAGAATGTTACAAACAATTACCCCTTGAATCAATCATTATTAGTCCATTTGCATACAGGGAAACACCACCTCCAAATTCTGGTATTCTAGTACCTTTTTGCTTGTATGTACTCAGTCCAACTCGTTGTGACCCCATGGACTGTAGCCTACCAGGCTCGTCTGTCCATAGGATTTTCCAGGCAAGAATACAGGAGTGCGTTGCCATTTCCTTCTCCAGGGGATCTTCCCTACCCAGGGATCGAACCTGGGTCTCCCGCATTGGAGGCAGACGCTTTAACCTCTGAGCCACCAGGGAAGCCCTAGTATCTTTATACATTTGCTCAAAAATATTTATTGAGTATTCACCATCTGTCAGGAATAGGTCAGATGCTAGCAATGTCACAGAATTTATGAAGCAAGGCTAGTCTGGAACAATAAGTTTATGGAAATAGGATCAAAAGGAGGGGTGCTATGCAGAGTAATGTCCCCCATATGTTTATGTTCCAATCCCAAGAACTTGTTACTATGTGTTACATGGTAAAGAGACTCTGCAGATGTGGTTAAGTTAAGAAGCTTGAGGTGCAGAGATTCTCTTAGGCCCAATCCTCCCTAAAATCTGAGAATCTTTCCTAGCTATGGAGAGAAAGAGGTGTTATAATGAAAACAGCATCAGAGAGGTTCAGAGTTGCTAGCCTGAAGATAGAAAGAGAGGGCCACAAGTCAAGGAATGCAGGTGGTCTCTAGAATCTGGAAAAGGCAAGGAAACCAATTTGCCCAAAGAGCCTTCAGAAGCTAAAGTTCTGTGGATACCTTGATTTTAGCCCAGTGAGAACCATGTTGGATATCTGACCTACAGTACTGTATGATGGTAAATTTTGTTTTTAAGCCATTCAGTTCAGTCTCTGAGTCATGTCCAACTCTTTGTGACCCTATGAACTGCAGCACACCAAGCCTCCCTGTCCATCACCAACTCCCAGAGTTTACTCAAACTCATGTTCAGAGAAATGGTGATGCCATCCAACCATCTCATTCTCTGTCATCCCCTTCTCCTCCTGCCCTCATTCTTTCCCAGCATCAGGATCTTTTCAAATGAGATAGCTCTTCTCATCAGGTGGCCAAAGTATTGGAGTTTCAGCTTCAACATCAGTCCATCCAATGAACACTCAGGACTGACCACTTTTAGGATGGACTGGTTGGATCTCCTTGCAGTCCAAGGGACTCTCAAGAGTCTTCTCCAGCACCACAGTTCAAAACCATCAATTCTTTGGTGCTCAGCTTTTATATAGTTCAACTCTCACATCCATACATGACTACTGGAAAAATTGCAGCCTTGACTAGACAGACCTTTGTTAGCAAAGTAATGTCTTTGTTTTTTAATATGCTGTCTAGATAGATCAAGACTTTCCTTCCAAGGAGTAAGCGTCTTTTCATTTCATGGCTGCAATCACCATCTGCAGTGATTTTGGAGCCCAGAAAAATAAAGTCTGACACTGTTTCCACTCTTTCGCCATCTATTTCCCATGAAGTGTTGGGATCGGATGCCATGATCTTAGTTTTCTGAATGTTGAGCTTTAAGCCAACTTTTTCACTGTCCTCTTTCACTTTCATCAAGGGGCTCTTTAGTTCTTCTTCACTTTCTGCCATAAGGATGGTGTCATCTGCATATTTGAGGTTATTGATGTTTCTCCTGGCTATCTTGATTCCAGCTTGTGCTTCCTCCAGCTCGCATTTCTCAGGACGTACTCTGCATATAAGTTAAATAAGCAGGGTGACAATATACAGCCTTGACGTACTCCTTTTCCGATTTGGAACCAGTCTGTTGTTCCATGTCTGGTTCTAACTGTTGCTTCCTGACCTCCATACAGATTTCTCAAGAGGCAGGTCAGGTAGTCTGGTATTCCCATCTCTTGAAGAATTTTCCACAGTTTGTTGCAATCCACATAGCCAAAGGCTTTGGCATAGTCAATAAAGCAGAAATAGATGTTATTCTGGAACTCTCTTGCTTTTTCTATGATCCAGTGGATGTTGGAAATTTGGCCTCTGGTTCCTCTGCTTTTTCTAAGACCAGCTTGAACATTTGGAAGGTCACCATTCACGTATTGCTGAAGCCTGGCTTGTAGAATTTGGAGCATTACTTTACTGGTGTGTTAGATGAGTGCCATTGTGTGGTAGTTTGAGCATTATTTAGCATTGCCTTTCTTTGGGATTGAAAGAAAACTGACCTTTTCCAGTCCTGTGGCCACTGCTGAGTTTTCCAAATTTGCTGACATACACAGTGCAGCACTTTAACAGCATCATCTTTGAGGATCTGAGATAGCTCAACTGGAATTCCAACACCTCCACTAGCTTTGTTCATAGTGATGCTTCCTAAGACCCACTTGACTTCACATGCCAGGATGTCTGGCTCCAGGTGAGTGAACGCACCATCGTGGTTATCTGGGTCATGAAGATCTATTTTGTACAGTTCTTCTGTGTATTCTTGCCACCTCTTCTTAATATCTTCTGTTTCTTTTAGGTCCATACCATTTCCGTTCATTATTGAGCCCATCTTTTGCATGAAATGTTCCCTTTGTATCTCTAATTTTCTTGAAGAGATCTCTAGTCTTTCCCATTGTGTTGTTTTCCTCTATTTCTTTGCATTGATCACTGAGGAAGGCTTTCTTATCTTTCATTGCTATTCTTTGGAACTCTGCATTCAAGCGGGTATATCTTTCCTTTTCTCCTTTGCTTTTCACTTCTCTTCTTCTCACAGCTATTTGTAAGAACTCCTCAGACAGCCATTTTGCTTTTTTTTCATTTCTTTTCCATGGGGATGGTCTTGATCCCTGTCTCCTGTACAATGTCACGAACCTCTGTCCATAGTTCATCAGGCTCTCTGTCTATCAGATCTAGTCCCTTGAATCTATTTATCACTTCCACTGTATAATTGTAAGGGATTTGATTTAGGTCATATCTGAATGGTCTAATGGTTTTCCCCACTTTCTTCAATTTAAGTCTGAATTTGGCAATAAGGAGTTCATGATCTGAGCCACAGTCAGCTCCCAGTCTTGTTTTTGCTGACTGCATAGAGCTTCTCCATCTTTGGCTGCAAAGAATATAATCAGTCTGATTTCACTGTTGACCATCTGGTGATGTCCATGTGTAGCGTGTTCTCTTGTGTTGTTGGAAGAGGGTGTTTGCTATGACCAGTGCGTTCTCTTGGCAAAACTCTATTGGCCTTTGCCCTACTTCATTCTGTACTCCAAGGCCAAATTTGACTGTTACTCCAGGTGTTTCTTTACTTCCTACTTTTGCATTCCAGTCCCCTATAATGAAAAGACATCTTTTTTGGGTGTTAGTTCTAAAAGGTCTTTGTAGGTCTTCATAGAACCATTCAACTTCAGCTTCTTCAGCAATAGTGGTTGGGGCATAGATTTAGATTACTGTGATATTGAATGGTTTACCTTGGAAACAAACAGAGATCATTCTGTCACTTTTGAGATTGCATCCAAGTACTGCATTTTGGACTCTTTTGTTGACTATGATGGCTACTCCATTTCTTCTAAGGGATTCCTGCCCACAGTAGTAGATATAATGGTCATCTGAGTTAAATTCACCGATTCCAGTCCATTTTAGTTTGTTGATTCCTAGAACGTTGACATTCACTCTTGCCCTCTTCTGATTGACCACATCCATTTGCTTTGGTTCAAGGACCTAACAGTCCAGGTTCCTATGCAATATTGCTCTTAGGCCATTAAGTTTGTGTAATGTTTTATGACAGTCCTAGAAACTAATATAAGAGTTTGTGTTCAAGAATAACTGTGCCACTCATTAGCAGTTTAATTTGAGCCCATTGCTTAACCTTCTCAGTGCCTCAGTTTTTTTATCTGTAAACTGAAGGTAATAACACTTACTTTATCAGTTAGTGATGAAAAAACAACAGAATGAACCTGATGAAGCTGTTGGCGTTATGCCAGAAGACAGCAGGTATGCAGGGAATAGTTGCTGAACATACTGTCGACACACAACTCTGAAAGTCATCCCTACCAAGTTATCCAAGGATTTACTATCACATTCTGCTGAGTAGACTAAGAACCCCATGAGCTCCAAGAAAGTGGCATAGATGTGGAGATACTACATGGATGGGAGAAGAGGACCCAACCACAAGTCCAATATTTTTCAACACCCTGCCTGATTAATCCTGTTGTGGCTTTCCTCATTTTACAGAAGGTCCTAGCATGTCCTGTTGCTTGTGTCGGGAGCACTACAGTTCATCAGAGCTTGCAGTTCACATTTAGCTGCATCCCTGAGCACTTAAAGCATGCATCTAGCTATATTGTGGTTGATGGTTTCTCTCTATTCACGTTTAATCCTGACCAGTCACTGAGAGGGAGTGGAGGAAGCATCCCAAACAGAAGGACTCGTAGGAAAGAAAGAGCTCTTTCCTCTCAGTAACGAATGAGGATCTCCCAATGTTGGCTGGTCTGCTCACACAGCCAGCGCAGAGGTCTGGTGACATCACAGTTTCAACATACTCCCAAACCACAGGCTTCCAAATAGTCAGAGCCCTTCCGATTAGGCAGTGATCTTAAAGGTCACTGAGCTTAACTCCCTGTTAAAAAAAAAAAAAAAAAAAAGGAGGAAAGTTTTAACTATTCAGAGGAGACTGCTAAGTCACTAAAGAGGACAAGGTGGTTTTAAAGTTCATCAGGGACTCTCTCTGTGTGTAATTTGAAGATAGATAGCTCAAACTTCAGAAAGTTCATAACTTTTCAGTTCAGTTCAATTACTCAGTCGTGTCTGACTTTGTGCAACCCCATGGACTGCAGCACACCAGGCCTCACTGTCCATCACCAACTCCCAGAGTTTACTCAAACTCATGTCCATCGAGTTGGTGATGCCATCCAACCATCTCATCCTCTGTCATCCCCTTCTCCTCCTGCCTTCAATCGTTCCTAGCATCATGGTCTTTTCAAATGAGTCAGTTCTTTACATCAGGTGGCCAAAGTATTGGAGTTTCAGCTTCAGTCCTTCCAATGAATATTCACGACTGATTTCTTTTAGGATGGACTGGTTAGATCTCCTTGCAGTCCAAGGGACTTTCAAGAGTCTTCTCCAACACCACAGTTCAAAAGCATCAATTCTTCGGCTCTCAGCTTTTTTTATAGTCCAACTCTCCCATCCATACAAGACTACTGGAAAAACGATAGCTTTGACTAGACAGACCTTTGTTGGCAAAGTAATGTCTCTGCTTTTTAATATGCTATCTAGGTTGGTCATAACTTTCCTTCCAAGGAGTAAGCATCTTTTAATTTCACAGCTGCAGTCACCATCTGCAGTGATTTTGAAGCCCCCGAAAATTAAGTCTGCCACTGTTTCCACTGTTTCCCATCTATTTGCTATGAAGTGATGGGATGCCATGATCTTAGTTTTCTGAATGTTGAGTTTTAAGCCAACTTTTTCACTCTCCTCTTTCACTTTCATCAAGAGACTCTTTAGTTCCTCTTCACTTTCTGCTGTAAGGGTGATGTCATCTGCATATCTGAGGTTATTGATATTTCTCCTGGCAATCTTGACTCCAGCTTGTGCTTCATCCAGCCCAGCATTTCTCAAGATGTACTCTGCATGTAAGTTAAATAAGCAGGGTGACAATATAAGCCTTGATGTACTCCTTTCCAAATATGAAAAAGTCAAATGTACTAGAATTTTCTCAAATGGTGTTACTTACAAGAAATAAGAAGTAGAACATTTAAACAGAAGCATTAGATATAATGCAGAAAATATTCCTGAGGATCCGACAAGATGACATCTAAGAGAATTCCCAAAGCGAAAATGTTATTTTATCCTTAATATTCTTTAGCTATTTGAGATCCTGTACCTAGAAGAGAGCCAATAAAATAAGAGGTTTAACCTACTGAGATATTTTCTTAAGAGACAACATGGAACTTTAACCAGTCTTTGGAATTCTCTTTGTTTACTGTTAAACCCTAAAAGTAAAAGGAGACTAACTTCCTGATGCTTTAGTGCATAGTGTCGGTCACTGAGTCGTGTCTGACTCTCCCACCCCATGGTCTGCAGCCCAGCAGGCTCCTCCGTCCATGGGATTTTCCAGGCAAGAATACTGCAGTGGGTAGCCATTCCCTTCTCCAGGGAATCTTCCCAACCAAGGGATTGATACTGGGTCTGCTACATTGCAGGCAGTTTCTTTACCATCTGAGCCACCAGGATTTAATGCATATAAGAATGCTAACATAGGATTTCCCTGGTGGTCCAGTGGTTAAGACTCCATGCTTTCGATGTAAGGGATGCGACTTGGATCCCTGGAGAAGGAACAAAGATCCCCCATGCCATGTGCTGCAACCAAAAGATTAAAAACACAGAACTTTTCTTCTTTTTTGTTAAGAAGGCTAACACTAATGTTTATTTCAAGTTCTGTTGGAAAGAAAGGAAAATAATTGATATTGGCCAAATGAAGCAGTGCATCCTTGCTGGACAAATACCATCAGATACTAGAAGGTAAACTGATTAAAGGATAATGAACAAACTTGCTTTTTTAAAAGTAACATTAATTACACAACTCAAATGCTTCAAATGTGTGCCTTCTCTTTAGATCAAATATCATTACAAACTGTATTCTACGACCTTCACCAAAGAGCTGCTCTGAAATCTCCTCTCCCTCCTGTGTCCATGCTCCTCGCATAGATAGAAAAGGCTGTCATTCCATCTCTTTGGTACTTTTCTTCCCACTCCTACTTATTTATGTGAATTTCCCAATTTGGAAAATTATTTTCCTAGTGGCAAGGATTACGAGTATTTATGATCTTGCTTAAAATACTCCACTTCAAAGATTGACATAAAATATATTAACTATTTTTTATAACTGAACTATTTGAGTTTTCTGAATTCTTTCTATAAATACTCAAATGACAATTCAAAACAGGCTATGTGTAATTCAAGTTCCAAAAAGAAGAGCCTCCATTGCCTTCCTTGCTGGTAACTAGAAGATTCACAGCTTTGTCAGCGATTTCCATGACACAATCTCCAGAAAAACGTGTCTGTGTCCTTTCAGCCCAGCTCTTCTCCCCTTCATGATGGGCTGCCGCTGATTGCTTTTGCTGCCAAAACCTCTGAGAGCTCACTGCTTCGGTGTACACAGCTGTCCTTGCTGGTTACCTAGGTGTGATCGCTACTGTTGTCTCTGGAGAAAGTGTAACTCTTCCTTTCATATATTCTTCCAAGGATGAAATATGCCCTTCTCCTTAATCTCTCACAAAATAAGACAGATTATTCTATTACTCTTTTTTAAACTTATTTATTTTTAATTGGAGGATAATTTCTTTGCAATATTGTATTGCTTTCTGCTATACGTCGACATGAGTCAGTCCCCGGTAGACGTCTGTCCCTCCCTCCTGAACCTCTCTTCCGTCTCCTGTCCTATCCCACTCCTCTAGGTGGTCACAGAGCGCTGGGTTGAGCTCCCTGCGTCAGACAGCAAGTTCCCCCAGCTGTCTTGTTTTACATACGGTAATGTGTATGTTCTCTCAACTCGTCCCACCCTCTCCTTCCCCTATTGTGACCTCAGATCTGTTTTCTACGTCTGCATCTCCATCAGTGCCCTGCAAATAGGTTTGTCAGCATCATCTTTCTAGATTCCATGAAGTGGAGAAGCCATTCAGTCATGTCCAACTCTTTGCAAACACATGGACTGTGGCCCGCCAGGCTCCTCTGTCCATGGGATTTTTCTAGGCAAGAATACCAGAGTGGGTTGCCATTCCCTTCTCCAGGGGATCTTCCTGACCCAGGGATCCAACCCGGTTCTCCTGCATTGAAGACAGATTCTTTACCATCTGAGCCACCAGGAAAGCCCTCTGGATTCCATGTATATGCATTAATATACAATATATGTTTTTCTCTTCTGACCTACTTCACTTTATGGATGGTCCAGGGATACTGGAAAAGCAACAAACAAAACACAGAATAATTTACAACAGACTGCCGAAGTGCAGACAACTCCCAAGGTTCCTTTAAGAGCCATCTTCTTTTTATGGCAATATTCTGTTGTATTACATAAAAAAAGGAGATGGCTCTTCGAAACAACAGTGCAGATGAACCTGTCTTCAAAGTAGAAATAGAAACACAGATCTAGAGAACAAGCTTATAGACAGCAAGCGGGGAAAGGGGAGGCGTGGAATAAATTGGGAGACTGGAATTGACATATACGCTCTACTGCCGTGTATAAAATAGAGAGCTAACGAGAACCTTCTATATGGCGCAGGGAATGCAACTTAGTGCTCTCTGATGACCTAACTGGGAAGCAAATCCAAAAAATAGAGGATATGTTTCCGCTATGCTATACCGTGGAAGATACAGCAGTGTAAGGCAACTATAGGTGGCGCTAGTAGTCGTGACTGAGCATCTGAGCAAAGTCTTTAACAATAGGACAAGCGCTCAGGGCTGGTGCACCGGGAAGACCCAGAGGGATGGGGTGGAGAGGGAGGCGGGAGGAGGGATCCGGATGGGGAACACATGTAAATCCATGGCTGATTCATGTCAGTGTATGGCAAAAACCATTACAATATTGTAAAGTAATTAGCCTCCAACTAATAAAAATAAATGGGGAAAAAAAAAAAAAAAGCCATCTCTTGCACCATCTGGGCTGCCTCCCTAGAACCAAGTGCACGTTCCCATCCGTGATGTCAGAAAGGCTCTGGTCATCTCTACGATTCCGTGTGTAGACCAAACTGTCATTCAGCTCCAGGAAAAAGAAATTACTTTTATCTTATTTTATCACAAAACCCATCTCCTACGTAAAATTCCCCATGCTAAAATTCACTTCTTTTTAGAATGATTAACATGGTTTGACCCCTTGGAACACTCAAGATAGATAAACAATAATCTTAAACTATACATTTATCAAGGTATTCGATATTGTGGTTTAAGTAAGAAAGCCTAATTGGGGCCAGGCAGTAAGGTCCCTAAGAGCAATCCAGGTTTTTTTCATTTTCTCCTTATGACTGATTCAAAAACTTTGTGCCCTGATGTTACAGATACACAGGGCATCTTGATACATGAGTAAGGATCTAGGCATGACACGAATTATCCCAAGTGTGTGGCCAAAAGGAGCGGAGAGATTTTGTTGGGCCTCACAGTTTGCGATGAAAGTATTCTTTTTAATAACATTAAGAGAAATGCCACAATGGCATAAATAGTTTAAATGAAAAATGTTTTAAAATTATTCTATGTATACAGTTTCAATCACATGTAGGTTTTCATGCTAAAACTTTAAATTAAAATTCAGATTCAGAAATTGTATGGATTGTTGCTGCTGCTACTGCTAAGTCACTTCAGTCCGACTACTGGAGTGGGTTGCCCTTTCCTCCTCAAATGCATGAAAGTGAAAAATGAAAGTGAAGTCGCTCAGTCGTGTCCGACTCTTAGGGACCCCATGGACTGCAGCCCACCAGGCTCCTCTGTCCATGGGACTTTCCAGGCAAGAACACTGGAGTGGGTTGTCATTTCTTTCTCCAGAGGATCTTCCCAACCCTGGGACTGAATCTGCATCTCCTGCATTGAAAGGCAGACTCTTTACCACTACACCACCAGGGAAGCCCAACCAAAGTGCAAGATACTTTTTTTTTTTTTTGGTCATAAGACTGAGCCCATTGGTTTCTAAATTCTAGGAAATCTTTCAAGTTGTTATTCAGTAACATAGATCAGAGGTGGAAGAGAAAAGTGGAAAGGCAGTTAATATTTGATTGACAATCAAGGGTGAACATTTTTACACAGACTACCTCATTTAATCACGACAAACATCCTGCAAAGCAGGTGATGTTATTCCCATTTAATGAGGAAAAAAGATGAGATTCACGAAGAATAGGCAACTTGAGCGATGGCATGCGGCTAGGAAGTAGAAACATTGGGAATTTTATTCAGTTTCCCTCTGGCTTTAGAGCCTGTGGTCTGTCTTTTAAAATGGCTTAAAAAAGCCTACTAAAATGTGACCTTTGAATGAAATCTACAGCAGAGTAAAGAATTCAGACGTTTGCAAAACAAATGTCTGTTTTCCTTTGAGAAATGCCCAATGTCACTCCCACGTGACTTGGTTAATATGAGATGGCCAGTTGGCTCCAGCTACCTAAAGGGTGGCATGGGCTCTCTTCTCAAGACAACATTAATTATTTGGAAAAAAGAAGAGTTTGTTTGATAAATCAACTCCAGTGAAAAGAGAATCTATTATTCCAGGTTTCCTGATAGTTAAGTGACTAGATTTTATAAAGAATTACAAATACCATACACTTACTAAGAGCTCCTACCTTGGGTCATAAATTCTTCAAGGTATGTACCTGTGTAGGACATATGAATGATATTTATGATTTGAATCTTACGAGTGAGAAATCTATGGTTTAAAGGGTCTACAGAGCTTGCAAGCAATGAAGCCAAAAACCAAATCCAGTTTTATCTGATTCCATGTTCCGTGCACTTTCCACTGTTTCTTACTGTATCAGAAGTTTCAGGCACCATTTAAAATTTGATATGGCTGAGAATAGGCACTGTGTAAATGTGTATCTGAGAGAAGAATTTAGTCATGAAACTGAATGATCAGTGGTGTGGTGTTGAGTCAATGTCCCATGAATAGATCTTTCCAGGAATATTTCAGGATGGGAAGGCTCGCTGGCATGTCAGTTGACAGACCCCAGGGTTATTTTTCTTCCTCAAATGGGGAAAATGACAATATGGATAGTATGCAGAGAAACTAAAGGCAAAAGAATTGTATTAAAATTAGTAACCCAAACTTTTGTGTTTTGATGCCCCATTGCCAGGAGACTGATGCCAGAAACTTCAGAAAAATTTCTGAAAGTGTTCCACAACAATAACAAATAGATATATTGTACTATGAAAGTCATACTGAAAATCAATTGCATAGTTAACAATTGCTTGATTTAACATTTTTGAATAAACAGACATCTTTCTTTTTTCAGGCATTGCTTTCAGATCTGACTTAGAGGCTTAAATAGACTGACACTTCCTATAACTTGTCAAAAGGAAGACCATTTCACTGTTGATTTAGAAACTGATTTAGATGTTTTAAAATGTCTTTAGATATATCCCTGAACTAGTGGTTAAAGGTCAAATAGAATATATAAAGAAAGGAGAAATAGAGCAAAGACTAGATGTATATCCAATGATTAACATTAAAGACAAAGGAAAAAAATAAACACATAAAATGAAGGAAAGAGTTAGAGGGAAAGAGAGAGAGGGGATAAGAAGAGGATTATTTGGTTCATATAGATGGGCAGTTTAAAAGGCTTACTACAATATTTCTCTTTTATTTTTTTCCTAACCATTCACAGTGAACACAATAAAATAAATTTTCCTGTTATAGGGACAAAACAGGCTGGCCATTTCCTGGCTTGATCCTGAACTGTCCATGTGAAAATCTTTGTCACACTGTGAAGATAATTGTATAATCTGGGAATAACAGAGAAACGATCTCTGTTCATATCAACATAAAAAATTGTCAGTGCTGCAGACTCATATCTCTGAACTAATACTGAATTCTCCACCTTGCAATTCAAGGCTCTCCTATAACCAAGTGGCATATGCTGTAAATTTTAATAAAGCTTACATAGATTTCTATCATCAAAGATGGTACCCAACTGAGAAATGCAAATCAAAACTAAATAAGATATCACCTCACACCAGTCAGAATGGCCACCATTTAAAAAATTGACAAATAATAAATGTTGGAGAGGATGTGGAGAAAAGGGAACCCTTCTAAATTGTTAGTGGGATTGTAAATTAATGCAGCCACTATGGAAAATAGTATGGAGGTTCCTCAAAAAACTAAAACTAAAGTTGCCATATGATGCAGCAATCCCACTCCTGGGCATGTATCAGGACAAAGCTATAATTCAAAAAGATACATAGCACTGAAACATGTATATTATCATATGTGAAACAGATCGCCAGTCCAGGTTCGATGCATGAGACAGGGCGCTCAGGACTGGTGCGCTGGGATGACCCAGAGGGATGGGATGGGGAGGGAGGTGGGAGGCGGGTTCAGGATGGGGACACATGTACACCCATGGCTGATTCATGTCAATGTATGGCAGAAACCACTACAATATTGTAAAGTAATTGGCCTCCAATTAAAATATATAAATGTTTTAAAAAGATGCATGAACCCAAATATTCATAGCAGCACTAATCATAGTACACAGACATGGAAGCAACCTAAATGTCCATCAACAAGTGAATGGACAAAGACAATGTGGTATATACACACACGCACAATAGAACACTACTCAGCCATAAAAATAAATGAAATAATGCCATTTGCAGCAACATAGATGGACAGAGATTATCATACTAAGGGAAGTAAGTCAGAAAGGGAAAGACAAATACCATATGATATCACTTACACATGGGATCTAAAATATTACACAAGTGAATTTATTTGCAAAACAGAAACAGATTCACAGAGATAGAGAAGAGACTTGTGATTATCAAGGGGGAAGAGGGTGAGGGAGAAATAGAGTGTTATTCAGGATTAGCAGATGTCAACTATTATATGTAGAATGATAAACAACAAGGTCCTACTGTACAGCACAGGGAACTATATTCAATATCCTTAGATAAATCATAATGGAAAAGAATATGAAAAATAGTATATGTATGTATGTGTTTGTGTGGTTTTGTGTATCACTTCACTAAATAGCAAAAATTGACACACCATTGTAAATTAACCATACTTCAATAAAATAAATTTCTAAAAGTAACACTCAGTTGAAAAATTCCTCCTTCCTGCATGTTAGATGAACAGGTACCAGACTTATCTCCCTGCATTAAATAAAAACTGGACAAAATATATAAGGCTACTACTTTTAGGCACTGGATAACAAGCCATATGTGTGCATGCTCAGTCACTTCAGTCGTGTCTGACTCTTTGCGACCTTATGGACTGTAGCCCTCCAGGCTCCTCCGTCCATGAGATTCTCCATGAAAGAATACTGGAGTGGGTTGCTGTGCCCTCCTCCAGGGGATCTTCCCCACCCAGGGGTCAAACCTGCATCTCTTCTGTCTCCTGCAGTGGCAGGTGGGTTCTTTACCACTGGTGCCACCTGGGAAGCCCATAATAGTCCACAGAGTACTACAATTCTTGACAGAAAGAGAAAAAACAGGTAAGCCCTAAGATTTACAGTGCTCTCTGCAAAGCATGGTCTGTAAATCGTTTAATATCACAGTAATCCAAGTCTATGCCCCAATCACTAATGTTGAAGAAGCTGAAGTTGGACGGTTCTATGAAGACCTACAAGACCTTCTAGAACTAACACCAAAAAAGTTGTCCTATTCATCATAGGGGACTGGAATGCAAAAGTAGGAAGTTAAGAGATACCTGGAGTAACAGGCAAGTTTGAGCTTGGAGTACAAAATGAAGCAGGGAAAAAGCTAACAGAGTTTTGCCAAGAGAACTCACTGGTCATAACAAACACCCTCTTCCAACAACACAAAAGAAGACTCTGCTCATGGATACAGCCTGGCATGCTGCAGTCCATGGGGCTGCATATAGTCGGACATGACTGAGCAACTGAGCTGAACTGACAGATAGATAGATATACATAAAACTGCTTTCAAAACCACAGCACAGAGAAGTAGAACCCAAGCACAGTTCAGTGGTCCCTCTAGGCAGAGGAGGCAAAGGGCCAAGTGCAGGCTATAGAAGCACCTGGATTGTAGCAAAAAAGAGCAGAAAGGAAGAGGTAACAGACTACCATATGAGGTGGTTAAGTGCTAGTCATTCAGTCGTGTCCAACTCTTTGCGACTCTGTGGACTGTAGCTGGCCAGGCTCCTCTGTCCATGGGATTCTCCGGGCAAGGATACTGGAGTCTGTTGCCATTTCCTTCTCCAGGGAATCTTCCTGACCCTGAGGTTGAATCCAGGTCTCCTGCATTCAGGTAGATTCTTTAGCGTCTGAGCCACCAGGGAAGTCCCCGACCCCTGGACAAGTCCTAGCCTGTGTATATTCAGTGCGAGATTCTGTAATGTCTATCCAAGTGACTGCTACTGGGTTGATAGTGTTATGGAGATATTTTAGAGTAATAAGAAACATTGGCCCAGTGAGAGCAAAAAGGCATTGTTAACATACCGAACACATAGCTGAAACCACAGGATGGCAACATTTCAGGGGTTTCTTAAGAACCATGCCTTAGTTTGAAGCTACTCTAGACACCCCTTTACAAACACTAAGCAGAGCGTCAGTAAGATGAAGGAAACCTTCCAGCAATCAATTGCCTGTCAGAAAAGACTCAATGTTCTATTAAGGAAGACAGCATAGCCCAAACTCTACTATGTACTCCAGAACGCTCAGCTTAAAATTTAAAAATTTTTCTATGCATACAAAATGCAGGAAAAATATTGTCCGTGATCGTGAAAAATGTCAATCCAAAAGAAATGACCCAGCATTAAAATTGGCAGACAATGACTTTAAAGCAGCTGTTAAATATGTTGAAGGATTTAACCAAAAATAGCTCTTAATAAGTGACCTGGAGAAGAATTGCAGCCAAGAAATGGAAATTATCTTTTTAAGATGAATAGAAATAAATACTGATGGAAAATGATAGCTTCTTAAATTTTAAAATAGTCACTATTTGTCATTAATAAAAGATTAGAAATAGCATTAGGAAAAGTCAATAAACTTTAAGTCATTCGTAGAAATAAACCTCTGGTAAAAGCAGAGAAATAGGGTAGGAACAAAAGAGTCTTCACTAACCTATGGACATGGAGTCTCATAATAAGAGTAGAGAGAATATGGGGCAGAAAAAATATTTAAAGGTACTGTGACCAAATTTTTCCCAAATTTGGTGAAAAACATCGATGTACAGGCCCTACAAGTTTAGTAACTTCCAGGAGAAAAAGCAAAAAGGAAACCAAATCTATTCACATCACAGTCATGCTGCTAAAAATCAAAGTAAAAAAAACCTTAGAAGCCCCCAGAGGTAAATGGCATGTCACATACAAAAGGAAAAAAAAAAAAAAATAGTGACAAATGATTCTTCATTAGAAACAATGGAGGTCAGAAGACAAAAAGAGTGACCATATTTAAAAAACTGGAATTTGGGGAAGGGAGAAAGGAGCAGAGGGAAAGATTGTCCACAAAGAATTTTAAGTCTGGTGAACATATTTCAGGGGCTTCACAGGTGGCTCAGTGGTAAATAATCCGCCTGCCAATACAGGAGACGCGGGTTCAATCCCTGGGTAGGGGAGATCCCCTGGAGGAGGAAATGGCAACCCACTCCAGTATCCTTGCCTAGAAAATCCCATGGACAGAGGAGCCTGGCGGGCTACAGTCCATAGGGTCCCAAAGAGTCAGACAGGACTTGCTAACACATCAAACAAACATATTCTACAAAGTGAGAACAAAGCAATTTCATGTTTAGATGAATGAAACCTAAAGGATGTGCTGCCAACGTATCTTTTTCATATGAATGTTAAAGGGATATTTTCCCAGGCTGAAAGAAAATAGTAGAGGATGGGAACTGATTACATAAAGAATAGAAATGCCCAGGAAAGAGTAACCTGTGCCTAAATACAAAAGAATAGCATTTTTCTTATTTTAATTTCTTTAAAAGAAAAATGAAGGTTTGAACCACAATGAGGTACCATTACACGCCAGTCAGGATGGCTGCTATCCAAAAGTCTACAAGCAATAAATGCTGGAGAGGGTGTGGAGAAAAGGGAACCCTCTTACACTGTTGGTGGGAATGCAAACTAGTACAGCCACTATGGAGAACACTGTGGAGATTCCTTAAAAAACAAATAGAACTGCCATATGACCCAGCAATCCCACTCCTGGACATACACACCGAGGAAACCAGATCTGAAAGAGACACGTGCACCCCAATGTTCATCGCAGCACTGTTTATAATAGCCAGGACATGGAAGCAACCTAGATGCCCATCAGCAGACGAATGGATAAGGAAGCTATGGTACATATACATAATGGAATATTACTCAGCCATTAAAAAGAAATCATTTGAATCAGTTCTAATGAGATGGATGAAACTGGAGCCCATTATACAGAGTGAAGTAAGCCAGAAAGATAAAGACCAATACAGTATACTAACATATATATATGGAATTTTAAAAGATGGTAACAATAACCCTATATGCAAAACAGAAAAAGAGACACAGATGTACAGAACAGAATTTTGGACTCTGTGGGAGAAGGCAAGGGTGGGATGTTCTGAGAGAATAGCTTTGAAACAAGTATACTATCAAGGGTGAAACAGATCACAGCCCAGGTTGGATGCATGAGACAAGTGCTCAGTTATGGTGCCCTGGGAAGACCTAGAGGGATGGGATGGGGAGGGAGGTGGAAGCGGGGATCGGGATGGGGAATACATGTAAATCCATGGCTGATTCATGTCAATGTAAGGCAAAAACCACTACAATATTGTAAAGTAATTAACCTCCAACTAGTAAAAATTAAAAAATAAATAAATAAAATAAAATAAAACAACACTGTAATACCCATCTATAATCTATAAAGAATTAAAATATATGGAAACCACAGCATGAAGAATGGAGCAAATGAAATTAAGTTGTTACAAGATTTATAGCATTTATACATTTGTGAAATATGATTTTGAAGAGTGACGTGTAACATGTTTCAATATAATTCTGACTGTAATAATTTAAAATGTTATATATTAATAGTAGTCTCTAGAGGAACTAATTAAAATGAATTTTAAACGCTATTTATCAATCAAATAACCTTTAATAGGTGAATAGATGAACTATATAGTTGAATACTGGCTAGAAACTTTTAAAAATGAATTTCTGATACACAAAACAACATGAATAAATTTCATAGATTTTATTTTGCCACAAAGAAGCCAAACAAATTCTGTGAAGTTTATGGTGCTAGAAATCACATCAGTATTTTAGGCAGAAGGTATATTTTAAACCCAAAGGCACACAAGCAAATGTTGTGTGACATTAATAAGGGTGATGTTTCTATGGCTTTATACATTTGTAAAAACTGATTGAACTGTGTACCTAAAATCTCTGCCGTTCATTATATGTAAATCATATTTTGATAGAATCGATTTTAAATAACACCTTTTAAATGTATAGGAAGCTATAAGAATCACAGAGGAAAAATGACTCATAATGCCATCCCCTACAGGCCATGATGTAGACTTTGATGTAGACATTTTTGTAATGTTTCTTTCCACAAATTTTTCATGCTATAGAAAAAATTCCATGGCCTCCTTTTCATTATAAACTTTAAAGGTGACAAAGTGTTTTATATCAATGTGCTCTGTTCCAGCATTTAAAAAATGATTAAATAATATAAATGCAGCTGGATTAAAGGTTTACACAGATATACAAAAATATTAAATATAGCAATAAATACCAAAAATTTTCTTTTCCTTCACAGATTTCTATGCATTGTTGAGATCTCATTTCCATGAGGATTAAGCATTAAATTTGCCAAGTGAAGGTATCCCTGTGTCTTCTTGTTTAAAACATGCATGAGTGCTAAGTCGCTTCGGTCATGTCCAATTCTTGTGACCCTATAGACTGTACCATGCTCCTGTCTCCATGGGATTCTCAAGGCAAGAATACTGGAGTGGGTTGCCATGCCCTCCTCCAGGGGATCTTCCCGACCCAGGGGTCAAAGTCAAGCCTCTTATGCCTACCTGCATTGTAAAAAGGAAGCCACCACGACATTTGGGTCCCTAGTTTTTATCTCATCTTCTTCTCTCTCTTGGTTTTATCCTATCCACTCACAATTTTACAAAGCAATTTCCCCTTTAATAAATAGCAAAAACCTTTTAAATCACAGCCTCCTCTTGGCTTTTCTTTGACTTTCTGTAAAATCAAGTCTCTACATAACTGATTTTGTATGTATAAAAATCCTACCTACCTGAGTTGAAAGTCTACCTACTAACTTTAAAATAGAATTGTTTGAAACTCAAAGAAATGATGTCTGGTGTCTCTGTTGTCTTTTAAAGAGACATAACCTGAACCTGAAAGCCCAGTTGTAATGAAGTAGGGCAGGGGCAGACAGAACAAGGAAAGAAAATGCATCTGGTTCCACGTCAAAGAGCATTTACTTGCAGTAGCAGCATTTCACTACCTCCGTGTGTCAATATGTGTTCACATATCCCATGCTGTTGAACACAGGTTTCTACTATTTTTTCACTATTTTTCTGAAGTTCATAAAGGGAATTTTTAAGAAGACTAGAGAAAGGGGCTTAGTAAGAGGAGATACAGAGATTTGGGTAGAAGAAAAAGCCTGTTACTGCTCAACCTCCTTTCTCTTCCAAACCACTTGCTGTCTGTATTGTAGGAGCCTGATTTGCTGAACAGTTAAGAGTTCAGTGTAGAAATATGTTCATCATATTCCATCATATTCATCATGTTCATCAGAGTCCATCATAACTTCCTTTAATGAGCTCATCCATCCATGCCCCAGATGTGTGTGCCCGCATCTTCAGATACAGTGCCTAAAGTATCTTGGCAGCTTTAATCAGCAGTTGTCTACCTGGGGAAAAAATAGATCCACTATCCATGATAATTTACTATTTTTAATAAACTAAAAGTCAGGCATGGAACCTATAGGCATTTTTTAAGGCATTTCAATCATTTACACTTCTGTTATTGAAAACAATTTCTATTGAACATACTCAACCTCTCATCCCCACAGCTCATCCGTCATTGAGTCCTACCAGCACTGTTTTCAAAAGCCTTCTCCAATCTTGTCCACCGCCCTCCATACCCTGTTCCCTCATGCTAACGTCAGTGACATCCGTTTCTTCCCCGAACCTTTGCGAAACCTGAGGATGGCTTTTCTCTTACCCCTCCCCCCAACACCGTCTCACGTAGCAGCCAGTCATCTTTCATAATGTGAAGCAGGGACTTCCCAGGGCTCCAGTGGTTGAGATTTCACCTTCCAATGCAGGGGGTGAGGGCTGATCCCTGATTGAAGAGCTAAGATTCCACATGCCTGCAGCTGAAAACCCAAAACATAAAATAGAAGCAATATTGTAACAATCCAGTAAAGACTTTAAAAACTGATCCACATCAAAAAATACCTAAAATTTTTTAAAAATTTTAAATAATAAAATGTAAAGTAGATGACACCCTTCTTCCACTCCAGTGTTCTTACCTGGAGAATCCCATGGGGAGAGGAGCCTAGGGAGCTATACTCCATGGGGTCACAAAGAGTTGGACGTGACTGAAGCAACTTAGTATGTACACGCACTTGGAATAAAATTCAAACAGCTCACCATCGGTAAGTCAGTAAGGCGGTCTGGCCCCTGCCTACTGACTTCAGACCATCTTCCCTCTGCACACACTGTCCCTTAGCAAGATGGGTTCTTTTCTGTTCCTTGAACAAACCAGGCTCTTTCCTTCTCCGAAAGTTTATATTTACTTTCCCCTCTGCCTACAAACCTCTACCATCTTATCAACACAGCAGATTCTTCCCTATCCTCAGGCCTCAAATCAAATATCACTTCCTCAGAGAGGACTTTCCTCACCAATCTAATTAAAAACTCTTCACAAAGCTGTCTTCTCACCCTCACATTGATCATCTGAAGTTACTTTGGTTGGTTTTATTGTTTATTTATTGTTGTTTTCTATCTGTTTCCAACAGACATTTTTATGGTCTCTAAGAAAATAAACTGACTTACTTAACTACTGCATCCCTAACATCGATCTGGAATCTGACTTATAAAGATACCTTACAAATATGTGTTAAATGAACATATGAGTCACTTTGTTGTGAATTTCAGACTGCCGTGATTCTCACAGTAGATCCCGTGACCATCAGCTTAGGGCTGACTGGGAACTTGTAAGAAATGTGATTCCTGAGCTCCTCATTCAGGCCGACTAAATCCTTAATTCTGGTGTGGTCCAGCCCTCTGTGTTTTAACACCTCCTCCAGTCACAATTGATCTTGTCATCATCCCCATTTTATAGATGAAAAAACTAAGGACGGTTGAGTACTTTGTGTGAGTTGTTGTTCAGTTGTTCAGTCGTGTCTGACTCTTTGTGACCCCATGGACTGCAGCACGCCAGGTTTCCCTGTTCTTCACTGTCTCCCAGAGTTTGCTCAAGCTCAGGTTCATTGAGTTGGTGATGCCATCCCACCGTCTCATCCTCTGTTGCCTCCTTCCCTGAGGTAGTCTTTGTTTATTTATGTGGCTGCTCCATGTCTTAGTGGCGGCACTTGGAATCTTCCGTCATGGCATGCAGAATCCTCAGTTGTGGCCTGTGAGCTGTGGCATGCAGGATCTAGTTCCCTGACCAAGGACTGAAGCCAGGCCTTCTGTACTGGGACCATAGAGCCTTAGCCCCTGGACCACTAGGGAAGCCTCTTGTTCAAGTTAATCAGTGAGAGATCTATAGTTGTTGAGACTCAAGTCCCAGACCTTGACTCCTGAACCATGGTTCCCTAGGAGTCCAGAGAATTTAAATACCAATAGAATGGTATGGACCTAACAGAAGCAGAAGATATTAAGAAGAGGTAGCAAGAATATACAGAAGAACAATACAAAAAAAGATCTTCATGACCCAGATAACCATGATGGTGTGATCACTCACCTAGAGCAAGATATCCTGGAACGTGAAGTCAGGTGGGCCTAAGAAGCATCACTACAAACAGAGAGAATGGAGGTGATGAAATTCCAGTTGAGCTATTTCAGGTCCTAAAAGATGATGCTTTTAAAGTGCTGAACTCAATATGCCAGCAAATTTTGAATCTCAGCAGTGATCACAGTACTGGAAATGGTCAATTTTCATTTCAATCCCAAAGAAAGGCAATACCAAAGAATGTTCAAACTGCTGCACAATTGCACTCATCTCACATGCTAGCAAAGTAATGCTCAAAATTCTCCAAGCAAGGTTTCAACAGTACATGAACCGTGAACTTCCAGATGTTCAAGCTGGATTCAGAAAAGGCGGAAGAACCAGAGATCAAATTGCCAACATTTGTTTGATCATCGAAAAAGCAAGAAAGTTCCAGAAAAACATCTATTTCTGCTTTATTGACTATGCCAAAGGCTTTGACTGGGTGTATCACAACAAACTGTGGAAAATTCTGAAAGACATGGGAATACCAGACCACCTGACCTGCTTCTTGAGAAATGTGTATGCAGGTCAGGAAGCAACAGTTAGAACTGGGCATGGAACAGCAGATTGGTTCCAAATAGGAAAAGGAGTATGACAAGTCGGTATATTGTCACCCTGATTATTTAACTTCTATGCAGAGAACATCATGCGAAATTCTGGGCTGGAGGAAGCACAGGCTGGAGCCAAGAGTGGCAGGAGAAATATCAATAACCTCAGATATGCAGATGACACCACCCTTATGGCAGAGAGTGAAGAGGAACTAAAAAGCCTCTTGATGAAATTGAAAGAAGAAAGTGAAAAAGTTGGCTTAAAGCTCAACATTCAGAAAACTAAGATCATGGCATCTGGTCCCATCACTTCATGGGAAATAGATGTGAAAACAGTAGACACAGTGGCAGACTTCATTTTTGGGGGCTCCAAAATCACGGCAGATGGTGATTGCAGCCATGAAATTAGAAGACACTGCTCCTTGGAAGGAAAGTTATGACCAATCTAGATAGCATATTAAAAAGCAGAGACATTACTTTGCCAACAAATGTCTGTCTAGTCAAGGCTATGGTTTTTCCAGTGGTCATGTACAGATGTGAGAGTTGGACTGCGAAGAAAGCTGAGCACAGAAGAATTGATGTTTTTGAACTGTGGTGTTGGAGAAGACTCTTGAGAGTCCCTTGGACTGCAAGGAGATCCAACCAGTCCATCCTGAAGAAGATCAGTCCTGGGTGTTCATTGGAAGGACTGATGCTAAAGATGAAACTCCAATACTTTGGCCACCTGACACAAAGAGTTGACTCATTGGAAAAGACCCTGATGCTGGGAAAGAATGAGGGCAGGAGGAAAAGTGGAAGACAGAGGATGAGATGGCTGGATGGCATCACTGACTCAATGGCCATGAGTTTGAGTAAACTCTGGGAGTTGGTGATGGACAGGGAGGCCTGGCATGCTGCGATTCATGGGGTCGCGAAGAGTCAGACATGACCGAGCAACTAAACTGAACTGAACTGAACTGAACACCAATGTCCACCTTCTCTCTGTTTACCAACAGGGCCATTCCTCAGTATGTGAGCATGCAGAGTGATCTCTTATCTCTCTTTCCCTTCTTATAAGGACATCAATTCTGTCAGAATAAAATCCCATTCATTGGGGTATAGGACTTCAATGTATAAATGTATGGGGTACACAATTAGGTTCATAGCATTCTGCCCCTGACCCCCCAGAATTCATACCCCTGCTGCAAAATTCATTCATTCTATCCCTACAACCCCCAAAGCCTTAACTCATTTCAGCTTAAAGCATTTCAGTCTAAAATCTTATCTAAATATGGTCTACACAACATTGAAAAGTAATCTTCTTCCAAGTAAAAAAATAAATATGATCTAAATGAAGGGCTTCCCTTATAGCTCAGTCTGTAAAGAATCCGCCTGCAATGCAGGAGACCTGGGTTCAATTCCTGGGTCTGGAAGATCCCCAGAGAAGGAAATGGCAACCCACTCCAGTATACTTGCCTGGAGAATCCCATGGACAGAGGAACCTTGCAGGCTACAGTCCATGGGGTCGCAAGAGTCAGACACAACTTAGTGACTAAACAAGCACCACCAATGATCTGAATCAGGATGGATGAGACTCAAAGTAGCATCCATCCTCAGGTGTAAGTCCTCTCCAGTTGTGAACCTGTGAAAACAGACAAGTTCTGTGCTTTCAACATACAGTGATGGGACAGACACAGGATAGACATTCTGATTCCAAAAGAGAGAAAGAAGAAACAGGTGATAGGTCCCAACCTAACCCAAAACCCAGCAAGACAAATTCCAGCAGATCTTAAGCTTTGGGAATAACCTTCTTTGGCCCAGTGCCCCTCCTCCCTGGCCCGGGGTGGCAGCGTCATCCTGCAGCTCTCAGTGGTGGCCCTGCCCTCTGAAACCAAGATGGAAATTCTCTTGCCCCAGGGTCATAGTAGACTTGGCGGCTTTGATGATCTTTGAATTAACTTTGAGATCCTCCCACCCTTTTCCTGGAGAACAGGGCATGTTCACAGTGGACTAGGCAGATGACTGGGTCCTGTACAACCCGAGAAGTCTGACAGCTTTCTTTCATTCTCTCCCACTTTCTCTGTTCCCTGTAGTCCACACTGGCAGTTTCTCTGCTGACATCATCCCATCTTTATCCCTGGCTTCTACTGAGAAGGCTGACAAACGTCATGGGTGACCTGTCTATGGAGCAATTAGCCAGCTCCACCGTTGGTGCTCTCTCCAAAGCAAAACGCTCTCTCTCTCTCTTCATTTTTTAAACAATAAGGATCAGCTGATATTTTTGTAAATCTTTCATCCCAGCTCTTTTGCTTAACAATTCTTTCTTCAATCCATTTCACTCCTCTACATTTTCCTAAACTGATCAGGAGGAACCAAGTTGCCCCTTCAACATTTTGCTTAGAAATTTATTCAGCTAAATACTTCATTCCATGGCTTGCAAGTTCTATTTTCCACAAATGGCTAGACAACGATTTAACCAAGTCCTTTGCCACTTTGTGGCAAGAACTGCTTTTTCTCCAGTTTCTGATAAGCTGCCACTCATTTCTATCTGAAATCTCTCCAGAAAAGCCTTTAATATTGTATTTATATCAACATTCTATTCTAGAATTTTTCCTGCATGCACCTCCAAACTCCTCCAGCCTCTACCCATCACCCAGCCCCAAAGCCCTTTCTACCTTTTTAGTTACTGGTGCTAGTTACTAGCACCAGCTCACATAGTAAAGCGTCTGCCTACAATGCGGGAGACCCGCGTTCAATCCCTGGATTGGGAAGATGTCCTGAGAAGGCGATGGCACCCCACTCCAGTGTTCTTGCCTGGAAAATCCCATGGACGGAGGAGCCTGGTAGGCTACAGCCCATGTGGTCCCAAAGAGTCGGACACGACTGAGCGACTTCACTCTCACTTTCACAACAGTGCCCAACATCTTGATTTTAGTATTAGTCTTCTAGAGCTGTCACAACAAACATGCACCAAAGACTGGGTAGCTTAAATAACTAAAATTTACTTCTAACAGTCTGGGAGCTGTGAAGTCTAAGATCAAAGTATAGGTAAAGTAGGTGTCTCCTCTTATAAAGATATCAGTCTTATTAGGTAAGAGTCCAACCTGTATGACCTCATTTGATTTTAATTACCTCCCAAAGTTCCTCTATCCAAATGCAGGCACATTGAGTGTTAGGGCTTCCACCATGGAATTCTAGAAATTCCACAAAGAAATTCCTCAAATCCACCATTTGCTCCATAGCACCTTGCTAAAGAGCTTACCTTTTACCCCAGGGAATATAAAAAATAGTTTAAAAATTTTTTAATAAAAGCATGAGACCAAGAACTTTCTTTGTATTCTTTTCTGCCAAGCACATAACATTTACATATTTTAAAGAGGGGTTCAGAATAATTTTTAAAAAATGATGTCAGCAATGCAATCAAAGGCACTTTTATGCACCAGAGTGGGAAGTGAAGTTTGCTCCGTGGCACCTGCCAGTGGCACCTTCAGTCACTGGATTTTGCTTGGGCTCCTCTATTAATTTTTTATCGTGCCCCACTCCTAATTGGGATTTGTATGGTATTTGAGCCCTAAGCTTGAATTAAATATTATTTCACACACACACACACACACAAAAAAAAAAAAAACCTGACAACTGATAATAAAGGGAGAAGAACTGCTCTAAATTACTTGTGACGAAGGCAGACACTGGAGGCTGACTTTTCCAAGTGAGCTGGGTAGAAGATTCAGAATTTTTGCCTTGTGGTCATGGGATGCTATTTTGAAATAGGTTTGCATAAAGAATTGCATGTCATTTGCAAATAATTTGACAGACACTTAAGTCTGCATGGATAGCTAAAGGTTTCGATGTTTATTCCTAGTGTTTAATATTTAATCTATGTTTAATATTCAATCTATGTTCAATCTATTTGGAACATGCTGTATGTGTTCCACATTAAAGAATTAGCAAACTGTTATATAAGGATGGATAAACCACAAGGTCCCACTGTACAGCACAGGGAACTATATTCAACGTCCTGTGATAAATCATAATGGAGAAGAATATGATAAAGAATATATATATATATGTGTGTGTGTGTGTATATATATAACTGAATCACATTGCTGTACTGCAGAAATTAACAACATTGTAAATCAGCTATACTTCAATAAATCTTTTTAAATTGAAGAAATATCACACTATCGAGAAAATGTCTTGAAAAGAATCTGAAAAATCTCTGTACACACAAAGGTGTTTTAATATCAGGCCTTTCTGGGCTGAATGTTGTATTCTTAGAACACAGATCTCTTTGATGCATGGTGATTATGGGTCTGTGCAAGTTGAGAAAATGAGTCATATCATTGGATGGGAGTATGAACATCTAATTTATGGAGATTCAATTCAGATGTGAAAAGAAAGCAATGAAAGACATTAATGAGCTCTGGTACTCATGACTGCACTGCAAACTGGAACACAACCATTCAACTCCTTAAAAGTTAAAACAAGTTTAACCTTGACATGCTGCAAAATGTATGGTTCATCATGGGGCCCTTCTCTCCTAAGACGCTCTTTTCAATTCATTCTGAGTTTCAGTGAAGCATGCTCTCAAACCTAATATTGCAGACTTAGAATCAACTTGCACATGGACGTTCTTGGGAATTTGCTGTGAACAATTGCTGGTCCCTTGTACTGTTTTTCCATGCTATCTAGACAACTTTGTAGGTTGAGCAAATATAGACTTACTGAAAAAGATTGCATAAGCAAATTGCTAATTTTCAAATGTTTACACATAGTTAAGTGGAGATATACTAACTGAAGAAAATCATGCTTTCTCCCCTAAAGTTAAAATCAATGTAGTATTGAGTCTTTGAAAAAGACCCTGATGCTGGTCAAGATTGAAAGTAGGAGGAGAAGGGGATAACAGAGGATGAGATGATTGGATGGCATCACCGACTCAATTCATATGAGTTTGAGCAAACTCTGGGAGACGGTAAAGGACAGGAAAGCCTGGCATGCTGCATTCCATGGGATCACAAAGAGTTAGATATGACAGAGTAACTGAACTGAACTGAGCATTGGTTTAAAGAATCTTTTAAAAATCTGCTAAGACAGGCCTGAAAAGCTCTGACTACATCCAGGACAGGTAATAAGGATGGTGCAAGTTGAAGAACAAAGAGTCTAGCCTTTGCTTTCCTGTCAAATTCTTTTCATCAGTCCTAAAGCTTTGTTTTCCCTATCACCTTGCCTTAAACTTTTTCTATCTCTATAGGTTTTTGAGAATAAAAATTGTAACCTTATAACAAGAATTAAAATTTAATAAGAACTTGCTGTGTGTCAGACTCAGTGCTAAGCTCATTTAGTCTTTAACCCTAAGAAGTCAGTGTTAATAAGGCATTTAACTGCATCTGAGATACCATCTTAGCTTGCTTGTGTCTCTGTACTGGGTCCAGTTGCTTTCTTCATCATGTCTACTCAGTCACACTAGTCTTCACAACAAATAGAGTGATAAACACACAACGAATAGAGTGTCAAATGAATACACTGTAAGTATGCCTAAAAAAGCAAGGGGGAAGAAGGGCTTCCCAGGCGGCAGAGTGGTCAAGAATCCGGCTGCCAATGCAGGAGATACAAGAGACATGAATTCAGCCCCGCAGCCTGGGAAGATCTCCTGGAGGAAGGAGTGCACTACTCCAGCAGTCTTCTCTGGGAAATTTCATAGACAGAGGAGCCTGCCATACTATAGAGTCCATGAGGTCACAAGGAGTCGGACATGACTGAGCAATGGAACGCACACTCCAGAGGGAAGAAAACTTATCTTACTGCAATGTTGATTCTCCTACTTACATATTTTTTCTGAGGCTTTACTTTTCTACTCTTGTAAACTTGACTTCTCTGGTCACTTTTCTGGCATAAATAGAAATTCTTGGAAAGATTCAGTATGTAACTATTTCATTATTTTTTGCCCTCTGAATGAAAACTTTGCTCAGAATTCTTACACTTAGATATAGCAGCCAGTCCCTCAGACTGTGGAGAATAATTTCCACATTTACTATAGTGCATAAACACTAAAAAGGACTCAATAAAGAAACATTTATAAGTAATTCACTATCAAAACCATCTTTGGATATCAAGGTACAGCTGACAAATGAATTATTTGGATTTTTAAAATCAAACCAGAATTTGGACTCTCAATCTTTCAAATCCAATCATAATTTCTTAAGACACTAGACCAACCATTTTCAGACCTCTTGATCTTGGCCATGTACACGAAATCCTAAATCTACTTTAATCACCAACTGCCATTTAGATGTATGCACAACGCTGGTGGGCTCACATTGAGTTTCTCCTATAGAAATTGATCTGTTTTTACACAGAATAAGTTTATTTCTTTGCCTCTAATCACTAGGGAAATGCAAGTTACTTGCTCCAGAAAAGATTAATTTATTTTTTTCTCTCTCATTTTTGTTAACTACCAAGTCATTTCCAACCCATTAAATAATACACATAGCTGTGGAATGAGATGTCCCAGAGACAAAATTGCAAGTTCTTCAGGCCTGTCTCCCACCAAACTGGCAGCTTCTCCAACACTACAGAAAAACCTGGGGGAGGTAGGCTGCATAAATTGACGAAAAGGGAATAGCAGTAGATGAAAAAGAATAGTATTTTTTTTAAGATACTAGATTATATCTCGAATAATGTGGCACTTAAGCTAGTCCCCTTAGCCAAAAATAGCATGAGCTTATTTTGCTTGCCCATTACAAGTCCAAATCTAATTTATCATCTACTAGGAAGACTTCAAGGTTTTTTTTTTCACCGTCAATGCTTCCCGGGTTTTTCTAACCCATTCAATACCTGTATTTCATCTGATTTTTGCCCCATCCACATCAGATCGCATTTACCAAGACTGAATCTCATTCTATCAGTTCCTACTCCTGTTACAGACTTTTCAGGGTCCTTTATGTGCCTTTCCCTATTGCACTTCAGCACAAAGCCTCTGTCCTTTCTGATACGCGGCAATGTGCTTGATGAAGAGCAACCCTAGATGATAGTGAGTATAACAGCCGCTCAGCCTCCACACCGGTGCTAAAATAACTCAGGTCCCTGGGCAGACATCAGACACAGAGCAATCCATGCCAAGCGACCTCCTCCTGAAGGGAGGCATAGGTGTGCCCCTGGAGTGAATGCTCTGCCAAACCATGGGCATTATCAGACACTGCAGTGTTCAGTAACAATCATTGACCTTGCAGACAGGTAAAGCTGAAGACATAAAATGACTTTACTATAAATTCCCAAATCCTAAAATTAAATATTTTGCAAGCCTTCCAATTTAGTTCTCAAGTATTAGTCAAGTTCTAAGCATTAGCTTAAATATTTTCTTCTCAACTCAAATCAAATATTAATTATATAACCCTGATACAAGCCAAATGATACAGTAATCACAATAATGTGTAAGTGTAGCAGAATGATTCAGGTGACCTGAAAGACTGATACTCTATTAGTGCTCTAAACAAAGGGCTTGATGCTGAATCCTTCCTTTGTATAAATGTGTATGCCCGCTATGAGTTGAGTTAATTTTCTAGTTGCTAATTATAGTATTAAGTCCAGTAGTCATGTATGGATGTGAGACTTGTATCATAATGAAGGTTGAGTGCCAAAGAATTAATAGTTTTGAACTGTGATCCTGGAGAAAACTCTTGAGAGTCTGTTGGACAACAATGAGATCAAATCAGTCAATCCTAAACGAAATCAACCCTGACTATTCAATGGAAGGATTGATGCTAAAGCTGAAGCCCCAATACTTTGGCCACCTGATGTGAAGAGTTGACTCACTGGAAAAGACCCCGATGCTGGGAAATATTGAAGGCAGGAGGAGAACAGTGACAGAAGATGAGATGGTTGGATGGCATCATCGACTCAATGGACATCAGTTTGAGGAAACTCCAGGAGATAAGGAAGGACAGAGAAGCCTGGCGTGCTGCAGTCCATGGGGTCACAAAGAGTCTGACACAATTCAGCAACTGAAAATAACAACAAGGTTCAGAACATTTCGTGATTAGCAGGTACCTTGATGGAAGGAGACTAAACACCATCATTTAGACAAAAAAGAACACTACTGGGATCCTAAATCTAGCATACATTCCCACCCCGAACATGAACCCACTATTTTGCTGGCCAAGTTAACACTTCTCTGGGCTGTATTTTCACCACTAAATACAGAGAGGGGCTAGACCATCATAAAAACAGACAATAGTGTGGCATTATACAAAGTATTTTCAATCTACTACTTTCCACAATAACTCAGTAATACTGGATAATTAATTTTTCATATGCTTGACCAATGAGAAGCAAAAGTACTTCAGAAATGTGGGTCTATTATCCACTTTCTAAAGGTTTTTGGTTTTTTTAATTAATCATATTTTATAATGGCAAATAATATTCATCTTATAACCAGAGAGTAATGAGCCTTCATTATATAGAAATAAATCTTAATTTTGAAATGTCTCCACTGGGGAAATTTTCATGTAAAACTCTGAGCAAGGTTGATCTTATGGTTGGGGGCAGGTAAAACAGCAAACAATATACTGTGTGTCTGGTTTATTTTAAGTTAATTACAATAAAAATTATCTAATTATATTATCTGTGAATTACATAAAATGAAATCAATTGATCTATATATGTATATTCTACAGCTCTAATTATACAGATTCCAATAACTATAACCCATCTTGTTTCAAATTGAGTCATTGCATAGTCTCTTAATAAAATAATGCTTTAAAAAGACAAAAGACTATCTGGCTGTTGTTGTTCAGTCGTTAAGTTGTGTCCAGAACTTTGCAACCCTACGAATTACAGCATGCCAGTCTTCCCTGTCCTTCACTATCTCCCAGTTTGCTCAAGTTCATGTCCATTGAGTCGGTGACACCATTAGTAGAGAGATATAAAAAGCCTTTTGCTGTTGTTCTATATCTTCAAAATACACTTAGTAGAAGGCAGATCACATCAGCTGTCAGACTGTGTATTAGCTTGTGTGTTTTGGAAGCAGACCTGTGGGTGGTGTTGCAGTGTTCCTTACTGCCCCTGGAAGGTAGTGCTGGGCCAAGGATGACTCTGGTGAAGAGGCCTCTTGGGGGTCTTCACCTTCCTTTGCCAGAACAGACGAGAGGGTAAGATGTCCTCTACCCAGGACCTTCCTCCTGGTGTCCTCTCCAGCATCTGATCTCTGATGGGAGGATACTGTGGGGGACAAGGGTTCAGGCCGGCTCCTCCTCTATCACACGGGAGAGTTAAATCAAACAGATTGCTGCGTGAGGATCCCCAAGACAAGCTCTATCTCTTGGGGACCTGCCAACCAAGGATGAGGTCGGTCAGACTCAGTTGTGCCCAACTCTTTGTGATCCCATGGACTGTAGCTCGCCAGGCTCCTCTGTCCATCAGATTTCCCAGGCAAGAATACTGTTGTGGGTTGCCATTTCCTTCTCCAGGGGATCTTCCTGACCCAAGGATCAAACCCATGTCTCCTGAATCTCCTGCTTTGCCAGTGGTTTCTTTACCCCTGAACCACCAGGGAAGCCCTTTAACATGCCTAAGCATATCAAAATGTTAAGTTTTCCTTTACAAGGGCAGAGACTCCAGTGGCCAATTCTTCGTCTCTCCTCGAATAGCAATATAAAACTTTAAGCACAAACCCCTCGCTGTGACTATAAAATCACTGCTATCCCAGCTCTCTTTGGGGATCAGGCACTGGGCTAAGCTACCTAGCAACACCACAACCCCAGCTCAGATTGTCCAGCATTGACACCAAAGGAAGCCTCTGAGCCCTCAGCCAACCCTCGATGTCTCCCAAAGCCACTGTGAAGTCATGTTGTATTGCCAGGATCCTGTGGCCACAACAGACAACAGAGCGTTATGGAAAACATTCTTTTCAGAGCCTTCCTGGTGCTTGACAGGCTGCCCAGGTGGCGCTAGTGGTAAAGAACCCGTCTGCCAATGCTGGAGACATAAGAGACCAGGATTAGATCCCGGGGTTGGGAAGATCCCCTGCAGGAGGGCATGGCAACCCACTCCAGTGTTCTTGCCTAGAGAATCCCATGGACAGAGGAGCCTGGCGGGCTATAGTCCATAGGGTCACAAAGAGTCAGACACGACTGAAGTGACTTAGTGCCTGACGACCAGGAGAGAACTCCGTGGGTGGGGAGTGAGGGAGGGAGAGGGACAAAAGCAGCATCTCTCGTAGCTTCTTCGAAGCTTGATCCGCAAAGACGGGGATCATATCCCATGAGCCCAGGGCATGGACTCGGCTCCGTGGGCCGAGCAGGATGCCTGCGGCTCTGGCCATCCTCAGCGCATCCTGGCTGCTCTAAGAATAGAGAAGGGCAAGGTGAGTCCATGCCTGTAATTAACCCAGGTCACTAATTGGGGAGCTCCAGGGTGGAGCCTTTGCAGGCCCCCAACACTGACCACTGCGCTTCTTTCTCTTCAGTAAACTTTTTATTTTACAACCTTGGTGACCTAACCCAGACCGTGATGATCAGAAAAGACTGCCTTTCTGTGCCTCCTTGGTTTGTATCTGGCTTGCCTGGAGTTTGTTTGGGGAAGGAACGGGTTATGAGGAGTCTTGCATGAGGTTCAACTCTCTTTGCTAATTCTACCATAAAAAATAAAGAAATAATCAGAATTTTCAAGTCATTTTTTTTTTCTTTAATGGACTTCAATTTTTAGAACAGTTTCAGATTCACAGAAATACTGAGCAGTGGGAGGAAGGTCCAAGATGGAAGGGATACATGCATACATAGAGCTGCTTCACTTCTCTGTACAGTGGAAACTAACACAATATTGTAAATCAATTATACTCCAATAAAAAAGAGAGATTGAGCAGAGGGTACAGAGATTTCCCGTATTCCTCCTGCTCCTGTACATACAGAGCCTCCCCCACTGCCAACATCCCCACTAGAGTGGTATCTTTGCTACAACTGAAGAACCTACATTAATAATTCCTTATCACCCAGAGTCCATCGTTTATCTCAGGTTCACTCTTGCTGGTGTCTGTTCTATGGGTTTGGACAAATGTATGACGACATACATTCACCGTTACAATGCTATACAAAGTAACTCCATTCCTCTGTCCCTTGCTTCTCATCCCTCCTTGCCCCCAGTCCTCGACAACTACTGATATTTTTACTGTCTTCATAACTGTGCCTTTTTCAGAATGGCATCTTGCTGGAATCATACAGCATGAAGCCTATTCAGATTAGTTCTTTTGCTTAGTAATATGCATTTAAGTTTCTTCCATGTCTCATCATAGCTTGATAGTTCATTTCCTTTTAATGTGAAATGATATGCCATTGTCTGGATGTATCACAATTTATTTATCTATTCACTTATTAAAGGGCATCTTGGTTGCTTTTAAGTTTTGACAATTATAAATAAAGCAATTTTTGACAATTATAAATAAACACCGTGCGAAAGATTTTCTGTGGGCATCGTCTCTTGTCCATTTATAGCTGAGGCGTGGAAGGCTCAAAGATGCTAAGCAACCTGTCTAAGACCATCTGGGTCATACATAATAGGAGCAGAATCTGTACTGACATCCGACTCCCAGGCCTCTACTGAGTCAAATAACCACCCACTGTCAGCTGTAATCTCCTCTTAGCTGTGTGATAATGGGGAAAAAAAAAAAAAACCAATAAATACTGTATAATACTCACCTGCTTCCTTCCTGCAGGGCCTAATCCAAATTAACAAGAAGAGTAAATCCGAAAGAATCCAAACACCAGTCCATAAGACTAGCCTAAAAATAGCATGGGGACCACCTGCAACAGAAACTGCGTTGATTGACATTTAGCAGCCCTGCATTAGCAGTCTAGCTCCGTAAGATCCTACGTTAACACCCGGAACCCCTCAGTTTGCTCACCCATAAAATGGGAATATTGTGAGAAGCACGAGGCACTATTGGTCTTAAGTATAATTTAACTGCTTTCCATCATTCATTTTTATCCAGATACAATCTGTACAAGATGAAATTTTATGGGCTAATAATAGATTTTAACAGTAGTTCTCATCCTTGGCCACACATTAGAATCGCCAAGGGACAGGTTAAAAATTACTGATATCCAACACCAGACATTCAGATTTAATTGATCTGGGGTGTGACCTGGGCACTGGGATTTTTAAAAGCTCCCCAGGTAATTCTAATATGTAGGCAAGGTTGAGACTATATTATATTAAAGGCTAGTAAAAATGAATACTTATGGATGCTAAGTAAACATGGTCACATCGTTAAGCATTTAATCCTCTCAGCTCCACATGGCAAGCACTATTATTTCACTCATGAAGAAACTGAGAGTCAAAGAGATAAATAATTCCCCCAAACCCTACAGCTATAAAATGGGAATATAGGGATTTGAATTTGGGTCTCGGTCTTTGAAGCCCAAGCCGGTAGCCCCCAGCTAAGGCTGGGAGGACACAACTTCCACGGGTCATTCCTGTTGTCTTTGCGCTGGGTCTTCATTGCTGTGGGTGGGCTTCCTCTAGTTTCGAGGAGCAGGAGCTACTCTTCGTTGCAGAGCACGGGCTTCTCATTGCGGTGGCTTCTCTTGTTGCAGAGCACAGGCTCTAGGTGCTTGGGCTCAGTAGCTGTGGCCTGAGGCCCTCAAGCCCTAGAACACTGGCTCAGAAGTTGTGGCACATGGGCTTAGTTGCCCCAAGTCATGTGGAATCTTCCCGGACCAGGGATCGAACCCATGTCCCCTGCATTGACAGGCAGATTCTTATCTCCTGTGCCACCAGAGAAGTCCCTGCGGGTCACTTTTATTATAGCACATGGCACACCCTTGTTCCTCTAGAGTCACATCTACTGACTCTCTGAATTTTTAGCATCATATTCACACTGCATTATTAACCATCATCCCACTTTGTTTGGGAAAAGGAGCTAAGCCAGATAACAGAGATCAAAGTTCCAGGCCAGCTAAAAGAGGGAGGTAGCAAAAATCTTAGCTAATTCACTTGCAGAGACCCAATTAGAGTAGAGTTCCTTCCAGGCTTCCCACCTTTGCCCACCAGCCCATTCCTCTCCCAACCACATTGACAAAGGGATTGATGGGAAATCACCCTTCGGAATCACTCACCATCCCTCCAGATACACCTGGCAGGAGGGAGGGCAGGGGGAATGAAACTGGTGGCAAATGAGGTTGGATGACAGTTGTCTTGTCAGAGAGATCAGAACCCAGAGGCAACTGATAAATGCCCAGTCCTAGCAAGAGTTATGGTAGAACACATGTTTCCTGAAGGTAAGTGGCAGGTCTCCTTATTTCCACCACCTGCCACTAGGCATCTAAGTCCCCACCGGTTCCACTCTAATTCCTGTCATTGTCTAAAACAGATAAGTGGAGGGAAAAAAATTTAAGGGCTTAACCACATTCAGAAAGCTTTCTCTTTGAGCTTTCTTTTGGAAGATTCTGAGTTTCTAACTGTGTCATTAGTCTCCATCATGAGACTAAATTAAAAACTTAATAAGAGATAGAAACCTCAGAGCAGTCAGGCAGGAGATGAAGCCCTGACTTACTCAGGCTACTGCCTCATTAACATGTGTATCCGTCAATGGAGGGAGGAGGAAGACCAGGATTCTTGAGAGCACTGAGTCCATCCATCTGAAGACTGACATTGTTTAGCAACTTTTATTGGGGAAGGGAGGGTGACACGGTGAAACAGGCTTTATCTTTGTCGTTGGGAGATGGGCTGTGCATTCCAGTCGACTATTTGTTAGTTCCGCGCCTGTGTGCTGAGTCACTTCAGTCGTGTCCAGCTCTTTGCAACTCTGTGACCCTTAACCCACCCCTAGGCTCCTCTGTCCACGGGATTCTCCAGGCAAGAATACTGGAGTGGGTTGCCACGCCCTCCTCCAGGGGATCTTCCCGACCCAGGAACTGAACCTACATCTCTTATGTCTCCTGCATTGGTAGGCGGGTTCTTTCCCACTAGCGCCACCTGTGGGCTCAGACAAGTCACTTAAACTTTCTGAGCCTCAGCTTCGTCACTAAATTGAGGATGAAATAACTCCCTCACAGAGTTATTGGGAGGAGCAAATGGATTAATATATAAGAAGGTATTTGTAAAGCAGTTGCCATCATGAAAATTAGCTGGCTGTCTCCTGTTGTTGGAGAGAATCACTAACCTGTAGTTAAATTAAAAATCCCTGCTGCCCGTTATCCTGGAGCAGGCAACGCAGGCATGCCCACCTGAGAAGCAGCCTGGACACCAATCAATGCTGACTGTTCAAAGCACCTACCCCAGTGACTCTGGCTTTGGGGATCTGGTTGAAATCACAGAGTGTTTTCTCATACACATGCCGTGTCTCTCTGGGCCCAAAGCATCAAGCGCTCTTCACTCTCACTCAGTTTCATGTACTCCAGAGACCGACTCTGTGAGTTCCTTCCTGGGGCTCCTGCAAAAATAACTCTTGCATGCGTGTGTGCATGTTCAGTCACTCAGTCATGACCAACTCTTTGCAACCCCGTGTGTCTGTGGAATTTCTAGGCAATAATACTGGAGAAGGTTACCGTTTCCTCCTCGAGGGAATCTTCTCGAGTCAGGGATCAAACCCATGTTTATTGCATTGGCAGCTGGATTCTTTACCACTGCACCACCTGGGAAGCCCAAATCTTGCATACACCACATATGTCTATTTTTGATTTATATCATACCTGGCAACCCACTCCAGTATTCTTGCCTGGAGAACCCCACGGACAGAGGAGCATAACAGAATACAATCCATGGGGTCCCAAAGAGTCGAACGCAATTTAGTGACTGAACAACACAACAGCAACAAACACATTTCCAAACATAGGATCAAACAAATGGTAAAAACCTACTCAGCCATTTCTTACGTACTCTGACAATTGTCAAAGAGATAAAATTAATGTCAATTAGTAGACATTCAATTAATTTTAATAAACTGTAATTGAGTATTCTGTGCCAGACATTGTGATATGTGCTAGAAATACAAGAAGAAATAGTTTTAATCCCCAGAGGCTCCCAAAATAGTAGGAGATGCAAAGAGAGAACTTTTTTACCATGGTATAGTCTAGATTGACGTTTGTCCAAGAAGCTATGGGATCACTCAGGTGGATGGGAAACAGTAGGATAGTCAACAAGCCAGGCTGAATTAATACATTTTGATTGAACTATTTTTGAATCCTAGAGTGAATCTACACCCATAGTACAAATAGTCAGGTACATCTAGATTCTGGCAAAGTTTACACAATTTCGTGCATTTCTTTGCAACTCCTTTCATCCATTAAACAAGTGATGTTAAATATCCACTAGGGTAGGTATTAATTATCCTGGTGGCTCAGATGGTAAAAGAATCTGCCTGCAATGTAAGAGACCAGGGTTCTATCCCTGTGTTGGGAAGATCCCCTGGAGGAGGAAATGGCAAGCCACTCCGGTATTCTTGCCTGGGAAATCCAATGGACAGAGGAGCTTGGTGGACCACAGTCCATTCAGTCACAAAGAATCGGACATGACTGAGCAATTAACACTTTCACTTTTCAGGCGCTAGACACCGTGCTAAAAATTGAAGATAAGGAGAAACAACCCTTGTCTTGCCCTTGAGGTAATTACTGTCGAAGGGCAGAGTCAAACACGCATTTTAATATCAGAAACACAATGCAATGAGTGAAATCACAGAGAAACACACAAAGCGCATAGGTGGCCTGGATTATTTTAAGAATCCTGGATTATTTTAAGGCCAGGAAAGGCACCCCTAAGGAACAGAGTTTTCACTGGTTCTCTGAGCTAGGGTGGGACGGAGAATGGGGCAGGAAGCATCAGGCGTACAAGCGCAAGGAGCAGAAACTACACTTCACAGGACCCCCCAGAAAATTTGAGCCTGCGCTCCAACAGGGAATGTTCAACTGCTTACCTTCTACTTCCTGCTTCCCTCAGTGTGTGACAGTAGGTTCTTCCACAAAGCCTAGAAAAGTAACAGCAAACACTCCAACACGTGAGATGCTTAGACCTGGACAGTCACGTGCCATATGTAAGTCTGTTTCTCCTTTTAAGCCTCAGTGTAGCTGACGGTCTCTGAGACATCGCCAAACTCTAAAGTATTTCATAAGACTCTTTTCAGCCCAAAGAGACTAAAGTACAAATGGGAGGCTGGATAGTCTGTTCTTTGACCATCCTGCTCCACTCTGCTCTCTTCAAGGAGGCTGTTTCCTATGGATTGTATCAACCAGTCTCTTCTAAGGCCAAGCTTCCCGCTGGATTCCCCGGGAACCACGGGGAATGGCTCAGAAGGTGAACGGAGGCAGAGGTCTGAGTCTCACACCCTAGGCTCCCTTCCTGTAGGGCCGTTCCTCTGGCAGACGCCCTCGCATTGCCAACTGGCTCCCTCCCTTGGCTTCAGCTGGAGCTGCAGCTGTCTCCCTCTCTGGCGCTGTAGACCACTCTCTCCTGTGAAGCTTCTGTCCTAGCGATGCTAATGGTTCCTCATTGTTGCTGGCAAAAAGGTGCCTATGTTACTTTCTTGTGGCTGCCCCAATCTTAGCACCAAATCAGGTGACTTAAAACAACAGACCTTTATTTTCTCAGCTTCAGAGGTAAGAGTGTGAAGTCAAAGTGCCCACAAGGTCACACTCAGAGGCTAGCGGGGAAAATCCTTCTTCTGCCTTGGTGAACTGTGATGGCTATCCACATTCCTTGGCTTATGGCCTCCTCACTCTGATTTTTGTCTCCGCCTTCACATTGCCTCCTCCTCTTCTGTTATCTCCCTTCCATGTTGTCTCTTTCTTACAAGGACAGTTGAGAAGGCATTTAGGGCCCAACTGAATAATCCCAGATAACCTCCCCCATCCCAGTATCCTTAATATAATCGCGTCTGTTGTCTTATAATACTATAGTCTCTCTTCAACTACATGAGGCAATATTTATCAGTTCAAAAGTTTAGGGTGTGGACATATACTGATATTTGGGCGAGGCTACCATTCAACCCACTATAGTACTTCACTATTCTATGTTGGTTTTCCTTAACTCTGCCTGTCCGCATTAAAAATGATACCTTCATTGGACATTCTTCAATTCCTCTGTTTGTCTGCATTGTCTTTCGATTCAATTTAATACAAATGCTTTCTGGTTACCCATGTAGCATACATAAGGGTACAGGAAGCCACAAAAAAATAATATACCAATCTTTAGTTCAGTCACTCAGGCATTTCCAACTCTTTGTGACCCGATGGACTGCAGCACACCAGGAATACCTGTCAGACACCAACCCTTGGAGCTTACTCAAACTCATGTCCATCGAGTAAGTGAAATCATTCAACCATCTCATCCTCTGTCATCCCCTTCTTCTCCTGCCTTCAATCTTTCCTAGCATCAGGGTCTTTTCTAATAGGTCAGTTCTACACATCAGGTGGCTAAAATGCTGGAGTTTCAGCTTCAGCATCAGTCCTTCCAATGAATATCCAGGACTGATCTTGTTTAGGATGGACTGGTTGGATCTCCTTGCAGTCCAAGGGACTCTCAAGAGTCTTCTCCAACACCACAGTTCAAAAGCATCAAATTTTCAGTGCTCAGCTTTCTTTATAGTCCAACTCTTACACCCATACATGACTACTGGAAAAACCATAGCCTTGACTAGACGGACCTTTGTTGGCAAAGTAATGTCTCTGCTTTTTAATATGCTGTCTAGATTGGTCATAGCTTTTCTTCCAAGAAGCAAGCAGCTTTTAATTTCATGGCTGCAGTCACCATCTGCAGTGATTTTGTACCCCCCCAAAAAGAAAATCTGTCACTGTTTCCATTGTTTCCCATCTATTTGCTGTGAGGTGATGGGACCAGATGCCACGATCCTCGTTTCTTGAATGTTGAGCTTTAAGCCAACATTTTCATTCTCCTCTTTCACTCTCATCAAGAGGCTCTTTAGTTCTTCACTTTCTGCTGGAAGGGTGGTGTCATCTAAATATCTGAGGTTATTGATATTTCTCCCATCAATCTTGATTCCAGCTTGTGCTTCTTCCAGCCCAGCATTTCTCATGATGTACTCTGCATAGAAGTTA
Organism: Dama dama; assembly: GCF_033118175.1. Lineage (NCBI taxonomy): Eukaryota > Metazoa > Chordata > Mammalia > Artiodactyla > Cervidae > Dama > Dama dama. The sequence continues at coordinate 46,635,560 of NC_083682.1, forward strand.
AATAAGCAGGGTGACAATATACAGCCTTGACGTTCTCCTTTCCTGATTTGGAACCAGTCTCTTGTTTCATGTCTGGTTCTATCTGTTGCTTATTAACCAGCATACAGATTTATCAGGAGGCAGGTAAGGGGGTCTGGTATTCCCATCTCTTTCAGAATTTTCCACAGTTTATTGTGATCCACACAGTCAAAGGCTTTGGCGTAGTCAATAAAGCAGAAATAGATGTTTTTCTGGAACTCTCTTGCTTTTTCGATGATCCAGCGGATATTGGCAATTTGATCTCTGGTTCTTCTGCTTTTTCTGAATCCAGCTTGAACATCTGGAAGTTCAGGTTCATGTACTATTGAAGCCTGGCTTGAAGAATTTTGAGCACTACTTTGCTAGCTTGTGAGTTGAATGCAATTGTGTGATAGTTTGGACAGTCTTTGGCATTGCCTTTTTTGGGGATTGGAATGAAAACTGATCTTTTCCAGTCCTGTGGCTACTGCTAAGTTTTTCAAATTTGCTGGCATATTGAGTTTAGCACTTTAACAGCATTATCTTTTGGATTTGAAATAGCTCAACTGGAATTCCATCACCTCCACTAGCTTTGTTCACAGTGATGCTTCCCAAGGCCCACTTGACTTTGCATTCCAGGATGCTTGGCTCTAGGTGAGGGATCACACCATCGTGGTTATCTGGGTCATGAAGATCTTTTTTGTATAGTTCTTCTGTGTATTCTTGCCACCTCTTTTTAATATCTTCTGCTTCTGTTAGGTCCGTACCACTTTTGTCTTTTATTGTGCCCATTTTTGCATGAAATGTTGCCTTAATATCACTACTTTATTGAAGAGCTCTCTAGTCTTTCCCATTCTATTGTTTTCCTCTTTTTCTTTGCATTGATCACTGAGGAAGGCTTTCTTATCTCTCCTTGCTATTCTTTTGAACTCTGCATGCAAATGGGTATATATTTCCTTTTCTCCTTTGCCTTTTCTTTTCTCAGCTATTTGTAAGGCCTCCTCAAACAACCATTTTTCCTTTTTACATTTCTTTTTCTTGGGGATGGTCTTGATCCCTGTCTCCTATACAATGTCACAAATATACATCCATAGTTCTTCAGGCACTCTATCAGATCTAATCCCTTGAATCTATTTGTCACTTCCACTATATAATCATAAGGGATTCTATTTAGGTTGTACATGAATAGTCTAGCGATTTTCCCTACTTTCTTCAATTTAAGTCTGAATTTGGCAATAAGGATTTCATGATCTGAAACACAGTCAGCTCCCAGTCTTGTTTTTGCTGAGTTGTATAGAGTTTCCCCATCTTTGGCTGCAAAGAATATAATCAATCTGATTTCAGTGTTGACCAGCTGTTGATGTCCATGTGTAGAGTCTTCTCTTGTGTTATTGGAAGAGGGTGTTTGCTAGGACCAGTGCAGGCTCTTGGCAAAACTTTCTTAGCCTTTGCCCTGCTTCATTTTGTACTCCAAGGCCAAATTTGCCTGTTACTACAGGTATCTCTTGATTTCCTACTTTTGCATTCCAGTCTCCTATATTGAAAAGGACACCTTTTGAGGGTGTTAGTGCTAGAAGGTCTTGTAGGTCTTCGTAGAACCATTCAACCTCAGCTTCTTCAGCATTACTGGTGGGGGCATAGACTTGGATTACAGTGATATTGAATGGTTTGCCTTGGAAATGAACAGAGATCATTCTGTCATTTTTGAGATTGTACCTAAGAACTACATTTTAGACTCTTTGGTTGACTCTGAGGGCTACTCCACTTCTTCTAAGGGCATCTAGCCCACAGTAGTAGAAATGATGATCATTTGAGTTAAATTCACCCATTCCAGTCCATTTTAGTTCACTGATTCCTAAAATGTCGATGTTCACTCTTGCCATCTCCTATTTGACCACTACCCATTTACTTTGATTCATAGACCTAACATTCCAGGTTCCTATGCAATATTGCTCTTTACAGTATCAGACTTTACTTCATCACCAGTCACATCCACAACTAGGTGTTGTTTTCACTTTGGCTTCATCTCTTCATTCTTTCTGGTGCTATTTCTCTATCACATGGACCACAGCCTTGTCTAACTTAATGAAACTTTGAGCCATACTCTGTAGGGCCACCCAAGATGGACAGGTCATGGTAGAGAGTTCTGACAAAATGTGGTCCTCTGGAGAAAGCACTGGCAAACCACTCCAGTAATCTTTCCTTGAGAACCCCATGAACAGTATGAAAAGGCAAAAAGATACAACATGAAAGATGAACTCCCCAGGTCTGTACGTGCCCAGTATGCTACTGGAGGAGAGTGGAGAAATAACTCCAGAAATAATGAAGAGACAAAGTCAAAGCAAAACCTTCAATCTTACTCAATAGCAAATAATTTACATTACTTTTTGTTTGTAAGAAAGCATAAAAATAATGTGGAGTAGAATACAAAATTCACATGAATTTTATAGACAAAACATAAGATTTTAAGGAACTTTATTACCTACTGAAGGTCATTTTAGATTCAGTCCCTGATTCTTTCATCCAGCTGCTAGATCAGGTTGATTCCTCACTGCTGTAAGATTTGAGAATTTTAAGACATTGCCTATGATAGCTTTATTTTTTTTAAATTTTGATTGGCATACAGTTGATTTATAATATTTTGTTAGTTTCAAGTGTACAGCAAAGTGACTCAGTTAGACAAATACACACATCCACTCTTTTTCAGATCCTTTTCCCACATAGATCATTACAAAGTAGTAAGTAGAGTTCCCTGTGGTATATAGTAGGTCTGTATTAGTTATCTATTTTATACGTAGTAATATGTACATGTCAATCCCAATTTGACTTCTGTTTTTAGTGCTTAGCGTCTAGACTTGAAGGATATTGTTCATGAAAAGCAGAGGTTTTGTGTTGCTTTGACCTCGTCCCCTGAGGGCTGGAACACTCCCTTCACCCCCTTCTCCAGTTTCCCAGCTGTGCAGGAGTAAGATGATCAGGCAGTAGAGTGAGGTGACGTTGGTCAGGTTAATGAGATTTGCAGTTTTGGACCATGCCTAGGCCCTCATTAAAGGAACTCTAGGTGAGTACGCATTTTAATATTCTAGTCATAGCTCTGGTCTCCATGGATAGCAACTGACAAGTCAACAGCAAAAATGAAGGAATTATAACCTAGCAGATGAGTGACAAACACATGGTGTATTTTTGCAAAATCTGACAATGTAGGATTAGCCTCCATGCCAACAAAGTAGGACAAAAGAATCATGGACAGTGTGTTCAAACACCACCTCAGAAAACTCTAATACTTAATTTTGCTGTTCTTGATTCATCCCTTTTTTGTTATTTTCACATGCAATTCATGAGCAAATTCTGCTACATAAAAAAAAAAAGTCTCCAGTCTCCAGCTACTTCTTGCTGACACCGTGAGAGGCAGCTGTCCTGGCTGATCACAGAGCCCCTGAACAAAACTTCTGCTTCTGTCCCTCCTTTCTACAGCCTGTTGTCAACACAGTCTTCTTTTAAAACGTCAGTCAAATCATATTATTCTCCTGATGAAACTCTTCCAGTGACTTTCCATAGCAGTCCCTAGTAAATGCCAAAAACCTTTAAAATGGCTTTCAAGACCTTCAGTGAGTATTTCTCAATGGAGGTATAAGGCAATGAAGCTGTCCTTTTGTAAATGTCTCCAGGGTGTTTTTGCTATGACCATGAGTGGCATTCTCCTTCATCTAGGGAGCAGGGCATGGCTACAGAATGGTTAGAAATGCATGGACAGCCCACACAATAAGCATCTCCTTGCCTCCTGCCTGGCTTCCTGGCATTTTCTCTGGACGTTATGCATCACTTCCTTCAGAATTTTATCAAGAAGTACTCTTTTCACAAAGCCATGTCATCAGTGGCATTGCCATTCATGATATTTGAGTCACCATTATATCAGGTTAGGATACATTTTCATGTCATGTTTATAGATATTCTGACTAAAGGTGAAGCGTCTGACTACTTCATTATGTCTTCTTTTTTTAATATTCATTTTGATTTATGTATTTGGCTACACTATTGGCTGCAGAACGTGGGATCTTCAGTCTTTATTGTGGCCTGCAGAATCTTTAGATGTGGCATGTGTGGAATCTTTTTTCAGTTGCAGGATGTGAACTCTTAGCTGCGGCATGTGGGGTTTAGTTCTGTAACCAGGGATCAAACCTGAGCCCCCTGCATTGGTAGCATGGAGTCTTAGCCACTAGACCACCAAGGAATTACCCGTTACATCTTATGATGTAATCATGCACTAGAATTTACATGTATTTTTAGAAATTTCTCACATATTTTCCTATCAGGGAATTACAGAAGTTTTTGTGAAATTATGAATGAAGTCATGAGTGTGAGTGTCTGATCAGTTAGGTCCAGCTCTTTATGACACCATGAACTGTAGCCCTCCAGGCTCTTCTGCCCATGGAATTTTCCAGGCAAGAGTACTGAAGTGTGTTGTCATTTCCTCCTCCAGGGGATCTTCCTGAGTGAGGGATCAAACCCAAGTCTCTTGTGTCTCTTGCATCGGCAGGAGGGTTCTTTACCACTGCTCCACATGGGAAGACCCATGATATCATATTATCTATGAATTTAGTTTCAGGAAAGTATAGGAGGTATTCCAAAACATTTGCTATGGTATGGGCCATTGCGTCTAATAGGTGAACTTTATATAATCTGGTCTATGTCACCTCTGAGGTCATCAAGGCCCAATCACTTCCATCTCTACTTCACCTCCTCACCTAGCAATCCAAGCATGGTTGCACCTCAGGGGCTTTGCATAGATTTTCCTTCCCTTAATATCTCCTCTCATATAGTCACATGACTCTCCATCAGAGCTTTGTGGTTTTTATGATGGGGCTGTTTGTTTTTAGTAACAATTCTATTTAACTTGATATTATTTTTTTAATATTTTCTTGGACAGAGAATCATGATGGTGTGATCACTCACCTAAAGCCAAATATCCCAGAACGTGAAGTCAAGTGGGCCTTAGAAAGCATCACTATGAACAAAGCTAGTGGAGGTGATGGAATTCCAGTTGCGCTATTTCAAATCCTAAAAGATGACACTGTGAAAGTGCTACAATCACTAGGCCAGCAAATTTGGAAAACTCAGCCGTGGCCACAGGACTGGAAAAGGTCAGTTTTCATTTGAATCCCAAAGAAAGGCAATGCCAAAGAATGCTCAAACTACCACACAATTACACTCATTTTCACATGCTAGCAAAGTAATGCTCAAAATTCTCCAAGCCAGGCTTCAGCAATACATGAACCATGAACTTCCAGATGTTCAAGCTGGATTTAGAAAAGGCAGAGGAACCAGAGATCAAATTGCCAATATCTGCTGGATCATCGAAAAAGCAAGAGAGTTCCAGAAAAACATATACTTCTGCTTTATTGACTATTCCAAATCTTTGACTGTGTAGATCACAATAAACTGTGAAAATTCTTCAAGAGATGGGAATACCAGACCACCTGACCTGCTTCTTGAGAAATCTGCATGCAGGTCAGGAAGCAACAGTTAGAACTGAACATGGAACAACAGACTGGTTCCAAATAGGAAAAGGAGTATGACAAGGCTATATATTGTCACCCTGCTTATTTAACTCATATGAAGAATACATCATGAGAAACGCTGGGCTGGAAGAAGCACAGGCTGGAACCAAGAGCCGGGAGAAATATCAATAACCTCAGATATGCAGATGACACCACCCTTATGGCAGAAAGTGAAGAGGAACTAAAAAGTCTCTTGATGAAAGTGAAAGAAGAGAGTGAAAAAGTTGGCTTAAAGCTCAACATTCAGAAAAATAAGATCATGGCATCCGGTCCCATCACTTCATGGCAAATAGATGGGGAAACAGTGGAAACAGTGGCTGACTTTATTTTTCTCTTTTGAAGGTTTCTCAGTTGAAGGATTATGGTAGTTTAAATCAGTTTCAGGGCCTTATAATAAGTTCCAGGGTCTTATTATAAATAAGTTCTAGGGCTTTCATTGATGTTTGTGGATTATATCAGAATGTTTCCAGGACTTCCCTGGTGGGCCAGTGGTTAAGAACCACCTGCCAATGCAGGGAACACGGGTTCCATACCTAGTGCAGGAAGATGCCACATGCTGCAACTAAGCCCATTCACCACAACTACTGAAGCCTGAACTCTACAGCCCATGCTCTGCAACAAGAGAAGCCACCACAATTAGAAGCCCACACTCTGCAGTAAAGAGTAGCCCCCACTGGCTGCAACTAGAGAAAGAAACAAAGACCCAGTTCAGCCAAAAATAAAGTGCACATGCACAAAATCAGAATGTCTCTCATTGATGCAATCATCTATAGGCATTTAGCTTTCATTGTCCTCTGTGTCATGGATTAACTTACCATTCTTTCATTTGTCAGAGTTTCATTGCAGATGGTATTTGGGTTTTGCCTTTAGTTCTTGTTTTTGGGGTGATTTATGAGTAGAGAAAAAACAGTGGAGAGGCCTTTACCATTTCGAAATCATTTTCCTTCTCCAATGATTTATAATGGCATGAAAGGTTTTTTTGTATATTTTCATTTTTGTCTAATCAAACCTCTGTTTGCCTTGGTTTCTTCCCTTGATGTAGTTTTCAAGTGCCATCACATAACGTCAAGCAATAGTTATTAGACTAAGGTAACAACAGCAGTGAGCCAGACCAACCTGGGCTATGCTCTCATGTAACTTTTAATTACACATATGAGGATCCTAAGAAAGGAAGCATTCAGAATACTGCACAATCACACCCCCAAAATGGTATTTAGCATTATATAAAGTGTAAGGTATGATACCTAAGCTGACTGAAACAAGGCTTAGGGACTGGGGAGTAGGGGTGAGGGTAGAGAGGAGAAAGAGAGCATTCAGACAAAGTAACCACCAAGTTAAGAAGCACAGGGTGGCAGAATGATTTTGATTAAGAGCAAAGTACCAGGCAGAGCTGAAAGAATCTCTCAAGCTGTACTAAAAAGTTTAGACTTTGGTCTAAGAGCAATGGGAAATCATCTCTCTAACCAAAGAGCAAGTATTTGGTCATACACATTTTGTGTGAGTGTATGTGTGTGTATTTCATATTTAGAACTTAATTCACAGGGGGTGCATTTTTATATAGTCTTTGAAGAGGGATATATATTGATTTCACTTTCCAAATAGCCAACTTCCCAACACAATTTACATAGTTCATTCTTTATTAATTTGCAATGCCTCCTTTGTCATATATAAAGTTGTATAAAGTTATGTCTGAATTGTCTATTCTATTTAGTCATCTGTCCAATTATTCTTTTACCAACATCATGAATTTAAATGGTTCTGGCTTTATAATATCTCTTCATGTTGACAGAGCAAGTTCTCCTTAATTACTCTTCCATACAGCTTGGAACTGAATTAGAACATACTGACTTAAGAAAAATTTATGAATTTTCATACTGTCATGAGAAAACCCTGAGTCTAAATATACAATTAAATTCTGGCAAAATCTGTCCCATTACAAAAAATGTAGGGGCCAATACACTTCAAAGAATTATCCCAGGTTTGGATACGTACAGCAATAGGAAACACTTACTCAACATTTATCACCGTGCCAAGTGTTCTGCAGGCATCGGATTATGTATCCACTTCTCTTGCTGCTGGGCATATGGTTGCAGTCAACTCCATTCACAGAGACAAGTACTTTAATTATCCCCATTTTGCAGTTGAAGAGCACAAGCTTTGTTGGTGGTGGTGGTTTAGTCGCTAAGTCGTGTCCAACTCCTGCGACCCCCTGGACTGTAGCCTGCCAGGTTCCCCTGTCCATGGGATTCTCCAGGCAAGAATACTGGAGTGGGTTGCCATTCCCATTTTGCAATTGAAAAACACAAGCTTTAGATAGGTTATTTCACCCACTCATGGCTACCCGGCCAAGAAGAGATAGAGCCTTGTGATTTTTCTGTTTTGACTTTTATCTGATACACAACTCCTCACCGTCCTTACTCTACCCTTCCATATCTATCTGTACCTGATAGCACTCCTGGAATTGCACATTTGTCCATCTCTCGTACACATGAGAGAACGGGCCACTTCTTGCTCACGTCTATGCCTGAATGCCTAAGGCAGTGACACCAATATCAGTGGAATAAGTAAACACTTGGGGCTTTTTTTTCCACTTTGTTTTGAACTAAAAAAAAATTACAGCAGGTTCTCATTAGTGATCTATTATATGTGTGTGCCCAGTCGCTCAGTCACGTCTGCCTTTTTTTGACCCCATGGACTATAGCCCAGCAGGCTCCTCTGTCCTTGGAATTTTTCAGGCAAGAATAGTGGAGTAGGGTGCCATTTCCTCCTCTAGGGGATCTTCCTGACCTGGAGGTTGAACCCGCATTTCCTGCTTCTCCTGCATCGGCAGACAGATTCTTTATCACTGTACCACCTGGGAAGTCCTTTCTATCTCATTCATGATATCGATAGTGTATATATGTCAATCCCAGTCTCCAAATCCATCTCACCTCTCTCCACCCCTTGGCATCCAGACATCTATCCTCTGTATCTGTCTCTATTCCTGCTTTGCAAATAAGTTGATCTATACCATTTTTTCTAGATTCCACACATATAACACATAAATGTGTTAATATACACTGTTTCTTCTTTTTATCTAGATTCCACACATATAACACATATCTGTGTTAATATACACTGTGTTTTTCTTTCTGACTTACTTCACTCTGTATGATAGTCTCTAGGTTCAGCCACACCTCTGCAAATGTCACAATTTTGTTCCTTTTTATGGCTGAGTAATATTCCGGTGTATATATGTACCACATCTTCTTTATAGATTCCTCCAATGATGAGCATTTAGGTTGCTTCCATGTCCTGGTTATTATAGATAGTATTGCAATGAACACCAGAGTGCATGTATGTTTTGAGTTATAGCTCTTTGTTGATTGCACTATTCACTAATACTTTTGCTTAATCTGTACAGGAAGACTGAGAGAATGGGAATGAAAGTCAAGAGCAGGTATAATGAACAGCAAAAAAAAAACCACAAAAGTTAACATCTTCCACACAATCTGGACACACATAAAATTGATTGAACTAACACCAGAGATTACGACCTCAGTCCCATGGCCACGTTATCTGATAAAATTAAAGGAATAACATTAGCCCCAGAAATGGAAGCTTCTTGGGGCTGAAACCGATGTGCCACACAGGGCCAAACCCTAGAAGCAGAAGGAGACTTGTGTGACAGCTCCACTCTGCCCAGCGCTGGGAACATTCTGTGATTGGCAGCTGCAGATTCAGAGCTTATCTAAGTTTAAATCCTGGGTAACTATACACCCTTCACGAACTAGCCGGTGCCCTACACAGCTGTGACCTACGATGCAAAAGGGACATATTACCTTCAGTTTAAATGTGTTGTTTATATTAGTTTCAGTGGCTTTTTACAAAGTTTCCATCACCTAGCAATCATGAACACTTTATCCTCTCCTCGGGGCCCGTAAGTGTCGTATTAAAACTGGTTATGAGTTTTAATATCTCAAGAAATCTCTATCAGCCCAATAAATGTTTAAGAGGAAACTCAAAGCTGACAGCATATTTATATCTAAGAACAGTTCAGAATAGAAAAGCAATCCATCAAGATCTCTTCTGGAAAAGATCTCAACCTCCTATGCTACAAAGAAACGGGTGTGTTTACTTATTATATAAAATGTACTGAGCACTTACTTCATACCAGTTAATGCATGGTGCGTCACGAAGGATCCTTGGATAAAGAGACAATGCCCCTGCAATTGTGTGGGGGCTTACAGTCTGCAGGAAAATGAAAGCAACAAAAATCCTTATGTTATAATGTGATGAGGAATTTTAAAAGGATGAACTAACTTTTGTGAGAAAACAGAAGAAGAAAAAGTTCCTATGGATTTGATTAGAAAGGAGGAAGACTTCAAAGGGAGCCTCTGTGAGATGGATATTAAAGCTTGGCTAAAAGTTTGGCCATGAGACATGAGGGGGGATATATCTACTGAATCTATTTTAGTGTCTAGACATGATCTTTAGTAACAGTAATTGCTCATTTTTATTGAAGAGATTCCATATATTGCACCCTGTGCTAAGGGCATTACATGATCTCAATCAACTGTCAAACAACCATCTATGAAAAGTACTTTCATTCATTGAACAAATGCCTTTTGAATGCATACTGTGTGCCAAATAGTCTCATTATCATTATTATTTGTGAAGAGGAAGTTGAGGCTTGGAGAATCAGTAAAGCTAGGATTTGAACCCACAGGATCCAGAATCTGCTAGCAGAGAGCTATATCACCTTGACAATGAAGTAGTCTAGATTTCAGCTGTCTAAGAGAAAAGCCAGTAGCCACATGTGACTATTGAGCGCTTGAAATCCGACTTGTCTGAATTGAAATGTACCACAAGTATAAAATACAAGTATACCACAAATGTACCACAAGTATAAAATCTTGTAAGATGTTGAAGACCTTCATTTTTCTTTGTTTAAATGTGAGAAATCTATAATAGTTTCTTATATTATCTCAGGTGGCCTCAGCCTACAGTGACTTGAGCAGAATTTAGATTCCTAGCCAGAGACTGAGGTCGGGTCATGGCAGAGAGGGAGCTGAATCCTAACCCCTAGATCAGTGGTCAGTGAAAAGGCCCTTGGCCCTTCAGTTTTGCAGAAAAGAATTCCTACAAAGATAGAAAGCAGTGAAAAAAGTAAAGTGCTTATTAGGAGGAAAACGTATAGTACGTGTGGATAGACACACAGGTGGACTCAAAGAGAGTCGCACCCGTGTGGTAGTTTGAATCACTTTAATGGGGAGTTTCTTCCAGGTTTCCTCTGGCCCATCATCTTGCTTTGCCTGGTTCTAAGTCTGTATTTGGTGTTTCTTAGGATCCCCCCATCTACGCGAGTGCCTCTCTCAGCTAAGATGGATTCCAGCGAAGAGGCCTATGGGTAGACTTGACATCATTCCCCATTTGACCTCCAAGGAGATTTGTAGGTAGGAAGGTTTCCTTGACTTCAAGAAGGAGAAGCAAGTGGTCTCTTCCCTCTTACCTGGGCAGGGCCCAGCCTCCTCTCTCTATTGCCCTGCTGTTGATACTTTGGAGTTTCTGCCCCCAGGGAATGAACTCCAGCTGCTTACCCTAGGTGGGGGGTACTTCCTGCCTCAATATCACTTACATGTTACAATGATAAGAATTTGGATGGACTGGCTTAAGCAAATACATTATCAAAATTAATTTCATCTGTTTTTCTATTTTTATTTTAATTAATGTGACCACTAGGAAATGGTAAATTACAAATGTGCTGACATGATAGTCTTACTGGAGATGACAAATATGAGATGCCGTCAGGGTGGAGGTACTACAGTCCAGTGGGGGAGATGCACTGTGTCCAAAATGGTAAAATTGCACGGCGTGTGGTAATTGCCAAAGCAAGACACACAAATATTTATTGCTAGTTAATGAGAGTCCAGAGCAATTGGAAGCTTCTTCTGACTAAGATAATTGGATATCTCTCCTGGTTTAGTCACAACTGAATTTTCACAAAATTCCAAATCTGAATATTTTCTCCAACCCATGGGCTATCATGAAAATACAAACAGCCCAAAGGAAAACCTCAAATTATGACTTCTAACGGCTCAATCAGTTACCTACATAGGGAGTGAGAATAGAATGGATTAGCAAACTTCACTGGCAACCCCAGAATCTAATTAATTCAGAACTGCTCAGAAGTAGCAAATTTCCTTCATCTCCTATATATCTCATAAGTGCATACCTGATGCTGAGACAAAGCTGTTAGATTATAGTAACAGTTCACTTCCTAGGTCCCCTCTGCATTCTCTACCCACACATTCCAGAAGATAGCCTTAGGCGGAGAACTGAGGAATACGTAAACAATTGGATGTAAAAGGGAGAAGTAAGGGTCTTGGAAAATCTACAGATTAGTAAGTAGCCTCTGAATAAAGAGAATTAATTATATCATCATAGCTCCACTGGGATGCCACTGGTTTTTCATTTTGATTAATTTAAGGAACACAATCTAATTTATGAACCAGCAGGATGTTTTGAAAGATAAACAAATCTGTCTGCAATTTGAATTTCTCCTGACTTTGTCCGGCTCGAATTTCACATTTACCTCATTTTCTCCACTGTTATGGACTACTTACTCTTTGACAACTCAAAGAACCAGATGTGCTTCAAACCAGGAGGCCAAATTCTTCTCCTGAGAATTCTCCTCCACGGGAATTCCTATAAAAAGTGCTATAAAAAGTGAATCTTCCTGGCAGCGTTTTGAAGGCGAGTTTCTTGCTCCAAACAGCATCAGGTTACCTGGAGACCTTTCAGCATTTATGGATCCGGAGCTGTAACTTTCAAATGCAAATGTGATACAAGCAAGACTACTTGAGACATAAAAACATATTGAGATGTCATTGTAATTACAGAGGACTCAGTTCTGGTCGGCCAGCCAGTCCTCTGTGCATGTGAGCGTTGTTTGCCTCAAGCCAGTTCCTCTCTCTCCTCAATTCCCAGAGGCTGAGCCAAAAATAGAGACAAACCAAAATGGTGTGAGCACCTTTCTGGAATCGTAAACACTGACCACAAATCTCCACTGTGTGATCCAGGCTTCAGTCTCTCCCAGATTCCATATACCAGACACAAAATTGACTTCACTTCTTAAAACAGCGCTAATTAGAAGTTATCCATGCCCAAATGAAAAATTAGGACACTGAGCTTTAGAACGATGAGAAACTAGGATCAAAACCAGAAGAGCTAGGACTTTCTGGCAGTCCAGTGGCTAAGGCTTTGCTTTCCAATGCTAGAGGGGAAGGTTCAATCCCTGGTCAGGGAGCTGAGACCCCACAGACTCACAGCCAAAAAACCAAAACATAATGCAGAAGCAGTGCTGTAACAAATTCAATAAAGCCTTTAAAAATGATTCACATAAAAAAAATTCTTAAAAAACAAAAAACAGAAGTGCTAAGTTCTTCTATAGGAGAATAAGGATTTAAAAAGGCTCTTCACCCACATCCATGCCCTCAAATCCATGACACATTTCCTTCCACAATCATTTTATTCTAATAATGCACAAACGCATCTGCTCCATCACTCTGAAAAGTATTTGATATAATTGGGCAAATCAAGGCAGGATTGTTAGCCATGTTTTCTCATCTGTAAAATGGGTTGATGGTAAGAGTCCTACCATAAATCTGGTTGTTAAGTGATCATATATGTTTCCTACTACTTAATGCATGTGTATTATTTTGCTTAGTTACTCCCTGTTTCATTCAGCAAAGTGTTTGGAATGGCTTGAAAATTTACCCAACTTCTTTAAGATAATAACACCAGCCATGTGCTGACACATGCAGACCCTGGAATGAAACCATGGATCTGAAAACAGCATGTTTGTGGCAGGGTGCTGCACAAAGATGACTTTGCAAATGGGCGTTGAGGCTGAAAAGGCTTCCCAGGTGGTGCTAGTGGTGAAGAACCCTCCTGCCAATGCAGGAGATATAAGAGACCTGAGTTTGATCTCTGGGTTGGGAAGATCCCCTGGAGGAGGGCATCGCAACCCACTCCAGTATTCTTGCCTGGAGAATCCCATGGACAGAGGAGCCTGGTGGGCTACAGTCCATAGGGTTGAAAAGAGTTGGACACATGAGCCCGCATGCACATGCTGAGTCGCTTCAGTCATGTCAAACTCTTTGTGACCCCTGGACTGTACCCCACTGGGTCCTCTGTCCATGGGATTCTCCAGGCAAGAATACTGGAGTAGGTTGCCATTTCCTTCTCCAGGGATCTTTCCAACCCAGGGATCAAACCTGTGTCTCCTGCACTGCAGGCAGATTCCTTACTGACTGAGCTACCAGGGAAGCCTGTTGAAGCTGAAAAAGAGTTGAAAAGTCAAGAGTTTTGTTTTATTCTCTGACTCATAAGAGTATATGGTGAGGCAAATAAAACCCTCCATCCCCTTGTTTCTAACTTTCAGTTACCCACACACTTACATGCTTCTTTGCATTAGTTCACCATACACCTGGAGTTCACAGCTCCAAGAGTCCAGGGGGAAATGGCGGCAGACTTTATTTCAGAGCCTGCTACCTGGAAGAATGTTTCTGGAAAGACAAGTGAATCCTGAGTGGTCAGCTTTGGGGTTACTTTGTAGCAGTCCCCAAGGTGGCATCATCCAGACAGCTTCCATTCTGTGACTAAGGTCAGAGAGTAAAGTGAAGCCCTCACAGGTAAATATTGAACCAGGTGTTAAAACACCACCAGACACCACACATAAACAGCAGCTGCTGAAAAGAACGTGGAGACCTCCCGGGCAACAGCTCCGATTAAGGCTTCCTCAAGAGAGATGGTGAGAGAAGGAAAATCTAACATCCCTGGTGTGTGGCCAGGACTCCATGTCCACACACATCAAACTTTCCTCAAAAAGTGCAAGGGGAATTACTCAGAGGCTGTTAGAAAACAAAAAGCCCAGAGAAAGGAACGTTATGGGGCTTCTGGAACAGGAGGTGGGAATGGAGTCAGTCTAGACCCTTCTCTGCAGCTCCGATCTTCCTGGAATTGTTTGACGGTCCAGAGACATCACCTGGGGAATTTGGTACTGACAAGGCTCAGATTTTAACGTGCAAAGTTTGTGCCAGTGTCACACACATAGGAGAGAAGAGGAGGAAGCTGGCGCTCATAGAAGCAACCATGATCTGTGTCGCGGGCTAGGTGGTTCCTTCCAGGGACCTCATTCATTCTCACATGAGCCTCACAGTCCCTCCCAGAATGCAGAGCAAGAGACTGAGATGCAGAATTGTGCTCAGGTTGTACAACTAGTAATCGATCAAGTCAGGATTCAAATCCAGGTGTCTGTTATTCTGTGCTGTTTCTACTGTACCACAGTCTGACACAGTCTCAACAGGAGTTAGTCCTAACTGAGCTTTCCATTTCAACTCGTCCACCATGAAGCCGATGACTCTCCAATTAGACTGGCGAGTTCCAACCCCGTTAAGCCAGGAACTCTGCTCCCTAAAGTTTTCCCCTGTGCTATTTAAGTCTATTGATTCTAACTTTTTTGTCCTCAAGTATAATTTTAAGTGGAAGTAACTTTGTGTGGACACAGGGATTGGTTATAGAAAGAAAATGATCCAAATCCTCTAATATTACAGATTAGGAAACTGATATTTGTTTAATGTCACACAGTTAGTAGTGGGGACAGTAACAGAATCTAGGTTGGTGTCTGTCTCAGGGTAACTTGAGACTGTGAGTCCTGTAATCTAAGAATCTAAGAGCCATAGAAACAAATGGGGAAAATGTATATATATGTATTTGTATGTGTGCATATATTTTCCCATTTGTTTATATATATATATATATATATAAAGCCTATATATATATAGGCTTCCCCGGTGGTTCAGTGGTAAAGAAACCACATGTCAATGCAGGAGATATGAGTTCAATTCTTGAGTCAGGAAGCTCCCCTAGAGAAGGAAATGGCAACCCACTCCAGTATTCTTGCTTAAAAAATCCCATGAACAGAGAAGCCTGGCAGGTTGCAGCTTATGAAGTCACAAAAGAGTCAGGCACGACTTTGTGACTAAATATATATATATATACACATATACATATATATATGTGTGTGTGTGTATTCTAAGCAACCTATATTTAAAACTTATCTTCAGTTGCTTTGTGATCTTAAAAATCTTATTCAACCCCTTGAAAGTTTGGTTTCCTTATCTATACAATGGAAATGTTAACCTCTACCTTAATGATTTTGAGAATTTAATGAAACAACATGGGTAAAATACTGGGTACAACCTGGCACATAGCCCCTACATAGTAAAAATTAAACTTCTCCCCATACTTTTTACAAACTTGAGAAAAGAATAGAAAATGATAATAGCACTGTTGCATGTGTTTTTTTTTTTTCCTTTAGCACACTTAAACTCTAGAACTATAGGTCAAAGTTGAGTGAAACAAAGACCTAAGACGTTAGACCTATAAACAAAAAAAATACAGGCCAGTGACTTCTCTAGCATGAAACATCCACAGTTATTGCATAATTTATCCTTGCTGTCGTCTGCCTCTCACCACCATGTTTTTGCATGATTGAAATTGTTCGCTGCTGTAACTGTCTCACACTCACAGGCCAGGTTCTCATGTAATCCAGTCAATGGATTAGCACCAGCCTCACACTCTGTCTCTTCTTTCTTACAAATTGCTCCCAATCCTGTACCACATTCCCCCACTTTCTAAGAGGGGATATGCTCTCAGTTGCAGCAAAGATTCAGGTGCGTGGACTAAAATGTGAGGCACACCTATGAGGGCGCCCAGCACATGCCCGTGAGCAGCCTGCTCCTGGCTCCGTCTGCGACTGGGCTCCAAACAGACCACAAGCCTACGTCCGCTCTCCCGTCCTGAAATCCCCGCCATCTGAGTCCTACGTGCGCAGGCTACCACCAAGGAAATGCGCCTCTTTCTCTCTTCCTACTTCCCTTCAAAGTGAATAAGAGTTTGTTGGATGATAAATCAGTATTCCAAGAATGAAGCCTTTTCAGGACACATGTTAGGGATGAAGATTTAAGATTTGTTTTTTTTTTTTTTTTTAATTTATGGATTATGTCTCTAATTTAGTTCTGTCTTCTTCAATCAGAATCACTGCATTTGACTTACAGAAAGCGGCAGGGCACTTTCCATTCTAAGATATTAGTTCAAATCTGTCAGTGCAGATAATGACGATTGTCTTCATCTGTGTGTGCTCTGTCTATTGGTTTTAACTGAGTGTATAATGAACAAATATACATTGTCACTAAATTAGCTTTGCTAGATCTTTCTGGCATTTTCAGCTGGGAGAATGATGATCAAAAATGAAGGAAGAGGAGAGAGAAGGAGGGAGAAGGAAGGAAAGAAGTAAGGGAAGGAGGAGGAGGAAAGAAGGGAGGGAGGGAGGAAGGGAAGGGGGAGAGAGTGGGGAAGGTGGGAGGGAAGGAGAGAGGGAGGCAGGAAGAATCTCATGTCCCAAGACCCACAAAGCGCTGGGTGTCAGGAGGAAGACAGCAGGAACACAGCGGAAAGCATAACATCAGACTTTATGCGGATGCCTGCAGGTCACCCCAGAGGGGCGCGATCTGCTCTCCAGCTCTGCACCATATGCGCATCTCCCACCTGGGGCCACTAGAGTCAGTCCACAGTAGCTTCAGTTCAGAGAGCTCAGCATCACGACTGGTCACAGGGAATCCTCTAATCCTACATCTTAGTTCAAATTATTGGCTTTCTTTACCTTCCCTGCGATAAAGCCTCACCTCTGCCTTCTAACTCTAGAATTTGGATTCATGTCACTTTTCATGGTTATATTTCTGCCCCTTGCCTTGATTACCTCCCAATGTACTGTTTCCCTTTAGAAAAAAACTGAGTCATTGTTATGAATTAAACATCATGTGAGCTAAACCTTCACAGTCCAGATGGAGATGATGGAGCCTTACCGGGTCTGTTGTAGCCAGTAGTCAGGGGGAACAATCAGAAGGGAAGATTTAAAGTTCTATAATTGGTGGGCAATTGGGTGCCGAGGATTTAGAGTATAAGATTAGTTGAAGATTCCAAAAATCTTATTGTCCTCAACCTAAGAGACACACCTTGAAGGATTGAAAAATGAAGTTAGAATGATATGAGAGACATCACTTCTTGGCCTTTGGCTAACAGCAAGTATAGAACACTGTGAGAAACTACCAAACCATGCAGCATGCTTATAAATGTGTAAGATCAAGAGCAGGTAGTTTAAAAGAGAGCTTTTCAAATTTTAATATGCATAGAAATCATTTGGAGATTTTATTAAAATGTGGGCTCTGGCTGAGCAGGTCTGTTCTGAGCCCCAGCATTTCTAACAAACTCCCTCTGATGCTGATTCTGGTCCACAGATAACACTCTGAGTATCAAGGTTGTAAAATACAAAAGGAGGCTTTCAAGATTCTTCTACTCAGGTGGGCATGATTTTTTATTAACTACAGATCAATAAAGAAAACTGGCGGTGGAGGTTTTGGGGGAGAGCGAGGGTGGGAAGAACAGGTCTTATCTTCCGAGAGTGCTGCATGATGGCCCCCCGTGTGGCCACAAAAGGTCCTAGTGTTGCTTGAGGCGGCCACGTGCACTGTGGACGTCTTGGCAGCTCTTCCTGGGAGGTCTTTTCAATGTACGAGATGGAAATAATGAGCCCCACGTAACTGCAGAGTTACCTCGATCACAGCCAAGAACATTCACCTTCTCAGAGTAAAGGTTCCCCTGGCTTCTTCCTTTGCCAAGACTTAAGACTCATGCTGGAGCTGGACAGGAAAACATTCAGCATCAGTTCCCTTAAAGAATGTCGGAAACATGCACCAGGGATTTTCCTCCAAAAGTAAATAATTATCGTTTGGCAAATGTTTAGAACAGTGAACGGAATTGTACATAAATCCTGTTCTCTCCTTACCGACTGCTTGCCTGCTTTAACATGCAGGTGTGTTGTTGTTACCTGTTTCTGTTTAAATCTGGTTCCATAATGAAAGTATTCAATCAAATCACCTTTTAAGAAAGGTGCACTACCAACCACTCTGTAAACACACGGCAGTTTCTATAATATTAAAGACTCCGAACACTGAAAGGAAATTTAAAAGTTAGCTGAGAACACCAGCACCAGGGATTTTATATTGGTTTCCAACTAAGCCATCAGCTACCTTCTGCTTGAACACCTCCAGTAACTGTCAGCTCACCACCACACAGAGATTCCAGTACACTTTCCAACAGCTCTGTTGGAAGATTTTAACTAATGCTATGCAAGCTGGCTTCATGACACTTTAAATTATTAGTTCTAGTTCCATTCTGTGGAGTCACAGAGAAAAATGTATCCTCTCTTTCATATAATAGTTATTCAAATGTTAAGCTACCATGGGCTCAGTTGTTCAATCAAAAATTCTTAGTTCTTTGGATTATTCTTCATGTAAAGTAAATTCAAATTTCTTCTTCATCCAACTACCTGTTACTCTAGAAGTCCAACTTTCCTCTTAAACTGCAGTGTTCTCAATCAAAGGGAAAACTCCAAATGGAACTCTAAATAGTTTAAATTAAAATGTGCCTATTACATCCTTTATTTTAATTATTTTTTCTACCTTAATGCTCAGTCGTGTACAACTCTTTGTGACCCCAAAGAAGGGGGTGACCCCAAGGAATGTAACCCACCAAGTTCCTCTGTCCATGAAATTCTCCAGGCAAGAATACTGGAGCAGGTAGTCATTCCCTTTTTCAGGGGATCTTCCCAACCCAAGTATTGAACCTGGGTCTCCTGCGTTGCAAGCAGATTCTTTACCATCTAAATTCTCACTTTAATATTGTATTTTTCTGTGACAGTTCAGACACTAAAGAATCTGTCCACAATGCAGGAGACCCAGGTTCAATCCCTGGATTGGGAAGATCCCCTGGAGAAGGGAATGACTACTGCTCCAGCATTCTTGCCTGGAGAAGTCCACGGACAGAGGCGCCTGCTTGGTTACAGTCCATGGGGTCACAAAGAGTTGGATATGACTGAGCGACTAATACATGCACACCTTAATGCATCTTGCAATCACAGTAATGAGGTGGAAAGAGAAAAAGAATCTTGTGAAAAAAGAATCTGTGATCAGTAATCTTAGTCCCTACTCTCATTAACTTTGTGAGCAACTTATTTCATCTCTCTGAACTTAATATCTTAATTTACAAAATGGCAAAATTTAACCTTAAAAATTAAAGATGGACATAAAATTGACAGACAAATGTATTCAAAATTGATCTAATAATGCTTGGCATATAATAGACATTCAGTAAACTATAAATATTACTACAAATTTTGGTATTTTGGAGAGGAATGTCAATGGTTAATCTATATTCCATTTTCAATCACCTTAAAATCATTAAGTATTTTTATATGTCACATTTCACTAGTACAATAATTTCATTGTGAAACCAGTGGCATGAATTCATCTTTCCCTACTTACTTTTATTTCTTTCAAATGTTCACCTGTTATTTAAGAGTCACTTGAATTTCTTATGGATAACAATTTCAGAAACAAATCTTTTAACTATCTTTCTCAATTTTGAACCATATGAAATTCTGATCAACATGACCCTGGGCTTCCCCTATGGCTCAGCTGGTAAAGAATCCGCCTGCAACATGGGAGACCTGGGTTCTATCCCTGGATTGGGAAGATCCCCTGAAGAAGGGAAAGGCTACCCACTCCAGTATTCTGGCTTAGAGAATTCCATGGACTGTAGAGTCCATGGTGTCACAAAGAGTTGGACACAACTGAGTTACTTTCACTTCACTTTCACTATGAAATTATTTAAAATATGATATTTAAATAATATGTCCTTGTTTATAGTATTTTCTACAAATGGAAGAACTTGTTTAAAAAAACAACATGGCATTGTTTAAAATGCAAAAGAAGCAAATAAAAATTACATAAACAAGTTGAATGAAGGGTCCTATGTCTATAGACATAGGTTTTAGAAAAGACAGAGGAACCAGAGATCAAATTGCCAACATCCACTCAATCATAGAAAAAGCAAGAGAGTTCCAGAAAAACATCTATTTTTGCTTTATTGACTATGCCAAAGGCTTTGACTGTGTGAATCACAATAAACTGTGGAAAAGTCTTCAAGAGATGGGAATACCAGACCACCTGACCTGCTTCTTGAGAAATGTGTATGCAGGTCCGGAAGCAACAGTTAGAACTGTACATGGAACAACAGACTGGTTCCAAATAGGAAAAGGAGTACGTCAAGGCTGTATATTGTCACCCTGCTTCTTTAACTTATATGAAGAGCACATCATGAGAAACGCTAGGCTGGAAGAAGTACAAGCTGGAATCAAGATTGTTGGGAGAAATATCAATAACCTCAGATATGCAGATGACACCACCCTTATGGCAGAGAGTGAAAAGGAACTAAAAAGCCTCCTGATGAAAGAGAAGGAGAGTGAAAAAGTTGGCTTAAAGCTCAACATTCAGAAAACTAAGATCATGGCATCTGGTCCCATCACTTCATGGGAAACAGATGAGAAACAGTGGAAACAGTGTCAGACTTCATTTTTTTGGGCTCCAAAATCACTGCAGATGGTGACTGCAGCCATGAAATTAAAAGATGCTTACTCCTTGGAAGGAAAGTTATGACCAACCTAGACAGCATATTAAAAAGCACAGACATTACTTTGCCAGCAAAGGTCCATCTAGTCAAGGCTATGGTTTTTCCAGTGGTCATGTACAGATGTGAGAGTTGGACTGTGAAGAAAGCTGAGCACTGAAAAATTGATGCTTTTGAACTGTGATGTTGGAGAAGACTCTTGAGAGTCCCTTGGACTGCAAGGACATCCAACCAGTCCATCTCCTGAAGGAGATCAGTCCTGGGTGTTCATTGGAAGGATTGATGCTGAAGCTGAAACTTCAATACTTTGGCCACCTGACACAAAGAGTTGACTCATTGGAAAAGACCCTGATGCTGGGAGGGATTGGGAGCAGGAGGAGAAGGGGATGACAGAGGATGAGATGGCTGGATGGCATCACCGACTTGATGGACATGAGTTTGGGTAAATCAGGGAGTTGGTGATGGACAGGGAGGCCTGGCGTGCTGCTATTCATGGGGTCGCAAAGAGTCAGACATGACTGAGTGACTGAACTAAACTGATGTCTCTAGAAATATCCCTATTCAGATAAACATTGACCCTTGGACTTCCTATGAATTACTCTATTTATACTAAATCATCTTCTTACTGTTCCATCTACTCAAAGATGTCACAGGGGACCCCAACGTCATGTTGAAATTTAAACAAGTACTGTATATACCTAACTCTCCAAAGAAGGAAATGGTTCTATCACGGGTGATTTACTCTTGGTGAATCTCTGAATTCTGAATTAGCACCGCTTCCTTTTCTAAATGCTTATAACATCTCCTTTTTTTTGAAATTTGTTCTTTCTTCATAATGATTCAACCTCTTAATCATTAGCAAAATTACCTTATTATCATGGGTAATATTTGTTATTTTGGAGAACACTTTGCCTGAAACTAACATGGCTATTCCTATTTTCTTCTGACTCATGTTTGTTTTGCATTAATATACTTTTAATTTATTTGGGGATTCATATTTAATTAGACTTTTTTTAATCCAGTCCAATCGTCTCAGCTTTTAAATGCTATGTTTAGACAACCTATAATGTAGTTATCAATATGACTGATTTCAGTCTATTATACTGCTATTTCAGTTATTTCATCTATTATTTTATATTTTCTGTCTTCTTTGGATTAAGTGAATTTTTAGTCACAGTACTTCTTTTTTAAAAAACTTTTTTGCCACGTTGTTTGTGGGATCTTAGTTCTCCATGGACTGCACCCTGGCCCCAAGCAGTGAAAGTCCACCAAGTCCTAATCAGTCACTGAATCAGCAGGGAATTTTTGAATTCTTAAATTCCATTTTATCTCTGCTTTAAGTTTATTAGTCATATGTTTCCTTTTTTCCTTCAAGCAAGTGTTCTGGGGTGTACATCCTAAGCAGATCAAATATTTTGCCACTTCACGTATAATGTAAAAATGTTTTTTCCCTGTCCTGTTCTGTGACTTACAATTTACTATGTTATAAACCCTTATTTTACTAGAGGTAAACAGTGAATTATTTTTTTAAAGAAATAAAAAGAAAAATCTCTAATGCTTGCATTTCTACTTTTTATTTTTTTACATAGATCTATGCTTCCAACTGGTATTGTTTTCCATCTGTCTGAAGAACTTCCTTTAATGTTTTTTATAATGCAGATCTTCCAGCCATGGAATCTGTCAGGTTTGGTTGTCTAAAGAAGCTTTCATTTTGCCTTCAGTTTTGAAATACAATTTCACTGGCTATAGTTTTCTAGGTTGAATTTTTTTTCTCTAATCACTTTCAATATGTTTTTCTATTGCTTCCTGCCTTCCCTGATTTTGGATAGAATCTGAAGACATTTTTATCTTTCTTTTTTCTCCTCTATGTAATTTGTCTTTGGTTTGTTTTTTTGGAGTATATCCTGCTTGAAATTCATTGAAATTCACGGATTTGTGTATCAAAAACTATAGAAGTGTTCTTCAAATATGGAAATTTTAAAACTATTTTTTCCTTCTCCCCTTCTCCTTAGAATTCAATTACATATTAACAAAGTTAAATTCCTTGTTACTGTCCACCAGGTTACTGAGGTGTTTGCTCTTAAAAGGTCTTCATTCTTTTTTCTCTCTATTCTGCATTGTCCAGATTTTCTACTGCAATGGTTTCCAGTTCAGCAATCATTTCTTCAGTAGAATCTAATCTTCTACTATATCCATCTTCTGCTAAATCCATCTAGTAAAGTTTTACTTCACAGTTTACAAGACACCATGCTCTATCTGACTTCCTCCTTGCACCATGCACCATAAACTGCTTCCAGGCAGAAAGCCAGAGCAATCACAGGACACTCCTCAGTTCCCTCCTCTAGGCTGGATGGGAGTGGGGGTTGGAGGGGTGGGGGTAGGGGGGTGGGGTGGGGTAGGGGTGGGGCGGGGTGGAGGGTGGGGTGGGGGTTGGGGAGGGTGGGGGTTGGGGGGGAGGGGGGTGGGGAGTGGGGTGGGGGTGGGGTGGGGTGGGGTGGAGGGTGGGGTGGCTGCGGGGGTCACAGCCCGCACAGCCTCTTTCTGGTCCAGTATCTGAACCCAATTGTTTCATAGACTGCCCAATGGGCTAGTTCCTCACATGGGAACAGCAATTCCTGTATCAGTTTTTCCTTCATTTGTGTGTGTGTGTGCTCAGTCACTTAGTCGTACCCAAGTCTTTGTGACCCTATGGACTGTAACGCACCAGGCTTCTCTGTCTGTGGATTCTCCAGGCAAGAATACTGGAGTGGGTTGTCATTTCCTCCTCCAGGAGATCTTCCCTGCCCGGTGATTGAACCTGCATCTCTCAAGTCCCCTGCATTGGCAGGTAGATTCTTTACCACTGCTTCACTTGGGAAGTCTTTCACAGCCTGCAGCAAAAATCTCATCCTGTGTAATTTGGGGAAATAAAAACTAGAGAATTTATCTAGATCCTTTAGATTTATTTTTATATTTCTGGACCATTACTTTACTTACTAACAATTAATTAAGAGAATGATAATTAATTCATAGGAATTTTAAAAATGAGAACTCTCTAACTCAAATTGGTATTTAATAGCCAGAAGACAAATTGCATGAGTATCATTTGAGAAGGAAAAATCTTAAGTGAAGTCAGAATATTTTAAGTATCATTGATACAGGACACACAATAAGTAAGATTATATTGTGCTTAATTTATCAGGAATTCTTACTTGTATATTAAAGAAATGGTTCTTGCCTATTTCCTCAATTAAAGCATTAATAAGGCTTTAAAAAAGCCATCCAATATTAGAAAGAAAGTATATTACCTTTTCCAACCTTCAAATTGTACAGCTTTGGAGTGGGAAATCAAAGAAGTTAAGTAACTTTTTCATTTTCTCAAGGCAACATAGCTTATAATTGAAAGAGCTGACGTTATCTGATTCCCAGTTCCATAAGCCACACTCTTAATAGTTGCCTCCTCCCTCAGAATTCGGAGTATACTGAAATATACAGTGTTGTAAAACTAATCAATATAAACAAATAGGGTGTTATCTTTTGAAAATTAGAATTATTTTTTCAATTATTCTCATGCTGTATTATCTTTAAATTGTTAATTAAGCAAATACTAGATTAAATTCTACTATGACACAACTGAGCGACTAAGCATGTAACTCACATAAGCGCATGGGTTTAAATTCTGCTACATATTGTCCTTTATAGCCATTTATTGCTTTTATAAAAATCAAGCAACCAAATTATGGTGCAAAGGAAATAAGATCTTTAGCTTGTAGGATATTATATTGAGTTAAAGTTTTAAAAAATAGCTATTCTTTGAACCCATGGAAAAATTTTTAAA
This sequence comes from Dama dama, assembly GCF_033118175.1. Lineage (NCBI taxonomy): Eukaryota > Metazoa > Chordata > Mammalia > Artiodactyla > Cervidae > Dama > Dama dama. Next base: position 46,660,502 of record NC_083682.1, read on the forward strand.
TCACATTCTTTATCAAGAATCCTGTTGTTGTTTAGTTGCTAAGACTTGCCTGACCCTTTGAGACTCTGTTGACTGTAGCCTGCCAAGCTCCACTGTCCGTAGGATTTCCCAGGCAAGAACACTGGAGTGGGTTGCCATTTCCTTCTCCAAGAGATCTTCCCAGTACAGGGATTGAACCTATGTGTCCAGCATTGGCAGGCAGATTCTTTACCACTGAGCCACCAGAGAAGCCCAGTCAAGAATCCCAAGTCCTCATAAAATATCTTATCCCCTCAAGAGTTCCCTTAAGGTTTTATTTTTACACTTGTACTTAGCAGGCATTTAAGCAAATAATTCATCTAAGTTTTCTACATGTTGAATTTAGTCTTCAGCAAGCTTGTATTTGATTAAATAATGACCTGAATTTTGTTCAAGCAATTCATAATTCCATTCACTTATTAACACTATATTACCTCACTTGTTTGAAAAATAGACTTTAATTCAAAGAAAGGAGATGCTATAATAAAGTGAAAGCTAAAAGGTGACCCAAAGTTTCTGAACCCCAGTTTCAAACTGGCTCTACCAATGCTCCATTTCAGCGTTGCATTTTTGTTCAGTGTTAACCAAACTTATGCTGAAATATACATTTAGGACAATATACATTAGTTCAACTAAGTTATCTGTTGAAAAAAAGCAGAGTGTTGAACTCTGAGGAAATGAGTTTCTAGGTATGCATTTATATGTTTTGGTCAACAGATAATTATTGTACCTACTACATACTTACTATACACTAGACATGGTGCTAAGGAATACATTAATGTACGTAGGCCATAGTGATAATTATCAATCTGTATTATCTCATCCATTTGTTTAGTTAGTAGTTGACTGCTTCCCCATTCACCACCACCAGCAAACACTGGAATAAAACTCCTTCAGCAGTCAATGTCTTACTCATCACTGTATCACTAGCCACTTGACTGGTCCTGCCATATAGTTCAGTTCAGTCGCTCAGTCATGTCCGACTCTTTGCAACCCCATGGACCGCAGCATGCCAGGCCTCCCTGACCATCACCAACTCCCGGAGTTTACTCAAACTCATGCCCATTAAGTCGGTGATGCCATCCAACCATCTCATCCTCTGTTGTCCCCTTCTCCTCCTGCCTTCAGTCTTTCCCAGCATCAGGGTCTTTTCCAATGAGTTAGTTCTTTGCATCAGGTGGCCAAAGTATTGGACTTTCAGCTTCAGCATCAGTCCTTCCAATGAACACCCAGGACTGATCTCCTTTAGGATGGACTGGTTGGATCTCCTTGCAGTCCAAGGGACTCTCAAGAGCCTTTTCCAACATCACAGTTCAAAAGCATCAATTCTTCAGTGCTCAGCTTTCTATATAGTCCAACTCTCTCATCCATACATGACCACTGGAAAAACCATAGCCTTGACTAGACGGACCTTTGTTGACAAAGTAATGTCTCTGCTTTTTAATATGCTATCTAGGTTGGTCATAACTTTTCTTCCAAGGAGTCTTTTAATTTCATGGCTGCAGTCACCATCTGCAGTGATTTTGGAGCCCAGAAATACAGTAGGCAGTCAATTAATATTTGTTTATTGACTGAATAAATGACACATCCCTACCCTTATGTTGTTCCTATTGTTCAGTTGTCCAGTTGTGTCTGCTTATGTGACCCCATGGACTGCACATGCCAGGGCTCCCTGTCCCTCACCATCTACCGGAGTTTGCCCAAGTTATGTCCATTGCATCGGCAATGCTGTCCAGCCAGCTCGTCCTCTGACGCCCTCTTCTCCTCCTGCTCTCAGTCTATCCCAGCATCAGGGACTTTTCCAATGAGTCAGCCGTTCACATCAGACAACCAAAGGACTGAAGCTTTAGCTTCAGCATCAGTCCTCCAGCAAGTATTCAGGGTTGATTTCCCTTAAGATTGACTGGTTTGATCTCCTTGCTTTCCAAGGAACTTTCAGGAGTCTGATATTAGGGAGATGCCTGATAGCAAAATATATGGTTCAAATGAGGGAAGGATTGGAAAAATTTCAGAATGTTTCTATCATGATCTATCAGTGTTTTATAACTCTGAATTTTCTGGTTTTCAGATCAGCATTTTAAAATAATTATATACTTAATACTGCATATTTTAGTGGTTTTTCTGCTTCTGTGTTTCACCTTACTCTCATAGCACAAATAAGGCCAAACAGATATTAAAATCTCAGAACCTAAGGATTAGAAGGGGAAGGACAAAGAACCTAGTGCTATCTTCATGGGGCAAGGCCCTCGGGCAATCTTTGCTCTTACTTTGAGTCTAGCTTGAGGCCAGATTCACCAGCGTGCTCCTCCTCAGAAAAAAATTAAATTCAAAAGAATTGGTGAATAATACAGAAAGTAGACAGATCTCTTTGTGCAGCAGAATTCCAAATAATTTATGTGGATGCTCTGCCCTCGCAGGAGTGAAATGTAATTCCCAGCAATCTGAACTGCCCATAGAGACTTCCTTCTGAAGAGTTCAGTAAGGAAAGATGAAAGAGAAGAACTTTACAGAATAGAAACCTGGCAAATACCACCTCAGCTAGGTGATCAAGGTCAACACTGACAGAGCTAAGTCATACGGGTAGAATATGGCCTTGACATGAAATCATGAGAATGGCACTTTACTTCTATGGTCTTCCTTGCAAAAACTCATATCCCCACTCTAATCATGAAAAAATATCAAACAAACTCCAACAGAGGAATATTTTACCAAATATCTAACCATACTCAAAACTATCACAGTCTTAAAAAACAGAGAAAGTCAGAGAAAGTATCACAGCCAAGAGGAGCTTAAGAGACAGGATAAGTTAATATCATTTGGTCTCCTCTTCAGAAGGCTTCCTTGGTGGCTCAGTGGTCAAGTATCTGCTTGCAATGCAGGAGCCACACAAGATGCGGGTTCATCCCTGGGTCAGGAAGGCCCCCTGGAGGAGGCCATGGCAACCCACTCCAGTATTCTTGCCTGGAGAATCTCATGGACAGAGGAGCCTGGAGTCTATAGTTCATGGGGTTGCAAAGAGTCAGAAAGGACTGAAGTGACTTAGCATGCACTCATGCGTCCTACACAGAATCCTGGAAGAGACCAAAATGATGTAAGGTACAAACTAAGGGAATCTGAATAAAGTATGGATTTTTGTTAATAATAATGCATCAGGATTGGTTCAATTAATTGTGACAAATGTTTGGTACTAATGTAAGATATTACTATTAGGGGATATTTCATGTGAAGTGTATGTGAACTCTATACTATTTTTCCAACTTCTCTGAAAATTTAAAACTATTCTAAGATGTTTTCAAAAAAATAAAAGAAAGAAAAAGAAGCCCTTATCTGAAGCTGCAGGCCTGGTCTTAAGAGTATTTCCATCAGAAAACTCTGCAGTAGGAAGATAACCATTTGTTTCTCTATCTTTCAGCTCCCTGAGCAACCTCAGTAAGTGATTCTCCAGAAACATCCCAGCCTCACAATCCGTGAGCTTGCTGACCTTCAGAGATCTTCCCCTCAACTTCCACCTGGCCTCTCACATTGCCGTGTCTAATAGGAAATATCTGTTGTTGTTGTTCAGTTGCTAAGTTGTGTCCGACTCTTTGTAAACCCATAAACTGTAGCATACCAGGTTTCCCTACCCTTGACTATCTCTTGAAGTTTTCTCAAACACATGTCCATTAAGTCAATGATGCCATCCAACCATCTCATCCTCTGTCATCCCCTTCTCCTCCTGCCTTCAATCTTTCCCAGCATCAGGGTCTTTTCCAATGAGTTGGCTCTTCACATCAGGTGGCCAAAGTATTGGAGCTTCAGCTTCAGCATCAGTCCTTCCAATGAATATTCAGGGTTGATCTCCTTTAGGATTGACTGGTTTGATCGCCTTGCAGTCCAAGGGACTCTCAAGAGTCTTCTCCAGCACTACACTTCAAAACCATCAATTCCTTGGTGCTCAACTTTCTTTATGTTCCAACTCTCACCTTCATACCTAAGTTCTGGGAAAAACCATAGCTTTGACTATAAGGACCTTTGTCAGCAGAGTAACGTCTCTGGTTTTTAGTACCTAGTCTAGATTGGTCATAGCTTTTCTTCCAAGGAGCAAGCGTCTTTTAATTTTGAGGCTGCAGTCACCGTCCAGAGTGATCCTTGAGCCCACGAAAATAAAACCCTGGCCCCAAAACCCCCGATTACCTGTAAACACCCCATATTCTTTTAGGCCCTTTGCATTCAGTAACTGCTGCTTCTATAGTTCCCCCACTCAGCCGGTCTTTCAGCTTTATTTCCAGAATGCTCGGGGCTGTTGGCAAGAATCAAAGTACTCAGCTGATTTGCTCCAGAGCAACTGTATCCCACCTCTGCTGAACTTCTAACGGAGTCCACTGATCCCTAAATGCCCTTGTACCAAGCGCTCTCAAAGCCTTCCCGATGCTTGTCCACCAGCTCTGAGGCCCTCGCTGGCTCTCCCCGTCCTTCATTTCCTGAGGCAGAATGGCCTCCTGCCTTAGAAGAGTGGGACCTCCCCATTCTAGCCCCCTCAGCTTCCTTTCTCCTGTGGCAAGAGCACCCTTCCCTTCTCTCCCCCTTCTGGCCTCCCCACCCTAGCCCTGACGGCTCCTCATCCTCCCCTCCCCTGCTGTCCCCAAGGAAGAACTAACTGTCAACCCTTGTTTCCAACTCCTCTCGTGCCGTAAGGGTCCTTGTCTTCTTACTTCTCTTGCTCTCTCCCTCTTTTATGACTTTACTGTCTTCACTGTTCCACTGTCCACTTCTTCTCCTTGGCTTTCCAATATTTCCCCAGCCAACAAACAAGCTTTGCTAAACTGATCCCCAGACAATAACACTGCATTCATTAATCACTTGTAAATAATCCTGTTTGATAGGCAAATTTTGTCTAAAATATTAGTGGAGGCAAAGAAAAAGCATAATAATGAAGTTCATCACTGGCCCTGAAGATGTGAGCATGACCAGTGGGGATGGTTTTGGTTCCATCTCAGTCAAGTTGTATGGTTCTCAGTTCATCTGCCACTGCCCCCTGTCTCCAGGGCTTCTGCACAGGGATTCTGTTTCAGAGTTTACCTTATCCTGTCTTCTGTTACACTCAGTTGTTGACTTGTCTCAAGATTTTCTTGAGGGAAGAGTTCACATTTTACTTATCTCTAATATAATGCTTTGTAAATCATAGGTATTCATCTTTATTAAAAGAAAAAGGGGTGAACTGGCTTTTTCCAGGCTCACTATAAATGTTAGCTTTTTAAAGATAAGTTTCAATATTTTTTTCCTAAAAGGATTTGAGGTTTCTCTTTTCCTTGTTAAGCACAAAAAGTAAAGATAAGGAACACAGCCCGAGGACCTAGAGGACACGGAAAATCACACCTACAATTCATTTGATATACATTCTGCCTGCTGCCAAGGTAGGTCCTTGGGAGCAGGGTCCCATTTTGATGTATGTTATGTACGGTGCCTAGGTCAGTGGGAATTCATGGTGAATAAATTGAGGGAGAAAGCTATGTGACTGATGGATACAGCAAGGGACGAGAGTCCCAGCGTCTATTTTCAGCTCTGGAATTACATAGATACCCTTTGGCCTCTAACACAAGCCTTTGAAAGTTAAATTCTTCAGCCTTGGAACCAGAGATAATACCCACATACCTTGATGGCTTCAAAAAGGTTTTGCTTAATAAAATGACCACAAAAGAAGAAAGTTTTGCTCTTTACTGAGGAAAATGAATCAATAGCACAGCATTCCAGAGAGTTCTGCATTGATATGACAAAAACACATTCTAGCCATTCTCCTAGATTCTTTCCTTCCAAATAATTGTATTTGTGTCCCTCCTTAATTAGAGCTACTGGGTTTTCATAGTTGCTTAATTAAGTTGAGGGAATATCTATTCTGCGATGCCTTAAGGAAAGTGATTCCAATTTTAGGGCCAGTCTGTCATTAAAGGTGAAGAAGCCAAAACATTTTCATAGCAAAGTTATAGCAAACAGACAGTGACTATAATAAGGAGGCAACTTAATAATTAGTCTTTCTATTACTTAAGTTTTACTCTGAGCTCAGATAGCTCAAGTAGCTATTTGGTCTCTTTTAGGGACAATATTGTGGATTTTCCTGGCGGTTCAGCGGTAAAGCATCTGACTGCCAGTGCAGGAAATGCAGGTTTGATTCCTGGATCCGGAAGATCCCCTGGAGAAGGAGATGGCAACCCACTCAAGGATTCTTGCCTGGGAAATTCCATGGACAGAGGAGCCTAGGGGGCTATGGTCCATAAAGTCACAAAAGAGTCAAACACAACTGGGCAACTAAACAGCAGCAGGGACACATTGAGGAGTCCGCGTCGCCTCTGCTGTGACAGGTCGCACATCCAGCCGCAGAAGTAGCCAGGCCAGCCACGGCAAGAGGGAACCCATGCTGTGGAGCTCCTGCATGATCCCCGTCTGTGCCGCTCAGACTGCTCCGTCACCGATGTGCTGGGCAATCCTGGGGAGTGGAGGACCGAACCTGGCTGGTATTACCTGGATGAGTCACCACCTCATGTGGCTTTTCAATACTTCTTCTGTCATACATGCTCTCTGTGTTAGTTGCTGAGCGTTGCAAAACGAATTACCCCATAGTTTGCCATTTAAAACCGTACATACTTATTACATCAGCTTCCACGGGCTAGGCATCTGGGTGCTGATTTTGTGGCCCCTTTACTTCCAGTATCTCACAAAGTCGCAACAAGGTTTCTACTAGGGCTGGAATCCATCCCATGTGAAGGCTCATCTGGGAAAGGATCTGCTTTCAAACAAGGGGCTGTTGGCAGGGCTCAATTCCTTGCAGGATTTTACACTGAGAGACTCAGTTCCTTCCTGGCTGTTGGTTAGAAATAGCCTCCAGCTCTTTCTAAGTGGGTCCCCTCACTATGGTTGTTTATTTCACCAAAGCCAGCAAGAAATATAGACATAGAGAGATAGAGATAAGTGTGGGGAGAGAAACTGCCAGCAAGAGGGAAAAAACTATCTGATGTAACAAAATCTGGAAATAATCTTTGCTACAATATATCACATATAGTAGCTAGGTCAGCCAACAACAAAGAGGAGGGTGTTATACAGGGCATGGATAACAGGCAGACAAGGATCGGACAAGGATCGTTGGAGCCATTTTAGCATCTGCTTGCCAGTCTTATGGGCATTATCATGAGACACAGAGACTCACACGTCTGTGGATCCACACTCTTCCAGGTCCATCTACTTGCCTCTTCCCCAGGCCTGCCTGACTGTTGTCTTCCAACACTGCTCCTTCTAGGCTTCAGACCAACCAGCTGAACAACCTTCTGCTTTTCAGGAGTGTCTGCATCATCATCCTTACCTCTGACACCCTTCACAGAAGGACAACTCTTCAGATCTCTGCCCACTAGGAACATTTCCTTTCACCATGTCTTTCACCTCAGAGTTGGGACGGACACTCTCTTTTAGTTCATATTAACATATTAAGTTAACGTATTTATGAACTGGGCCCTAGCTTTATTTGGGGCTTTGTGATTTTTGCTTGTTTTAATTTTAAAAGTGCATTTATTGCTTTATTCCTGATTGTAAAGAATTTGTCAGTTATGAAAATGTGAAAAATAAGCCTGAAACAATGTCATTACTTGTAGAGATAATTATGTTTGTTCATACAAATATATATAGGTATGTGTTTGTTTATATGTGCATATTTTGTGTACATGCACATATGTAGACACACATAAATACATCACGTATACACGTCACTGGATCTGGTGTTTGATTTGCCTGCTGCTGCTGTTTAATGGGCACAAGCAGAAGATACCTAGTTCCTGGACCAGAGACCAACAGCTTTATCATTCAAGGCACAGCAAGCAGCATGAGCATCAAAATCATTGCATTAGTTCCCATTGCCCCCAGACCCCATGAAGATAAAGTGTAAAGACCGAGATTTTTACTTTCCCATCAGGTCATAGAGAGAGTACCACTCGACTTCAGGCATGAGCTGAAGGAAAGACGTCAGTGCAACAGGCATAGGTAATTTGGGATTCTTTCTACCTATCCAAGTAAGTCACCTTGCCCTCCTGCCCAGGTCTGATGTCTCATAACCATTTCCATCGAATAGCCATCATATGATGGGTTACCGCTCTGCCTTCCCAAACCATGACTTGTTTGTTCTGACAACACTCTTAACAGGCAACTGCAGCTGCAGTCACTGACAGTCCCACGGTCAGGCATTCCATCTCTGCTAAGGCTCAGCCTCACAGTAGGAACTACCCTTGAGCAGTGACTAGCTCTTGCTATGGACACCCTGCCCTCGCTCTACAACTCAGCAGTATGTGTTATGATTTTGCCCTAAGGCCTTGCCAGAGATTCCACTCAACCTTCTCATCTAAGACAGATACCTTTAGCACCATTGTGTCTACTAGGCTTTATGGTCCAAAAGGCAGAATTCCTCTTACCCTATTGCTCTGCGTCTGACTCAAAACTGGTAGCCTTTTAAGAATCACTTTAAAATGGGTTGGAATAATATTTTCAAGTATGGCATATACTATGTATACAATCCAAAAGTAAGCTTTAAGCTTCTGAGTTTATCTCTAATGGTTAAAGGTGCATGTGCTCAGTCATTAAGTCATGTCTGATTTGGGGGAATTCAAGGACTGTAGCCCACCAGGGTCCTCTGTTCATAGGAATCCCCAAACAAGAACTCTGTAGTGGGTCATCATTTCTTCTTCTGGGGGATCTTTGAAACCCAGGAGTCAAACCCACACCTCCTGTGGCTCTTGAATTGGCAGGAAGATTCTTTGCCACTGAACAACTTGGGAAGTACAATGGTTAAAGGTGCAGGACCAATAAGTTTATCTTAAAAAGGAGCATCTTGACTTGCCCTAGACTACTGTACTAAAGCACAGACCCCTGAAACATTATAAGTTTTATCCTCCACACTTTAGTGCCTTACATAGGACTTCTGGTGCTTGCCACTTCCTACTCATCACGCCAGATTAACTTGGTATCATCAACACACTAGAGCAGCACAGTATTGGGTTGGGATGAAGAATAATGGTGAATGCCAAAAGGGTACAGCTAAGACACTGGAGATAGTCTAGCCCTAAGCTACTTTATCTGGGGGCAAAAGAAATATAAAAATCCAACAACAATAGATTTTATGCAGTATTCATCAACTTTGTGGTAGGGACAAAAAAAGGGCCGTAAGAGTTTTGTCATTGTTCGGTTGAGTCCAACTCTTCTCCAACCCCAAAAACTACCGCACAAGAGACAGAAAAGAATTGTAAGCCAGATGGTTACTATAGATCCATTGCACATGGCTGAAACATGAATTAGTGTATGTATATTTCTCATGTATGTGGTGCATACTGTCTAAAATGTGTCCAAATCAGTTGGAGGACTTGTTATCAAAACAGCACTTAGGAATCTGAACACATAGAGGCTTTGTCATCTTGAATATGTGCTTTTCTAGGGCTTCCCTGACTCAGCTGGTAAAGAATCCACCTGCAATGTGGGAGACCCCAGTCTGATCCCTGGGTTGGGAAGATCCCCTGAAGAATGAACAGCTATCCACTCCAGTATTCTGGCCTGGAGAATTCCATAGACTGTATAGTCCTTGGGGTCTCAAAGAGTCAGGAACAACTGAAGGGCTTTCACTTTCACTTTCAGAACACCTAGAACTTTGATATGCCATTCGCAGGTTCAGAGGGCCTCTCAAGGTAGTCTCTCAAGTGGGAAAGGAAGAGTTTCATGTGTGCAATAACAGTTTTATGAACTTGAAAACAAAACCCATCCCTTTCTTTCATATTCTGTTGGTGGGAACTCAGTCACAGAGCTATACCAAGCTACAGTCAAGATTGAGAAATGGATTCTAGCCTGTTCAAAATGAAAAGGTGAGGACCTTTTTTGAAAAAACAGGAAAGCATGCTGTAAAAGATACCAAAATATGAAGCTTTTACTTTTCTTCTGTGGTCTCTCCCTTTTTCATAATGTTTTTTCAAATTTGATTTCCTTTGACAGTCGTTCTCAGGAAAGAATATAAATTCTAGACTAGTAGCATGAATTTTCCATTCACCTCTGTATTGTACAATACCAGCTCTCTGTGCAAATATGAATAGTTAATTCATATGTGGAATCACTGAGATTCACAATTTGATTTTGGTAGTGTGCACACATGTGCATGTATGCATATTTTATTCTTACCAGAACAGTGGAACCAGTGTACAAAATGAATTCAACTCTTTTTATTTCACTTCCTGATACATTCTGCCCACACTCTTTACTTTTGACTTTGTGAGGAGTAAGGAAGAACTGCAAGGAAAAGGAACTTTAGGTTACTCTATCTTTCCCTTTCTTTCTATGTTGTCATTTTCAGAGTAAGCAGTTGGCTAATAATAGGAAGTAAGACAGGATATGATAGTGTTTCTTGGTCATTTTTCTTAGACCATCACTGGCTTCTGTTTTCAAAGCAAGCTCAGGTTCTAAAGGTCTCTCAAGGTGGTCTCAGAAGGCTCTCAGTGACTTCTTTATTCATACACGTAACACACTGGCCTCGTACTTGTTTTGAGTCTCACTGAACTCCCACACATGGTCGGTACATCAGGATTCTGTGCTCATGAGACACTGAGAAAGCCATATGCAAATGGATAGCGGACAACAGTGGAAATGCAGGTTACTAGTAGTTCCCCTGCTTGTGCACATGCTCTGTTTTCGCACTGGACTTCACTTAGAAAACACAAGATCAAAAACAACATCATCAAGAATTTTTAGGCCAGCCACAGCAGAGAGGTAACTGAACACAGAGCCCTCTGAGCGTGGTGTTCGGTGAAACATCCCAGGCTGCACACTCGTGAGGCCAGCCCTGTCTAACTGCGCACCCAGGGAGAGGCAAAGAGCAATTCAGGTTTGTGGAAAGAAAGTCTTGTGAAAGAGTTAATTTTTAAGAAAATCTAAGTGTGTAAACAGTATGGTTTCTATGGTTTAGCTATTTACCATTTTAATTGTGTTAATCATATACCAATATAATATATGCCTAACATATGGTCAGGGACTTTCCTGGTGGTTCAGTGACAAAGAATCAGCCTGCAAGTGCAGGAAACATGGGTTCGATCCCTGGGTCAGGAAGATCCCCTGGAGAAGGAAATGGCTATCTACTCCAGTGTCCTTGCCAGGAGAATCCCATGAACAGAGGAGCCTGGGTAGGCTACAGTCCATAGGGTCACAAAGAGTCAGACATGACTTAGCAACTAAGCAACAACAACAACAACATATGCCAAGTATCAGACCTTTGCAGGAATTATGTCTAACTAAACAATTATTCTGAAAGGGATATTAGTAGTATTCCCAACTTGCAATTGAGAAATTAAGGCTCATAGAAGGTAAATGCTTCCCCAGGGCCATTAAAGTATGTCTACTTCACTCCAAAAGTCATATTCTTTATGCTGATATATCTACTCCGTAGAGATTACCAGTGGCCAAATTAAATCATTTTTAAAAGATCTTTTTTACTACCTACAACGTATTCATTCGTCATATCGTATTTTCCTAATCTGTATGTAACTGGCCCAAGATCACCTCAGTAAAGCTTATGGATGAAGCATTTAGAGTAATGGAACCCAACTCCAGTCATGAAATACAATGTTCTATAACATTGCTAAGTGGATATCTATCCATTGTTTCAATGTTCCAAGTGCCATTTATTCCATCTGCAGTAAGTCCCCAGCAAAGTAAATCTGAATCAAATCAAATGCAATAAAAATACTAGACTGCACATTTTCATGACATAAAGCACTGTTGCATGATAAAATTAAACAAATATTATATTTAGGAATCCTCTAGGCAATGCTATTGTTTGTGAGAATGAAAATTTTTGTGCTCTATTCATTATTACACATATACAATCTAACTTCCCAACGAGAAAATATCCTGACTAGCAGACAGCTGGGGGACAGGTGAGGGAGGCTGCAAAGACTTCAGTCTCTGGTATGTCCTGTCTTGCGTTTTGATGAGCTGATGGGAGACAATGTGAGCAATAGGAAAAGACAGTGTGTAGAGTTTAAAAAGCATTTGGATTCAAACCTCAGTTACACAACTTGTTCCAGGTCTCACCAGCTATGTGAAGTTAAAGTGGAAGCTTAAGCTCCCTGAGTCTCTGTTTGCCTCATCTGGAAGCTGAGAACAATAATAACTACTTTGCAGAATTGTTAAGAGTATCAGACAAGTCATGTGAGCTGATATAGGTAAATGTTCTATATAAAAAAGAATAATGTGCTATGCAAATAGAAGAGAGTGTTTGCTATGACCAATGTGTTCTCTTGGAAAAACTCTGTTAGCCTTTGCCCTGCTTCATTCTGTACTCCAAGGCCAAATTTGCCTGTTACTCCAGGTATCTCTCAAATTCCTATTTTTGCATTCCAGTCCCCATAATAAAAAGGACATCTTTGTGGGGTGTTAGTTCTAGAAGGTCTTGTAGGTCTTCATGTTGTTGCTGCTGCTGCTGCTGCTAAGTCCCTTCAGTCGTGTCTGACTCTGTGCAACCCCATAGACGGCAGCCCACCAGGCTCCCCTGTCCCTGGGATTCTCCAGGCAAGAACACTGGAGTGGGTTGCCATTTCCCTCTCCTATGCATGAAAATGAAAAGTGAAGGTGAAGTCGTTCAGTCGTGTCTGACTCTTCACGACCCCATGGACTGCAGCCTACCAGGCTCCTCCGTCCATGGGACTCTCCAGGAAGAGTACTGGAGTGGGTTGCCAATGCCTTTAGACCTATTCAATTTCAGCTTCTTCAGCATTACTGGTTGGGGCATAGACTTGGATTACTATGACATTAAATGGTTTGCCTTGGAAATGAACAGAGATCATTCTGTCATTTTTGAGATTGCACCCAAGTACTGCATTTCAGACTCTTTTGTTGACTATAATGGCTACTCCATTTCTTCTAAGGGATTCTTGCCCACAGTAGTAGATATAATGGTCATCTGAGTTAAATTCTGCCCTCTGATGCCCTCTCACAACACCTACCGTCTTACTTGGGTATCTTTTACCTCGGAAGTGGGGTATCTCTTCACGGCTGCTCCAACAAAGCATAGCCGCTGCTCCTTACCTTGGATGAGGGGTATCTTCTCACAGCTGCTTCTCCTGACCTTGAATATGGAGTAGCTCCTCTCAGCCCTCCTGCACCCTGCAGCAGTCGCTCCTTGGAGGAGCAGCTTATTTAACTTATATGCAGAGTACATCATGAGAAACGCTGGGCTGGAAGAAGCACAAGCTGGAATCAAGATTGCCGGGAAAAATATCAATAATCTCAGATATGTAGATGACACCACCCTTATGGCAGAGAGTGAAGAGGAACTAAAAAGCCTCTTGATGAAAGTGAAAGAGGAGAGTGAAAAAGTTGGCTTAAAGCTCAACATTCAGAAAACTAAGATCATGACATCTGGTCCCATCACTTCATGGGAAATAGATGGGGAGACAGTGGAAACAGTGTCAGACTTCATTTTTTGGGGCTCCAAAATCACTGCAGATGGTGATTGCAGCCATGAAATTAAAAGACGCTTACTTCTTGGAAGGAAAGTTATGACCAACCTAGACAGCATATTAAAAAGCAGAGACATTACTTTGCCAACAAAGGTCCATCTGGTCAAGGCTATGGTTTTTCCAGTAGTCATGTATGGATGTGAGAGTTGGACTGTGAAGAAAGCTGAGCACCGAAAAATTGATGCTTTTGAACTGTGATATTGGAGAAGACTCTTGAGAGTCCTTTGGACTGCAAGGAGATCCAACCAGTTCATCCTAAAGGAGATCAGTCCTGGGTGTTCATTGGAAGGACTGATGCTGAAGCTGAAAGTCCAGTACTTTGGCCACCTAATGCGAAGAGTTGACTCATTGGAAAAGACCCTGATGCTGGGAGGGATTGGGGGCAGGAGGAGAAGGGGACGACAGAGGATGAGATGGCTGGATGGCATCACCAACTCGATGGGCATGAGTTTGAGTAAACTCTGGGTGTTGGTGATGGACAGGGGGGCCTGGCATGCTGTGATTCATGGGGTCGCAAAGAGTCAGACACAACTGAGCGACTGAACTGAACTGAGTTAAATTCACCCATTCCAGTCCATTTTAGCTCACTGATTCCTAAAATGTCGATGTTCACTCTTGCCATCTGTTCCACCACTTCCAATTTGCCTTGATTCATGGACCTAACATTCCAGGTTCCTATAAAATATTGTTCTTTACAGCATCAGACTTTACTTCCATCACCAGTCACATCCACAACTGGGTGTTGTTTTTGCTTTGGCTAAAATCTCTTTCTTCTTTCTGGAGTTATTTCTCCATTGTTCTCCAGTAGCATATTGGGCACCTACCCACCTGGGGAGTTCATCTTTCAGTTACTGGAAAAGGTCAGTTTTCATTCTAATCCCAAGAAAGGCAATGCCAAAGAATGTTCAAACTACCGCACAATGCTCAAAATTCTCCAAGCCAGGCTTCAACAGTATGTGAACCGTGAACTTCCAGATGTTCAAGCTGGATTTAGAAAAGGCAGAGGAATCAGAGATCAAATTGCCAACATTTGTTGGATCATCAAAGTGTTCCAGAGAAACATCTACTTCTTCTTTATTGACTAGGCCAAAACCCTTGACTGTGTGGATCACAATAAACTGTGGAAAATTCTTCAAGAGATGGGAATACGAGACCATCTGACCTGACTCCTGAGAAATTTTGTATGCAGGTCAGAAAGCAACATGGACATGGAACAACAGACTGGTTCCAAATCAGGAAAAGAGTACATCAAGGTTGTATATTGTCATCCTGCTTATTTAACTTATATGCAGAGTACAACATGTGAAATGCCTGGCTGGATGAAGCACAGGCTGGAATCAAGATTGCTGGGAGAAATATCAATAACCTCAGATATGCAGATGACACCACCTTTATGGCAGAAAGCAAAAGAGAACTAAAGAGCCTCTTGACGAAAGTGAAAGAAGAGAATGAAAAAGCTGGCTTAAAATTCAAAAGTCAGAAAACTAAGATCATGGCATCCAGTCCCATCACTTCATGGCAAATAGATGGGGAAACAACGGAAACAGTGACAGATTTTATTTTCTTGGGTTCCAAAATCACTGCAGATGTTGACTGCAGCCATGAAATTAAAAGGTGCTTGCTCCTTGGAAGAAAAGCTATGACAAACCCAGACAGTACATTAAAAAGCAGAGACATTACTTTGCCAAAAAAGGTCCATCCAGTCAAAGCTGTGGTTTATCCAGTAGTCATGTATGGATGTGAGAGTTGGACTATAAAGAAAGCTGAGCACCGAAGAATTAATACTTTTGAACTGTGGTGTTGGAGAAGACTCTTGAGAGTCCCTTGGACTGCAAGGAGATCCAACCAGTCCATCCTAAAGGAAATCAGTCCTGAATATTCATTGGAAGGACTGACACTGAAACTGAAGCTCCAGTACTTTGGCCACCTGATGTGAAGAACTGACTTGCTGGAAAAGACCCTGATGCTAGGAAAGACTGAAGGCAGGAGGAGGGGAGGTCAGAGGATGAGATGGCTGGATGATTTCACTTACTCGATGGACATGAGTTTGAGTAAGCCCCAGGAGTTGGTGAGGAACAGGAAAGCCTGGTGTGCTGCAGTCAATGGGGTCGCAAATAGTCAGACATGACTGAGCAACTGGACTGAATGGATGCAAATGGATATATCATTATGCGCTCCAGTACTTAAAGGACATGGGTGAATGTAAAATAAGCTGAAAATGAGAGAGAACTTGTCTAAAAATGGAGCAAGATATAAAAGGAATGATGGAAAATGTGAATGAGAGGAAAAAATGACCACTGGGAGAGTATAAAATCTGTTCTTCCCTCTGCATTTATTCAGAGTAACATCTTTTTATCCAACATTATACTCCATGTTATCAGAAATTTTAAAAAGTAATAATTTAAGGCAGTAGAAAAGATGATCCTGACTTGAGGAAGTGTTGCCTATTACAATTTAGAAGCAAGAGACCTGGTCTTATCATTTACTTGACTGGTTCTGTGATTTTGGTTAAAGACATAGCCAATCTGAGCCTCATTTCCTCATTTGTAAGATGGGAATGGTAAATTTCTCTCTTCCCAAATTTTGTTTAATATTTTATTTATACTCGTTGGCGGACAGGCACACCTGTGCCCCCTCCCTCCAGAAGCCCCTCCCTCCCCCTCACCCATCCCTCCAGGCTGTCCCAGGGCATGGGCTTCAGGTTCCCTGCATCATATATCAAACTCCCCCTGGCTGTCAGTTTTACATATGGTAATATATATGCTTCAGTGCTATTCTCTCAAATCACCCCACCCTCTCCTCACACTGTGCCCAAAAGTCTTATTTTTGTCTGTGTCTCCTTTGCTGCCCTGCATGTAGAATTTCCCAGATTTTTTAGGAGAATTGACTGAGAAAGCAACTGTTTATACACTGTGAACATGTGAGCTATTGGTGTGGTTCTCTTCATCAGCAAAGATGATAGGCAAGGATGATGATTATTGATAGGATAATGATTCAGTAGACGTTGCAAGGGGCTGCAAAGCTGTGCTACTGCCTATGGATATTTGAAGCATGAGCCAGGGAACAGCAGAACAATAATCAGGATGAAGAATCTTTAGGAAAGCCTATTTATTTTCCTACTGAAATCACTATTACACACTTTAGATCAAGGAGAGAGACCAAGAACTCATGCCATCAGGCTATGATCCAGAGTTTCTGATCTCCATATACACTGGGAACTCAACATCTCTGTTCGATAAAAACAGCCATAAACCTGAAACAGGACAGTCTAACATAGCTAAAGACTAAATAACTATTCTGTAATGAGAAACAAGTTTTTTCTCTTTTAACTCTTAACAGCCTCAGGTGTTCTGGTAGGGCTCAAGGAGACTAACATAGGAATAAAATTCAGGTGAAAAACAGCCACTTCAAGGACATCTGTACCACTTTTTATGTTCCTTTTGGATCCAATTCTTGGATCTCAGATTCTCCCCATAAAGAGGTGATAATTGCTAATTCACAGCATGTGGACTGGGTTGGTTGGTTTGATGTGTTTGTGTGTTCACGGCATGGTGAGTTCCCTTTCACTGTAAAGAGCACTTTATTCCCTTTGATAGAATGAGGTCTTGAACCCTGGTCTTGAATTTTGGTCTTGGTGGATCCTAAATAAAGATATTTCTTTTTTGAAGGGAAGACTGGGAGATGCATGATTTATTCTTGGCCAATACAACCTTGAGCGTAGAGACTAAGGACTCGAATAGGTGACTGGAGCTGACTGGTCCTCAGTGTTTTCTGATGAGATAGGGGTTAACTCTTGCTACCTGATTTCCCAAGAGTTCCCTTGTTTCCAAACCTTTCCCACAGTGGATCCTCAAATGTCCTTTTGCTTCTGTGAGGCAACTCATATGCTTTTATTACAGCTTTAATTATCTAGAAAGCAAACCCCAAGAACACTCCAAAACAACCAAAAACAGAAAATGCAATGATACCCCAACCTTGCAGAGCTGAGAGGGAATAATTTCAGGCAACTATAAGACTTGTGGGAATGAGTGCTGTTCAGATGTATTTTTCCACTGTGCAGTCAACACAAGAGACAGTGTGTGAGTCCAACCATGCTTGCACAAACCCCAGCTTAGTAATATCAAACAGGAACCCTTGGTAGTATTTAGACCTGTCACAAATAGAAATTTTGATGTAGTCCAATTTATTTTTTTTTGCTGATTTATTGCCAGTGCTTTAGATGTCATACTCAAGAAACCATTGCAAAACCCAGTGTCATGAAGCTTTGTTCTTGTTTTCTTCTAAGAGTTTTGTGGTTTTGGGTCTTTGGTTTATTTGGAGTTTTTTTTTTTTTTTATGATGTAAGGTCACAATTAGAAATGTAAGCATTATTATTACTCAAGACATTCTGGCATCACTGAGTGGAATTCTAATAAAGGTGGTTTATTGAATTAGAATTCCTGAGTGGGAGGGGATACTGGCAATTCAGGCAGTGCTTTGGGCCCAATGTAAGGAAAACTGTGGGTCTGGTAAAGCATGGTTTGGGTTTCTCCCCACGTCCTTTACAACAGCTTTTTGCCCTTCGATCACTCAAGGCCTGTCCTGTACCAAGTATTTCCAGATTCCACTCTCCTCAGAATTCAACCAAACCCCATCAAGGTATGCACTGGAAAGAGAGCTGGCCTCTGGGAAGCACCTGTCCTGTGCCAGAGATGGCCCTGGTTTATCTCATTTCCTAGCCCCTGAAAACATGTGTTCACATCTGCACCAGGGAAGACTCCATCCGCACTCATATGAGGAATTCAAAGAGTCAAAACTTTTCAAATCCATTTATTCCTTCAGTCACTTGTTTATTTATTCTTGTGTTTTTTTTTTAAATAAATGTGTGTGTGTGCTAAATTGCTTCACTCATGTCTAACTCTTTGTGATCCTATGGACTGTAGCCCACCAGGCTTCTCTATCAGTGGGATTCTCCAAGCAAGAATACTGGAGTGGGTTGCCATGCCCTCCTGTAGGGGATATTTCCAACCCAGGGATCAAGTCTCTTGTCTCCTGCATTGGTAGTTGATTTCTTTATCACTACCACCACTTGGGAAGTCCTCTTTTTCATATGTAAATATTGATAAAAAATAAGTATAGATACATAAATAACTCTTAAGTACCTATTCAGCCTACACCACGCTTAGATCTAGAAGTATAATTAACAAGCCCTAAAAGATTGTTAACAAGCCTTCCAAGTCTTCCAACTGTTAACAAGCCTTCCAATTGTTAACAAGCCTTCCAAGCCTTCTACTGTGGAAGGCAGAGATAATGCAAGTGAGTCATTAAATGATTGCAAAGAAATCATGGACAAGGGTAGGTTCCCAATTTGGTATTTTGCATGTGTGTTAAGTTGCTTCAGTTATGTCTGACATTTTGAGACCCTATGGACTGTAGCCCACCAGGCTCCTCTGTCCATGGGATTCTCCAGGCAAGAATACTGGAGTGGGTTGTCATGCCCTCCTCATGCCTTCCCCACCCAGGGATCAAACCTGGGTCTCTTATGTCTCCAGCATTGGCAAGTGGATTCTTCACCACAACCACCAAACAAATCTTTGACCAGGAAATCTTGGACTCAAACCTCATAGGATCTGATTCATGAGGTCAGTGCACTTTCTACTGAGATCATTTATGAAAGAATCAGATTTGAAGCCTCAGTTTTAGAATTTTGATCAGATGTGAGACTAGATGGTATAAGCACAAGCAGGAGGAAAGACACCACATTGTCCCCTGTGGTATAGTGATGATTCAGGAGTATCTCATTGTCACTCTTTTTCTCGTCAAGAGATGACTGCTCATTAAAATCCAAGGAAAAAAATGATAGAAATCCATTTCTTTGCTAACAGTCATAGATGCTATTCGCAAGAATGGCTGATAAATTGCCAATTTTGTGCAATTATGCTACCCTGACTGCCCAGACACTTTTCAGTTGCAATCTCAGACATTATAAGAACATGTCCTTATCCCCCTATTTTAAAGCAGAAGTAAATTTATGATGTAAAGACTGTTGTCTGAGATAGAGGATGAAAATTACCCTTTATAGGGGTTTTAATTTTTTAATTGGGATTTGTTTTTGTTCCTGTTCCTCTGCTTTTTATTTTTGGGGTTTTGTTTTTTACTTGTTTGGTTATTTATTTATTTATTTTTGTGGTGGGGTTTTGGTTTTGGTTTGCTGAAGGTGAGGGTTTTTTCCTCAGAAATCTCATAGCCCAACTCCAGGAGGTAGTATCTGTGAGGATTTTCCTGTTAGAAAAGACAAAAAATTAAAACTGAACCAAATGACTCACTTCAATCAGCTAATGAGCTACACTAAAACCTAACTGCTCTGTAACCCCCAAGAAAGAAAGAAAGTGAAATCTCTCACTTGGGTCCGATTTTTTGCAACCCCATGGACCTTGGCATTTTCCAGGCAAGAGTACTGGAATGGGTTGCCATTGCCTTCTCCAAGGGGTCTTCCTGACCCAGGAGTCGAACCCAGGTCTCCCAAATTGCAGGCAGACACTTTACCATCTGAGCCACCAGGGAATCTGCAACCACTGAGAATGAGAAGGTAAAAGGTCTGAATGAAAGGCTTTTTACAGACAATGGAAAGGTTTCTAAAGTGGATCAACAGGACAGACTCACTCAGACCTCGTGTTTTATGACACAGTTTAGCAACACAATAGCTTGTATTCACAAGATGTCTGGCTATTGAAAGCTTTCTTCAGACTTTCTGAAATATCTCTGTAATGAGAAATTAAAGCTAAAATAGTGATAGTATCAGAGAGATTTCCCCCCCTACTTTCTTTCTATTGAGAAACAAAATCCCTGAATACTCTTTTGTGACTGGACGTATTGACCATTTCTGGAGTCTTGGAGGAATGACTTTATGTGGGTATTTAGAAGACTCAATTCAGGTGGGAAAGGTTGGGACCTGTCAACTAACCCGTCCTCCCTTGGGAAGAGTTAAAAAGGAAGAGGAGGGTGAACAGTAACACGCAGTACTTAGAAAGTGCCATTCACCTGAGTTCAGAGATCTCTTTACCTTGAAAATATCCTATTTTCATTTATTGACCAACTGCACTCCACTAGGCACCTAGGAAGCATTGACCCCACTAAGATTTCAGCTCCTAAGTTGTAAAAAGAAGGCAGAAAGCAAAGGCGGAGAAAGATGAGACTTGCAAATTCAACCCACCTAATCACGTAGGAATTCTGGGCAAGTCATGGAGAGCCAGGCTTTTGTCTGCTTCCTCAAGAAGCAAGAAGCATAAATGACCCAGGATGGAAGTACAGCCATTCAAAAACTCAAATTAAGTCTCTTCCAACTAGGTAAGCTGATTCCCACAGGGCAGCCTGCTTAGTATAAAATTAACACTGTAAAAGTCAAATTCACAAATACTCTCAGAATCTGTGAGAGTATGAATGAGAGAAATGAATCAGAATACATTTAAGACTTGGAGGCCTCTTGCCTTTGAAGCAGTGGTATGACCTAGTGTCTGGGGCTTACTTTGTGCCCGGCAGAGATCCTGACTGACTCATTAATCATTGTGTCCCCAGACCTGGCATTGTGCCTGAAACACAGCAAATGCTGAATAAATAGGTGATGAATGATGGAAAGAATAAAGGGTAAAGTAAAAAAATTAAACCTCAAATTATCAATGTGTACTTGTCGGGAGAAATATCAATAACCACAGATATGCATATGACATAGCCCTTACAGCAAAAAGTGAAGAGGAACTAAAGTGCCTCTTGATGAAGGTGAAAGAGGAGAGTGAAAACACTGGCTAAAATTTAATATTCAAAAAACTAAGATCATGGCATCCAGTCCCATCACTTCATAGCAAATAGATGGGGAAACAATGGAAACATTATTTTATTTTCTTGGGTTCCAAAATCACTGAGGATAGTGACTGCAGCCATGAAATTAAGAGATGCTTGCTTCTTGGAAGAAAAACTATGACAAAGCTAGACAGCATATTAAAAAGCAGAGACATTACTTTGCCAACAAAGGTCCATCTAGTCAAACCTTTGGTCATGCATGCACTAGTCATGCATGCATGTGAGAATTGGACCATAAAAAAGATTGAGCACCTCAGAACTGATGCTTTTGAACTATGGTGCTGGAGAAGATTCTTGAGAGTCCCTTGGACTGCAAGGAGATCCAACCAGTCCGTCCTAAAGGAAATTAACTCTGAATATCCATTGGAAGGACTGATGCTGAAGCTAAAGCTGCAATACTTTGGCCACCAGATTCGAAGAGCCAACTTATTGGAAAAGACCTTGATGGTGGGAAAGATAGAAGGCAGGGGGAAAGGAGGATAACAGAAGACAAGATGGTAGGATGGCATCACTGACTCAATGGACATGAGTTTGAGGAAGCTCTGGGAAATGGTGATGGACAGGGAGACCTGGTGTGCTGCAGTCCATGGGGTCATAGACAGTCTGAGATGGCTGAATGACTGAACTGAACTGAACTGTGCAGTATGTCACTTACTTCTATTTAATTAGGATTTTAGTTTGGTTTTTTTGTTTTGAATTTCCATGTGTCTAATCTGATAAGCAGAAGTCCTGAGGTTAAGTGTTCCTACTCTTTTTGAATTTTTAGATTAAGGCTCAGGACTGATGCCATGATGTGTTATTTTTGTCCTTCCTGCTGTTAGTTTCCAGCAGAATCCAGGCCTTCTCTTTATTTCTCTATCCATATTATCTCCTCTCTCTGTCCCTCTAGAGTAACATAACAATCAGCCTCTAATGGGCAAACACCTGCATGGGTCAAAGCCATAACAGAACACAAGGATGCTCTGGCCACCTGCTTCTGCCCCCTGGGGACTGTCCCACTTTTAGACCCAAGGGAAGTAAGGCAAAGACCAGAGCCTGCTCCTCCTCTTTCCCTTTCACGCCCCCTGCCCTGCTCCTCCCCACTCCACCTTTTTAGTCTGTCTTTACTTTTCCTTGGTTTTCCTCCTGCCTAGATGAGTGTACCTTTCCTCCTGTCCTTAGACACTCCTCTCCTCCCAGGAGGCGAGGAAGCAGAGGGTGGCTCAGCTCCCTGCCCAGCTCTCCGGTGCTGACGTGCCCGAGGTTGCTCAGCCCGCTCAGAGCTAACCCTGGGTGAACTGGATGACTGTCCTCAGGCGGCTCAGTGGTAAAGAATCCACCTACCGATGCAGGAGACCCAAGGGACTCAAGTTTGATCCCTGAGTTGGGAAGATCCCCTGGAGAAGGAAATGACTACCCACTCCAGTATTCTTGCCTGGAAAATCCCATAGACAGAGAAGCCTGGCGGGCTACAGTCCATGAGGTCTCAAAGAGTCGGACATGACTGAGCACACACACACACACATGCACACACCTCAAGATGAAAGTTAGATTCTCTTAAATCTCTTCTTCACAAAAAAATCTCTTCCCATCTGGCTACCATATCAGGAACTTGCTTTCCTCCCAACCAGTTTAATATTCTATCACTCCTGCACTGAAACTGCAGTGCGGAAGATCATTATAGAAAGGTCCAGGCTACCTGTGATGGAAGGATGGACTACCTAACCGATGACTTCATTGTCAACCAGTACAGGAGAGTGATGACTCACATGGACTATGGTAGCAGACTGCCTGAGACTGAATCCCAGGCCTTTATATGTTAGCAGAAGACTTTGAGCACATTACTTCTCTCTGCTCCTTGATTTCATCATCTGTAAAATGGAAATAACTATAATACCTATCCCAGAGAGTTGTTGTGATTATTAAATGAGGATAGATAGATGACAGATAGATAGAGACAGATGACAGATGGATAGAAAAGCCACTATATAATTTTGTCTCTGCTTTGTTGCTTCAGTCGTGTCCAACTCTTTGCCATGGACTGTTGCCCACCAGGCTCCTCTGTCCAAGAGATTCCCCAGGCAAGAATAACGGAGTGGGTTGCCATTTCCTCCTCCAGGGAATCTTCCTGGCCTAGGATCGGACCCATACCTCAAGTCTCCTGCTGCCTGCTTTGGCAAATGGGTTCTTTACCGCTGGCTTCACCTGGGAGGAACACACAAAATCAAGGTCACTGAATTGCCTAGAAAAATGCTACACGCCGCAGCCGCTTGACGAAAATGAGTAACTGCTGCTTCTTTACCACAACTTGATTCTGCCTCTAATCTCCCCACTCTGTATAAGATTTAAAGAGATCCTCCATCATAAGTATGACCTTGCTTTTTGACAGCATCCAATTTAGGAAAAATTCCCACTTCTTTAGATCTTCCCCCTAAATCTGTCAATTAGACCCTCAGTTCAGTCAGTTCAGTCTCTCAGTTAAGTTCAGTTCAGTTCAGTCACTCAGTCGTGTCCAACTCTTTGCCACCCCATGAATCGCGGCAAGCCAGGCCTCTCTGTCCATCACGAACTCCCAGAGTTTACTCAAACTCATGCCCATTGAGTTGGTGATGCCATCCAGCCATCTCATCCTCTGTCGTCCCCCTCTCCTCCTGCCCCCAATCCCTCCCAGCATCAGGGTCTTTTCCAATAAGTCAACTCTTCACATGAGGTGGCCAAAGTACTGGAGTTTCAGCTTCAGCATCAGTCCTTCCAATGAACACCCAGGACTGATCTCCTTTAGGATGAACTGGTTGGATCTCCTTGCAGTCCAAAGGACTCTCAAGAGTCTTCTCCAACACCATAGTTCAAAAGCATCAATTTTTTGGTGCTCAGCTTTCCTCACAGTCCAACTCTCACATCCATACATGACCACTGGAAAAACTATAGCCTTGACCAGATGGACCTTTGTTGGCAAAGTAATGTCTCTGCTTTTTAATATGCTGTCTAGGTTGGTCATAACTTTCCTTCCAAGGAATGAATGTCTTTTAATTTCATGGCTGAAATCACCATCTGCAGTGATTTTGGAGCCCCAAAAAATGAAGTCTGACACTGTTTCCACTGTCTCCCCATCTATTTCCCATGAAGTGATGGGACCAGATGTCATGATCTTAGTTTTCTGAATGTTGAGCTTTAAGCCAACTTTTTCACTCTCCTCTTTCACTTTCATCAAGAGGCTTTTTAGTTCCTCTTTACTCTCTGCCATAAGGGTGGTGTCATCTGCATATCTGAGGTTATTGATATTTCTCCTGGCAATCTTGATTCCAGCTTGTGCTTCTTCCAGCCCAGTGTTTCTCATGATGTACTCTGCACATAAGTTAAATAAGCAGGGTGACAATATACAGCCTTGACGTACTCCTTTTCCTATTTGGAACCAGTCTGCTGTTCCATGTCCAGTTCTAACTGTTGCTTCCTGACCTGCATACAGGTTTCTCAAGAGGCAGGTGAGGTGGTCAGTCTCTCAGTCGTTCCCAACTCTTTGTGACCCTATGGGCTGCAGCACACCAGGCTTCCTGTACTTTACCAGTTCCTGGAGCCTGCCCAAACTCATGTCCATTGAGTCAGTGATACCATCCAACCATCTCATCCTCTATCGTCCCCTTCTCTTCCCACCTTCAATCTTTCCCAGCATCAGAGTCTTTTCCAATGAGTCAATTCTTTGCATCAGGTGGCCAAAGTGTTGGACTTTCAGCTTCAGCATGAGTCCTTCCAATGAATACTCAGGACTGATCTCCTTTAGGATGGACTGGTTGGATTTACTTGTAGTCCAAGGGAGTCTCAAGAGTCTTCTCTAACACCACAGTTCAAAAGCATCAATTCTTCAGTGCTCAACTTTCTTTATAGTCCAACTTTCACAGCCATACATGACTACTAGAAACACCATAGCTTTGACTCGATGGACCTTTGTTGGCAAAGTAATGTCTCTGTTTTTTAATATGCTGTCTAGGTTGGTCATAGCTTTTCTTCCAAGGAGGAAATGTTTTTTAATTTCATGGCTGTAGTCACCATCTGCAGTGATTGGAGCCCCCAAAATGAAGTCTCTCACTGTTTCCATTGTTTCCCTATCTATTTGCCATGAAGTGATGGGACCAGATTCCATGATCTTAGTTTTCTAAATGTTGAGTTTTAAGCCAACTTTTTCACTCTCCTCTTTCACTTTCATCAAGAGGCTCTTTAGTTCCTCTTCATTTTCTGCCATAAGGGTGGTGTCATCTGCATATCTGAGGTTATTGATATTTCTCCCAGCAATCTTGATTCCAGCTGTCCTTCATCCAGGCCAGCATTTCTCATGATGTACTCTGCATGTAAGTTAAATAAGCAGGGTGACAATACACTGCCTTGATGTACTCCTTTCCTGATTTGGAACCAGTCTGTTGTTGCATGCCTGGCTCTAACTGTTGCTTCTTGACCTGCATACAGATTTCTCAGGAGGCAGGTCAGGTGATCTGGTATTCCCATCTATTTCAGAATTTTCCAGTTTGTTCTGATCTACACAGTCAAAAGCTTTGGTGTAGTCAATAAAGCAGATGTTTTTCTCTCTTGCTCTTTCAGTGATCATACAGATGTTGGCAATTTGATCTCTGATTCATATGCTTTTTCTAAATCCAGCTTGAATATCTGGAAGTTCACAGTTCATGTAAGGTTGAAGCCTGGCTTAGAGAATTTTGAGCAATTAGGCCCTACATCCTTTATAAGTACTTTCTAACCTCCTATTATTGAGACACCCCACCATTCCCTTCTCCTGTTCTCCTGTGTTCTCCCTCTAGGTAACTTTAATAAACTCCACTTGGTTAATGTTTTGGGTTCATGAGGTTTTGGACTAAAGTGCATTGATGATAGATTAAAGAGAGAGCATAATTCCCACTGACATGTAGTAAGCATCTGAGAAGTCTTTCCTATCAGAATTATTATACATATCTTGGGGGTATTAAGCACAGGACAGGGAAATCATGTGATAAATAAGAACTGAGAAGGAGATCCAGAAGGTCAGACCTATCAACCAAATTATAAGAATAAAGTATGTGTCTAGGACAGGAAGTCAGTCTGGAAATAATGAGATAAACATTGAAGAGCTCACGTGAATTTGAGGTCAGTAAACAAGGCATATTAAAATCATTAGCACAATGCTTAGGAAACATGTAAAAATGTATCTATATTTTTCGTTATCATCAAATGCTTCAGAAGCCACCTGCCAATAAGATGATGCCTGCTCTCTTTGTGCAGTGTGAGTCCACGGTGGAAAAGAACACTCCTACTGTGAAATAGCACGTGACAAAGTACTCAAAGGTTCTGCATCCTTGCCGAAAGCTCTTGGCATTCTGTCTGTAACTGGAAAACAAATATGTTTCCTCACAGCCATCATGGCAGCATCATTTGCCACTCAGTAGTACGGCCCCGTGACAGTCATTTGCAGTGTAAATTCGAGTCACATCCCAGCAATTTTGCTATCACTCTTACTGTGAAGTCACCTTGCAGGTTTCTTCTGCGAGGCTGTGATTATTTTTCAACTTTATTACTACGCTGATTTGTTTTCCATTTGCTTACTGATGAATTTTGCTGTTAACCAGAAATATGTGTTCAGTGGCTGGTAGCATGCCCAGGGAAACTTACAGGACAAACCTTACAAGCTGGAAGGAATAATAGGGAAAACTAATGTGGATCTAGCTCACACGGTTTATTCTACAACCTGTGTTCCAGGACTTTAGCAATTTATCCCACTGATAAGAATAACATGCTCACAACAAAGTCACAGTGAGCCCAAACGGTATATCTGTGCCCATTATTTACTCATGCCCAAGTCACATAGACAAAAAGTACTAACTGCTAAGTCCAGAAACTAACCAAATACTAACTGCTAAGATCAAATACTAACGCTAAGACCAGATATAAGGAGAAATATCAATAACCTCAGTTATGCAGATGACACCACCTTTGTGGCAGAAAGCAAAGAAGAACTAAAGAGACTCTTGATGAAAGTAAAAGAGGAGAGTGAAAAAGTTGGCTTAAAACTCAACATTCAGAAAACTAAGATCATGGCATCCAGTTCCATCACTTTGTGGCAAATAGATGGGGAAACAATGAAAACAGCAACAGACTATGTTTTTGGGCTCCAAAATCACTGCAGATGGTGACTGCAACCATGAAATTAAAAGACATTTCCTCCTTGGAAGAAAAGCTATGACCAAACTAGACAGCATATTAAAAAGCAGAGACATTACTTTGCCAACAAAGGTCCATCTAGTCAAGGCTATGGTTTTTCTAGTAGTCATGTATGGATGTGAGAGTTGGACCATAAAGATAGCTGAGCGCCGAAGAATTGATGCTTTTGAACTGTGGTGTTGGAGAAGACTTTTGAGAGTCTCTTGAACTGCAAGGAGATCCAACCAGTCCATCCTAAAGGAGATCAGTCCTGAATATTCATTGGAGAGACTGATGCTGAAACTGAAACTCCAGTACTTTGGCCACTGATGTAAAGAGCTGACTCACTGGAAAAGACCCTAATTCTGGGAAAGATTGAAGCAGGAGGAGAAGGGGATGACAGAGGATGAGATGGTTGGATGGCATTACCCACTTGATGGGCATGAGTTTGAGTAAGCTCCAGGAGTTGGTGATGGACAGGGAAGCCTGGCATGCTGCAGTCAATGGGTTCACAAAGAACTGGACATGACTAAGCAACTGAACTGAAGAGACTGAAGACCAGAATAGCAATCCTTTATGTTATTTGTACTATTTCTTTCTTTACGTTCACCCCTGTGTTATGTTACATGCATCAAAGGGGAGTTTGGTAATTAGTTCTGAGTGATCCCTCCTCCAGAGGGTGTGGCTATCAGAGCACATAGCACCAGACTTCTGATGTCCATCTTGTTGAGCCTAACATGTACAGAGTACAACTCCGTCCAAACACATTGCCATGGTTTATATCCTAGGTTTTTTAACGTTATGTGTCATTCTAATGTGACATAGTATATTGAGAAAACAAAGTAGAAAAATATTAAATTTTTTATTGTTTCACATTGCTCCAAAAAGTAGTCATCATTAATATTTTAATGTATGTTGCCTTTTTTTAATGTCCAGGGTTTGTTTTACACATATACATAAATATACACATGTATATGTACGTTTGTATGTTTATGTATGTGTAGGAAATGTTAACCCACACCAGAATTCTTGCCTGGAGTACAGAGTCAGACACAACGGAAGCGACTTAGCACAGTTGTCTTCATAAGTAACCACGTGAGTGTTAGTGGCCCATAGACTGTAGTTCACCAGGATCCTCTGTCCATGGGATTCTCCAGGCAAGAATATGAGAGTGAGTAGCCATTCCTTTCTCCAGGGATCTTCCAGACTCAGGGACTGAACCTGGGTCTCCTGCATCACAGGCAGATTCTTTAGCATCTGGGCCACTAGGGTTGCCCAGTTGCCTTCATGTTGTTACTGAATTCAGGTTTGTGTGCCTGATGCACAGTGAGGCCAGACAATGAACTGAGATGTCACAGTTGGAGCAGAAAAAGGTCTAATGCCAGACCATGCAAGGAGACATCCCTCTAAACCCTGCACACCCTAAAGGAGTGTCAAAGTGTTTTTAAAGGCAAGGTGATGGAGGGCTGTGGTTGGTTGCTGTGAACTCCCTGGCGTCAGAATCCGTGGTTCTTGCAGCTGTCCACGGGAGTCAGGTCACGATGTTCCTACAAACCTTCAGCAAGACAAGTGTTAGTCTCTATTCTGCAACTTTTATCTCTATTGATCGAAAGTGTTACACCCTTAAAGACTGGAGCCTTGAGAATGGGCTGGTGTATATGTTTCAGGTTATAGGTAGCATTCTCAAAGCAAAAGCCATAGAATACAAAAGTTACAGTGAAAGAAACAGATCTAATATGGATTCAGATTTGTTTTTCCCTATTATGATATTATATATAGAATTTTAAGAAAAAAAAATATGGTCTGGCGTATTCATGTCATACCTTCCAAAT
Source organism: Dama dama (assembly GCF_033118175.1). NCBI lineage: Eukaryota > Metazoa > Chordata > Mammalia > Artiodactyla > Cervidae > Dama > Dama dama. The sequence continues at coordinate 46,689,849 of NC_083682.1, forward strand.
GTTTGACTAGAGATGTGGGGAGTATCAGTATTCCACCCAGATTTTTTTTTAATTTTTTAAAAAAATAATTTCTTCATGTTTATTCTTATTATTATATAAATGATGCAATAGAATTTTACTATGTCCCTTTAATATTATGTTATGTCCCCCAAACACATGTTTTATTTTTTAAAAAGCAGACACCATTCTCACATCGCTCATACGTCCTGTTTCTCAAAAAGCATTAACAACATTGCAGGGGAATTATTCACATAATTTTCTACACGGCAGTGGTAATTTCAGCACTGAAACTCTGCACTTCTGTGTGCCACTGTTGAAAGGCAGTGAGTGCTGTCTAAGTCTGCATGGGTAGGCACTCCCAAGACTTCAGAGCTCCCGTGACAAACACGTGGAGAATCACTTGTATCACTAAGCTAGAGATCACAGTGGCAGATGATGCCCAAGAACAGGGGAGAGTGCAAAGAAAAAGGTATAACCAAAGAATCATTTCTCAAAAAGAAATCCATCCACCCAAAGGAGTGCTGTAGCTTGTTACACAGCTTCCCAGGGCTGGAAAGGATTAGAAAAGTTTCTGTATAACGAGGGGGCAATTAGAGTGAGTTTAAAGCAGCCTTGTTATTTATGATGGAGCAAGGTCAACGTGATTAAGTCTCTTCCATTATTTATAAGTTTGTTTGTAATTACTCTAAATTCTAGATGTTTCATATGATATAATAGAACTCATGGTAATGTTATTTCAGGTTCTCTTGATGCATGCATCTGTTTCCCCCAAATTTCAGTCATTAAACCAAAAATGCACACAGTATGCTCTGACATTAATCAAGAGAAAAAGCAAAATAATTTCTGACATACTGAATTTTTTTTTAAATAACCTAGAATCATGAAAAGCATAGTCATTTTATTCCCTAGCCTTTGCTTATGGAAAGCAATTTTAAAAAGAGTTTATATCACACTATTGGCTTGAATCATTTTTTTAAATGTTTTTTGGTAGCCACTTATAATTAAACACACAACTCTTATGATTAATGTCAGTGTTTGTGGTTAAATGAGTCAATTGTTAAATCAGCTATAGCCCTGAAATGCAGGAATGAACAATGAGGGAATGCTCTCCTCTAAATTTGCATGACTAACATTTCCACTTTGATGGGGGAGTTGGCTTATAGCATCTGTTTCAGACACATGAAAATTCAATTAAACTATCAGCTCTCAGAATTACCGTGGAGCAAATATCAACATAGGAAACCATGACCTAATTATATTATGAATTTTAAGCTGGAGATAAAAGCTACATTCCAAGTTAGTCACATTGACTGACTCATTCTCCAGAAAGCTAATAAATATTTTTTTTTAAATAAGATATAAAGGCAAAGGAGAAATCTTCTCTTATTTATTACTCATTTTTGTCAGATGCTTCTAAAATTCAATTTAATGATAACTCAAAATACAAAGTTTTAGTAAAAGATGTGACTTAGAATAAGAGATAGAAATTTACTTCAGAAGGTAGGACTGAAGTTTCTTCAGTTCTGCCCTAGGAAATAAGCAGGAAGTTGAGTGAAGAATATGATAGCCTTGGAACTCTATTCCCACTTCCTCTCTGATGACCAAGGAGAGATGTGCTCTGTAATTGGAACAGAGATCAGCTCAGAGAAAAAGTAGGTTCTGCCATGAGGGACTCCACCCATGCAGAGCTAAAGGTAGACCGCCTGTGAGAAGACATGCCACGATATCAGGAGCTTCTTTCGCTGGAACTGAACAAAGGTATATCTGAGTAGGACCTTGTGGGGCTCCTGGGTGCAAAAACCTTTCTTGGTTACAAGAAATAGCCTTCATTCAGCTTCCACAAACTTTTCTGAGTTCCAACAGGCAGGTTCAAAGAGTTGCTAATCAGGGAAGAGAGGGAATACAGAAACCAGGGAAGCATAATCAAGAAACACCAGTGCAGCCTTGTGGCAAGGTCCTGGCTTCCCATCAAGGGACACACACAACAGAATTTTTGAGTTGTTTTGCAGATACTGCAACCCCCACCAGGTGGGAGAAATTACCTGTATGCTGCTCAGAAGCCTACAGATGCCAAATCACTTGAAAACAAAATGTTGATGTTGCTGACTCCCACTTAACTCACCATCAACCAATCAGAAGAATATCCATGAGCTGATCACACCCTCACTGAACCATTACTATAAGACTCTTCATTACCCATGCAGGTCAGGACCCCTAGTTTGGAGGGTATTAGCTTGCTCTGGCCCCCTTTGCCGGGCAATGGAACAAAGCTGTTCTTTTCTACTTCACCCAAAGCTCTGAGATTTAATTCAATGTTGGAGTACAGAGGCTGGATTTGGCTTCAAAGGATATTAAAAAGAGGTCATCTGTCACTCTTCCTATTTAGATTTTAAACTTGTAGTCATGGTCACAGAGGCATGGAGAAACTCTGGGAGATGAAAGCGTCATGTCAAGACAGAGCCCCAGAAGCCAGCTGCCATCTTCAGAGAATATGCCAAGGAGGATGGCTCCTCCCAGTCCTCAGGTACGATGTCCTCTCATTCTGCCTGACCTGGGGAGCTGATGAATTCTGTCTTCTTTACTAATTGATGCTCAGAGTTAATCAGCCTGTTCTTTAATAAATGACCAAAATAGTTAACTGAAGACAAAATCTTTCACGCGGTGACAAGTCTCTTGTGTCTCGGTTCAGTACTAATCCAGCAATAAGACAATAAGCCTCACTGCATTACACGTCCACCCCGCACACCCACTGTCCCAGCACATATGTTCAGGGCCACCTCCAAACCTCTGTCCGTGCTTGCTGTCAGCCCCATGGCCACATGCGCTGTGACTCTTGTCCATCTGGTCAACTACTAGCCTTGCTTTAATATCTAGTTCAAATGTCTGATGGTATTTTGTTCCCTTCCTTTATGTCCCCACAGCATTTTCACATACAAACTCAATCACAGTTTTGTTTTTTTTTTTTATTAGTTGGAGGCTAATTACGTCACAACATTTCAGTGGGTTTTGTCATACACTGGTATGAATCAGCCATAGATTTACACGTATTCCCCATCCCGATCCCCGCTCCCACCTCCCTCTCCACCCGATTCCTCTGGGTCTTCCCAGTGCACCAGGCCCGAGCACTTGTCTCATGCATCCCACCTGGGCTGGTGATCTGTTTCACCATAGATAGTATACATGCTGTTCTTTTGAAATATCCCACCCTCACATTCTCCCACAGAGTTCAAAAGTCTGTTCTGTATTTCTGTGTCTCTTTTTCTGTTTTGCATATAGGGTTATCATTACCATCTTTCTAAATTCCATATATATGTGATAGTATGCTGTAATGTTCTTTATCTTTCTGGCTTACTTCACTCTGTATAAGGGGCTCCAGTTTCATCCATCTCATTAGGACTGATTCAAATGAATTCTTTTTAACGGCTGAGTAATATTCCATGGTGTATATGTACCACAGCTTCCTTATCCATTCATCTGCTGATGGGCATCTAGGTTGCTTCCATGTCCTGGCTATTATAAACAGTGCTGGAGATTTCAATCACAGTTTTTAACATAATATATTCCAACTTACATATGCATCCCTGGGCTCTTTTGCTTATGAACTTGATGACAAAAAAGACCTACACACAGAGATGAGTCAGTTACTGTAATAAGGTTCTCAACAGAGGTAGCTTTAACTGCTCTGGCCTTTAATTAGAGTAGGTGTATCTGAGGGAAGGAAAAGAAATTTCTATATCCTTTGCTTGGGCATGAGTAGATCAAGCTGCCATTCTAGCATGGAATGGAAGTGACCCACACACACTTGGGGGCAGTACTCACAGAGGCACTCATGTGTCTAATTTACTTCCAAGGACCCTACACAGTAGAAATGGCAAGTTGCAGACTAATACCAGACCATTCACTATAGGCAGCTACTTAGAGCTATAAGAGATTGATACTTAGAACACTAATCTAAGGAAGAAATCCCATCCTTGGGTCAAATAGAATCTCTTAACTCTGTGACCATGACACAGAGAGCTGGCTAATGAAAAGCGTGCCTGTTTCAGAACTGCCACAATAGTTCATGGAACTCAGGGCATTTTTCCATTCTTACACTGGTCCATAAGGTCCACTCTAAGCCCAATAAGCATAACAGGAGCCTTTCATTTAATGTGAAAGACATTAAAATAGCTGAACTAACACAGAACAAAGCAGTTAGATACCAGATTTCAGGGGGAATAGACTAGGAAAACCAAGAGACCCACAGTCTTCATGAAGACACTTGATATATTTCTGCCAATATGTTCATGGCAAATGCCATTTAAAATAAAATTTTTCTAACCAGCAAGCTTGTAGGTGGGTTGTAGTATTCTTAGCAATCATTAAAACCCATATGCTTCCTCACTGCTGCTCACGTACATTGTATTTTTGTTACTAGGGAATTGTTTTCATTGAAAAAAGAGTGACTCTAGTTCCACGGAACATTTAATATGTAAAAACTCAGAAAAATATCATTCAGAATTGGGTCAAAAATGCTTTTAAATACATGCTACAAGGATTACAGAAAGTGGTCTACACTTCTAAAGTTCCTTTTTTCCCAGTCTCTCTTCAACCCACTCTACTGAGTCTGTCTTCCTTCATTCCCCACAAACTCACCAGTGACTCCACACTGCTGACCTTAATGGTCAGTTCTCAGCCTTCATCTCGTAGCTCTACCAACAATACACATACTAAGCACAGAAAATCACTTGCTGCTCCTCGATGTACTTTCTCCACTTGAGTTCCCGGACACCACTCCCTCCTGGTGTTCCTGCTCCCTCACTGGTCCTCCCATCTCCTTCTCTTTGGCTGTTTCCTCCTCCCCTACCTTTAACATCGGAACGTTCCCAGCTCCAACCTCATTCCTCTCCCCTTCTCCATCTACCTTCATTTCCTTGAGTGATCTTACCTAGAGCTGCAGGTATCATTTGTAAGGCTGTGAATCTCAAACATGTACAATGTTATACTCAAGGCACAGATTTCTTTCCCAAAATCCAGACTCATCTATCCCCTGCCTACTCAACATCTTCACTTGCATGTATCTTAGCATAACTACAGCTGAATTTCTGATCTTCTCCCCCAAATCTGTTTTATCTTCAGCCTTTTTTCTCCCTTTGGTTAGCAAAGCCATCTGTCCATTTGCTCAGGCCAGAACTTATAGGCATCTTTGACTGATTTTTTTTTTTCTCTGACACCCACATCCAATTAATCAGCCAATCCTTTTGGCTCTAATTTCAAAGTATTAAACCAGAGAACCAACCATTCCAAAAATATTGATAGACCAAAAAAAAAAAAAATACTCTTCAAGCTCCTGAAAGATAATTTAAGTATTGCCCCATGCCAATCCTTACATGGATTTCTGTACAATGTCACAAACCTATTAAGCAATCTGCATATGTCATCTGAAACTATGTTTTTTAGTTTCTTCTCTGAACATATTAAACAAAATAAAACTATGTTTTGGTTTAATCTCAGCTATATTTTTTTTTTAAATCTCTTTCTCCACAGATGCTGACGTCTCACAGCTAGTTCATTATTAGAAAGTAGCTATTTTTTCTCCAGAAGCACATAAGACTTCATTTGGCCCTCCAGAGAGCCTATTAATACAATTCAAGGATGTAACATTTTTAGCTTACTGTGCCTGTATGGTAATTAGTGAAAAGAGAAATCATTCGTTTATTACCATCTCTTAATACTGACATATTTCTCTTTTCTTTATTTTTTTGTTTCTATTTTCTCTATATGTATAAAATGCATTTTACATGAGATAAGGTATAAAATTGAAAACAGTGCAAAGTAGCACATTCACCTTCATATTCTATAGATAAAAAATGGAAAAAAAAATGAAAGAGCCTGGTGGGCTTGCCTGGTGGCTCAGTGGTAAAGAATCTGCCTACAAATGCGGGAGACAAGGGCTCAGTCCCTAGTCTGGGAAGATCCCACATGCCCCAGGGCAGCACAGCCCGTTCACCGAAACTATTGAGTCTGTGCTCCAGAGCCCAGGAGCCCCTACGGGCCTTGACTACTGAGGCACATGCCCTCTAGAGCCTGCGCTCTGGAGCGAAGAGCAGCCCCGTCACTGCAAGAAGAGAAAAGCCTGTGCAGCAACAAAGACCCAGCACAACCAAAAATTAATTGATCATTTTCTAAAATAGAACCCAGCAAGATCCTCTCCTCTACTGCATGTATTAATATGTTTCACAAATAGATATAATATGCCAGGCACTTTGCTAGGGACTGGTGATTCCACAATGGTCAAGACAAATGTAGTTCCTATCCTTCGGTACAATTTACTGTCTAGGGATTGTTATAGATAAAGAAATGGGCTATTACCCTGCAATGTAAAGCCTGCTGAGAAAGGTAAGGAAGAGAGGGCCATAAGAACAGTAAATTCAGAACATTAGCAATGACTTATTACAGAAAACAAGGGGCAAGGTATGACCTAGGATGAGTAGGAAGAGTTAGTTTGCCAGGGAAGAGACACTAGCATTCTGTAGAGAAAAAAATGTCATATGAAATAGGTGAAAGAACATCTGAAAATTTCTAGAAGTTCAAAGTGTTCAAAGAGGAGAGGAGGAGTGAGGAAATGAAGCTGAAGAAGTAAACTGGAGCCAATTCTTTTTTTTAGTCCTTTCCTGACTGGGCTGTGTGTGCTCTTAGCTGGGCACACAGGATCCTCGCTGAGCTCAGGGTGGGTCCTGAGCTGCGGCACAGGCTCTGGAGAGCACAGGTCCATTGGCTGCGGTGGAGGAGCTTAGTCATCTGGAGGCCCGTGGTTTCTTGACCAGGGATTGAACTGTGTCCCCTGTACTGGTGTGTGGATTCTTAACCACTGGACTGCCAGAGAAGTCCCTGGAGCTAATTCTAAGAGATAGCAAAGAAGCTGCAGCTTTTAGCAAAGGAAAACAGATGAAGACAGCCATAGACTGAGTGACCCAACCTCCACACATGGACCCCTCACTGTCCTAGAGGCGGGAGCAGATTCTGGGTTTGGGGAGGGCCCGCTTTCTGTTCCACAGATGACTCTCTTCCTCGTGTGACCTCACGCAGCAGAAGAGGTGGAGGTGCTCCCGGGGTCCCTTTGATAAGGGCACTAACCTCCTTCGTGAAGGTTCCATCCTCCTGCCCTATTCACCTCCCGGAGGCCCCAGCTCCAAATAATACCACACTGGGTTTAGGATTTCAACATACAGAGTCGGGGGTGGTGGGAGGGGGAGAGAAATTCAGTCTATGGCAAAAACTTTAATCTCGAAAGTGAAAATCAATTGTGTGTTTCAGAAAAATCACTCTTACTGTGCTGTGGAAAAGATACTAACAGAGGGGTAAGATCAGTAGTAGGAAAACAGGCAAGTTGACATAATCTTGGAGTGTGATGGTAGTGATCTGAACTAAAAGAATGAGAATAGAAATAGAGAGAACAGACAATTTTATTTGTATGGTTGCCAAATAAAACTTTTGCTGCACAGAAGATTTTACATTCTACCACACTCATTCAACAGTACTTGTTGATCTTCTATTATCAAAGAATTTGAACCATCCTCTGAAAACTAAGACCCAAAGAACTTAATTTAATTAATTAAGGTCACAGGTAATTACTGATACAACTGAGTCTTCCAGTCCAGCATTAGTTGCAGTTCAATGTTTTACACAGAAGGACATTCCAGTTATCTCAGTAAAATGAATTCAGATTCATCCCTCTAAAATGCTACAAAAATAAGGTTAGGAACTACAGTATTTAAAATGAGCTTAATTCTGATCCTTAAAATTCACACTGTAGAAACGTAACTTGCTTGAGCACCTTCCCTCAAACAGTTTAGGTCCACTTGAATTAGTCTGTACTTAAAATTGCATCACCAACCAAGAACCTAATACTGTTTGCCAGAGACGGCTCTAGCCATGCCAGTCAATTGTTAGAACCACTGGCAGAGAAATTTACCATACGCATTAACCTGAAGCCTTTGAGTGGAAGGTTACTGGAAATAATGACTAGGAGTATCAAAGGCATGAATAAATCTGGGAATCAGGGTTGCAAATAGTAAAGTTCTCTTATCAAGGCCGCAGACCAAATGTGCTCTCAGAGGCAACTCTCCCACCTTGGGTGGCATAGATGAATGATGATGCTGATTAAAAAAAGGAGGGAAGGGCAGATTAGCACCTGAGAATGAATTCTGTTGACGTTGTTATCAGTTGGATCCAAATAAAATGTGTTAATTTTTCTGTGTTTTCTCAGAGTTCAGCTGTGAAAATAGAGGTGTCTCTTGCAGTAGAAGATATGAAAAAAGTGAAGATAAGTAGGTCCTTTCAAGAGATAGTAAGAAGTATAGCAAGTGCCAAAGGAGACAATATTTTGATTAAAATCAAATACTTCTTAGGACTAAGATATATTCTCAGTTTGCTTAGGGAGACTGAGGAATGGAAATTACAAGGTACTTTGTTGAAATTATGTGGTGAGTGGAGGAAAAGTGTAGAATAGGCCTATAAAAAGGGCAGGGATTTGTGTCAAGTTTAACATATAGAATATGTGTTGAGACTCCTGGGATGAATGATCCAGGCAATCCTTGATGAAGCCGTCAGTATTTTTGAGCGGTTCTGACAAATCTCTCCAAATTTAAGTGATTTAAACACAGAGAAGCTAGCAATTTCAAAAAGGTGCCCAGTATTACTGAAAAAGTTCCAAGTAGAAGGTACCGTCCGGGTTTCCCAGGTGGTGCTAGTGGTAAAGAACCCGCCTGCCAATGCAGGAGACATAAAAGGTGCTGGTTCGATCCCTAGGTCAGGAAGACCCCCTGGAAAAGGGAATGACTACCCACACCAGCGTTTCTTGTTTGGAGAATCCCATGGATGGAGGAGCCTGGTGGACTGGGTCCACTGGTCGCAGAGAGTCAGACACAAGTGAAGGGAGTGAGAATATGCATGCAGACGGTGCTGTCCAGGGTCTCATGCACCACGAGTTTTACTTCAGATGAAAAAGGCACTGGACGTCTGGCTTCCAAGTAACTCAGGTGATCCATGGTTCTTCGTCAGATATCTAAGTGGATTTGGGTTTACACAGGGAGGAAAAAGTCACTAATTTTTTACTTATTTTGAAAATGGGATTATTCATCTTTGAATCGGTATGTTTGTGCTTAGCAAAGAAAAGAAGCAGACAGGTGAAATAATCATGCACGTAAGATAGTGGGGAAGAACTTTTCTGTTTCTTTGGGGAACTAAGTGTTTGAAAGCACTTTATTTTTTTAATTTATTTATTTTCATTTATTTTTATTAGTTGGAGGCTAATTACTTTACAATATTGTACTGGTTTCTGCCATACATTGACATGAATCAGCCATGGATTTACATGTGTTCCCCATCCTGAACTCCCCTCCCACCTTCCTCCCCATCCCATCCCTCTGGGTCTTCCCAGTGCACCAGCCCTGAGCACTTGTCTCATGCATCCAACCTGGGCTGGCGATCTGTTTCACACTTGATAGATACATGTTTCGATGCTATTCTCTCAGATCATCCCAAGCACCTATTATACATGAACATAAGAATATCAGAGTGGTCATAGTCAATCAGAGGAATGCACAGTCTTACTCCTCATTAGATTCCTGACAAAGGGCAGCAAAAGAACTTGCTCCTTCTGCCATGTACCTCAGAGTTATCAGTTAAGAACAAAATGTCCTAGCAAGTCTTTTTTAATCAATCAGAATTTGTTTCAGCCCTTTAAGAGTCTTACTATGCACCCACATATCACGTATCTTTTATGTATATCATTTAATCTTTACAGCAACCCTAGGAAGCAGGGATTACTTATTCTCAGGCTAGGAAACCAGTTAACTTCATCTGGGAATTTATTCATCCAATAGCTTTTTATTCATCTGCTTTGCTGGAGGTCAAGCAATGAATCATTGATGGCACTGGAATTATTGCCAAATCTGGTTTTAGAAGTTTGGGAGTCAGACAGACTTGTGGTAGAATCTCCATGGCTTACTGATTCTATGAATTGGGCAAATTTCCCCAATTCATTGAAACTCAGTTGAATCATCTGTAAAATGGATCTAATAATAGGACCCTCTGACACACCCAGTTCTAGCAGTGGCCTTCAGGAGGAATTCTATGTGCTTCCCCTTTACTGGATCCCAAGAGGAGGGAGCCCGCAGTGGGTAGTTACGTCAGGCTCTACCACACTTTGTTTGACACTGAGTCCTTGAATGTTGTCACTTAGTAGAATTAAACGATCCTTGTTCCTAGTTGGAATTCATTCTCCTATCTAGCTTTTCCATTGCATCTGAGTGGGAAGAATATCCAAGGCTTATTAGCTTTTGTTCTCTTTCTGTCTGTCCCTCTGTCTGTCTGTCTCTCTCTGCCCACACACGAGGGAAGCCACCTCTCACCTCTGTCCTCGCTCCACTTGCTGTCTCTGATTTGTTTTGGATGGATTCTTTTCCCACTAAGAGGAAAGATGGAAAACTCCTCTTTGGACTTAAAAAGTAGCAAGATGAGGTCTTACATTTCACTTTCTGAGTACTTTTAATCCTAAATATCCTAAGAAAAAGAAGCCCTCTTTATGGTTCTACCTTAATTTACTGGACCAAAATCCTAAGTAACAAAGGATAGTGTCCCCTGCAACAGGGGACATGGACCTTTGTACATGGACCTCCCCCTGAGACTTCCAACCAAGGATGCAAAGCTGGACCAAGGCCGGAGTCATGCAATCCTTAGTGCTTGGCCAAAGACCACTGTAATAATTTCTTCCTATTATTTCAATATCTGTTATGATTAATCAACTCTTTCTTCCTTATTTTTAATTTCTATGAAATGGGGGAAAACTCAGTAGTTTAGCTTAGGATTTTAGTGACTGCTCTCACTTATAGGATCACTGTTGCATAAAATCAATTTAATTCCAACTCCCTCTGTCTTATTATCAAATAATTTGCTAAGTAGAACATATCAAGGAAGATTTTCTCTGCATAATTTTATGTCACTGGAAATAATAATCTTGTATTTTTGTAATACATATTCAGATTTCACTAATTTACACAGACCTTTCCCCCTCATTAATCCAAAATAATATTATATTGACGCCTGGGCTTCTCTTTGACCTATACTCATTTTAACCTCAGTCTCAATTTTCTTTTACTCCTAAAATAGGAATAATGGAGCAATGTACATTTCCCCATCCTTGGAAATCACTAAATTTTTTAAATTCTGTGTTTGAGTAAGATGTTTTACAGTAAGGCTTTAATGTGATTGAATGAAGCATGAAGAAATGGTCACACACTTAGACCTCAAGTAAACAAAACAATGTAGACATTTCAGTTCAAATCACCTTCTCATTAGAGAAACTCTGCTGACACAAGCTCCGTTCCAATTGTGGCAAACGTGATTTTATAATCAAGTATGAGCCGTATGGGTTTTCCCAGAAAGCTGCAGGCTTTCACAGTATCATTTTTGGCTGCATAATCAAATGGCTATAACCCACGACAGTCAAGCAGTTTGAAATGACATTCTTAATACAAAGTCTTTCTAAATTATTGTTTTTTAAGAAGATAACAGCTCTGGAAATGAAAGAGACTCGGGAGATAAGATCTAATCTGATGGTGAAGAAATTCAAATGCCATCATAAAGATAAAGTCATTGAGGTGCTTGGCATATAGCAATGGGTTTCTGAGATTGAGACATCCTTTAACATAACAAGCATTTAGGAAGGCCTACAACATGGCAGGCCAGAACTGAGCTAAAGATACAAGAATAAATTGACTATGACTCCAGCCCTCCAGGATTCCCAGTCTTGTGGACAGAGCTGGCTGATCATTCACCCTCTTCTTGTGAGGGTGGAGGATAAACTGGGCCCAGTTCAAGAGGATTTTTTCTACCTCAAGTCAAATATTTCCAAACACGCTTTCCTGGGTAGCAAAAGAACTGATGTGAAACTAAGTAATTGCTTGAGGTGTGGGGGATGAACATTTATTTCCTTTATTGCATTAATCCTCCCACCTGACCTCAGGGGCAAAGTTTGCCACCCGACCCTTTCTTTACAGAGGAAGTAATCCCTGTGGCTGAGAGATTGTCCTTTGTCACTGACTAACATGTGGCAGGCCCAAGATGCTTTCTCAGATACGTAGGCTTTCTGTCACACCACATCGCCTAATAAGGGTGTGAATATCCAATATCCCGTGACTCGATTACTTAATGAAGGGCCCTGCAGTGTGAGGCATATGAAGGAGGCTGGCTGATAACAGAGGGACCATGTGTACTGAATGTTATCCCTCCTTGCGCAGAGTATAGTAACTGTGTGCGAGTCTGTGCTCAGTCGTGTCTGGCTCTTTGCAACCTCACAGACTGTAGTCCAGCAGACTCCTCTGCCCATGGGCTTCTCCAGGCAAGAATACTGGAGTGGGTTGCTGTGCCCTCCTCCAGGGGATCTTCCTGACCCAGGGACGGAACCCACGTCTCCCACATTTCTTGCATTGGAAGGTGGATTCTTCACCACCATGCCATCTAGGAAGCATAACACACTGAGGAACTCTAATTATACAAAGAAGTGGAGCAGTAACAGTCACTGTGCCCTAGACTGTCATCATGTGAGTGAGGACAGATGAAAAGGCAGTGACGCTTTGTATCTCAACAGACACATTTGCATTCAAGGCCTTCCCAGGTTTGTGTCTGGTTCATGGGTGTCAGCTCGCCACTTTACACAGACTGTCAATGCATGTTAAAGAAATGAATGAATATGACCCTGCCATATGACCTAGCAATCCCACTTCTGGGCATACACACCGAGGAAACCAGATCTGAAAGAGACACATGCACCCCAATGTTCATCGCAGCACTGTTTATAATAGCCAGGGCATGGAAGCAACCTAGATGCCCATCAGCAGACGAATGGATAAGGAAGCTGTGGTACATATACACCATGGAATATTACTCAGCCATTAAAAAGGATTCATTTGAATCAGTTCTAATGAGATGGATGAAACTGGAGCCCGTTATACAGAGTGAAGTAAGCCAGAAAGATAAAGAACATTACAGCATACTAACACATATATATGGGATTTAGAAAGATGATAATGATAACCCTATATGCAAAACAGAAAAAGAGACACAGATGTACAGAACAGACTTTTGGACTCTGTGGGAGAAGGCGAGGGTGGGATGTTTCGAGAGAACAGCATTGAAACATGTATATTATCAAGGGTGAAACAGATCACCAGCCCAGGTTGGATGCATGAGACAAGTGCTCGGGGCTGGTGCACTGGGAAGACCCAGAGGGAGCGGGTAGAGAGGGAGATGGGAGGGGGGATCAGGATGGGGAATACATGTAAATCCATGGCTGATTCATGTCAATGTATGACAAAACCCACTACAATATTGTAAAGTAATTAGCCTCCAACTAATAAAAATAAATGAAAAAAAAAAAGAAATGAATGAAGCAGTTAAGACTTTGCCCTGCCAGTGCAGAGGGCCTGGGCTCAGTCCCTGCTCAGGGAACTAGATCCTGCATGCCGCGGCACAACCAAATAGTCTACTGAAAAAAGAGAAATGAATGAACGACAAAATAAATAAGTGAATGACGGCAGCAAACAAAACTCCACCTACCTCAGTGCAAGTTACAAGCCACGCTTTTCTCAGTCTGATGAAGTGAGGCCAGAAGCTAGGCCTGAGTGTGAGCCCTGGACTCTGACGAAGAAGCTCCTATTTACCCCCTGGGGACGCCCACAGACTTCTGGGTGAACTTGGCGTCTTCCTGTAATTCCTCCAGGGCTCAGCTGCAGCACCTGCTCAAAGGACAGCCTGATGCTTGCCTCAGAATTTAAATGCTCAGTGGAGTACACTCTGCAAGCTCAGCTGGGTTTCATTACAAGGAGTCCCACTTTCTCTCAATGCACATGTAGTCTAGAGACCAGTGTAGATGAATCGATGGTGCAGTGCATTAGGGCAGTGATTCGGAACCTCCCTCAGCATGTACTGATCTGGAATCTCCAGCTTGTCAGTTCCTAAGAACCAGTCTATCACAGTGAAGAGTCACAGGATAATGGTAGGACCCACCCGATGTGAAAGATGACGGGGGATGCAGTTTGGGGGTGTTATACACAGGGGGTGTGTGTGGGGAGAGGTATGGGGGGGCATTGGGGGAGTGTGCATTAGTCTCTATGAGGTTAGGAGAGGTAACAATGTAAAAACAAACAGGTCAAGAAGGTAGTGTGATGGGGGAGAGCATGGACCTTGATGACTGACAAACTTCAGTCTTACTCTCACACTGAGTTTGTCGTATGACCTTGGGCATGTGGCTTCACTTCTCTGTGCTTAAGTGAGCTTTTCAGTGAAACAGAACAGTCCCTTGGACCTTCATGGGTGATGGTGAGATTTAACTGAGAGAACCATGCAAATCAAATGACAAGGTACTTGACCTAGAGCTGGCACCTCACAAACTTCAGTGTCTTTTCTCTTTCTCCCTTCTGAAGAGGGAAGCATCTCTCAGAAGTATACTCCTTAGTTTGAGAGACCTCTGCCCATTCATCCAGAACCACTTTGCCATTACAGAGTCATTAAGAACCCAAACAGCCAGGGAGGCTCCTCTGGTTAGTTATTAGGAACATCACCATCTTGCTGAGATTGTTTCGGAGATACTGACAAAGCCCTTACCATAAAGCAATGTCATTATCATTTAGATTGTCAGACACCTTTGTGTGAATCTGGTTATGACCGTGTGTCTTCCCAGTGCAGAGCACCAATGACAGAGGAAGAATTTCAGAGCAATTGGGTATGTGGATTTTGAAGTCAGAATTCTATAAAATTTCAACACTGGGGAATTTATTTAATCTTTTAAAGCTTTGGTTAGGATATCTATGACTATCAATTTTGCAGGGTTGTTGTGAAGATTAAATGAGGTACTTATATAAGTCAACGATTGGAGTAGTACTTGGCCCATAGTAAGGGCCTGTATGTGTCCAACTCTGTGACCCCATGGACTGTAGCCCATCAGGCTCCTCTGTCCCTGGGATTCTCCAGGCAAGAACACTGGAGTGGGTTGCCATGGCCTCCCCAAGGGTCTTTCAATCCAGGGATGGAACCCTGGTCTCGCGTCTCCAGCATCGACAGGTGGGTTCTTTACTACTAGTGCCACCTGGAAGCCCAGGGAGGGCCCAACTTCTGCTACTTTTTATTGCTATGTAGGTGCTGTCATGGAGACTTTTCTAATTGAATCTTTTCACCCCAGTGAAGTTGACACAGTGGAAATTCAGAGAGGTTAAGGAATTGCCTGGAGAATCCCATGGAGGGAGGAGCCTGGTAGGCTACAGTCCATAGCGTCGCAAAGAGTCAGACATGACTGAGCAACTTCACTTTCACTTTCAAGGAACTGTCCTAGGTTCCCATACTATCTTCATTTCTTTATGGATTGTGTGCCCCTTTATAGATTGAAGAATTTGAATTTCTTCAAAACTACGTGGAGGTGGGAGGGTCCGGCAGAGTGGACAGGGAGGGAGACTGGAGGTGTGAGAGCAAGTTTAAGCAGGGGCGGCTCTCCTTACAACAGGGATCATCTCACACCTGTCAGAATGACTGTCATCAAAAGCACAAATAACAAATGCTGACAAAGATGTGGAGAAAAGGGAACCCTCACACATCATTGGTGTGAGTGTGAACTGGTACGATCACTGTGGAAGAGAGTATGGAGGTTTCTCTGAAAAGTAAGAGTAGAGTTACCATATGATCCAGCAGTTCCACTCAAGTTATGTGTCCAAAAAAGAAGAAAACACTAATTCAAAAGTATAATGCACCCCAATGTTCATACAACATTATTTACAACAGCAAGATATGGGAGAAACCTAAATGTCCATCCACGATGTGTGGATAAAGAAGTTGTATATATACACAATGGAATACTACTCAAGCATGAAAAAGAATGAACTATTCATAGCAACATGGATGGAATTGAAGAGCATTTTGCTAAGTGAAATAAATCAGACAAAGACAAATACTGTATGATAATTTCACTTATATGTGAAATTCTAAAAATAACAATAGAGAATATAACAAAAAAGAAGCAGACTCACAGATACAGAGAATCATGTAGTGGACTAAAAAAAAGCCAGCAAATGTCCATTGGTGGAGTCTTGAGTTCCACAAGCGATATGTAAAGGAAACTTATGGAGTTATAGAGGTGGTCTTCAGTATCTGCCATAACACTTCCTAGGCATGTCACTTCATCCTTTGAGCATCAGTTTTGTCATCTATAAATTTGGGCAACAATGCCTCTCTCGAGGGTGGCTCAGACATTAAAGAATCTGGCTGCAATGCGGGAGACCTGGGTTCGATCCCTAGGTTGGGAAGATACCCTGAAGGAGGGTATGGCAACCCCCTTCAGTATTCTTGCCTGGAGAATCCCCATGGACAGAGGAGCCTAGAGGGATACAGTCCATGGGGTCACAGAGTCGGACACAATTGAGTGACTAAGCACACATGCACACAAGACTCTGTAGGGATTATTTGAGATAACCTACAACAGACATGTATGGATGTGAGAGCTGGACTGTGAAGAAAGCAGAGTGCCAAAGAATTGATGCTTTTGAACTGTGGTGTTGGAGAAGACTCTTGAGAGTCCTTTGGACTGCAAGGAGATCCAACCAGTCCATCCTAAAGGAGATCAGTCCTGATCAGTGTTCATTGGAAGGACTGATGCTGAAGCTGAAACTCCAATACTTTGGCCACCTCATGCAAAGAGTTGACTCATTGGAAAAGACCCTGATGCTGGGAGGGGTTGGGGGCAGGAGGAGAAGGGGTCAACAGAGGATGAGATGGCTGGATGGCATCACCGACTCGATGGACATGAGTTTGAGTAAACTCTGGGAGTTGGTGATGGACAGGGAGGCCTGGCGTGCTGCAGTGCATGGGGTTGCAAAGAGTCGGACACGACTGAGCGACTGAACTGAACTGAACAACAGACACCTGGACCACTCTGTGCCCATAATGCATAAGGAAGACAAATTCTAGACCTTTGTGCTATACCTGCCCTTCCTTATGGACACACACCCTTGTAATTAGAAGACATTCTAATCCAAATGACCACAAAAGCTGACTCAGAGCTTTGAAAGCCACTGAGATATCCAGTGGTGCTAACCAGTCTATACAATATTATTGCAAGAAGCATGGCCACATTCTTTGTAAAATCAGCAGTCTAGGGTCTCTTTCCTAGCTCCTATTAATTTTCTTGTGCAGACAATAAAACTTCAAGGAAGAAAGCTCAGGAGTACCAGGGCTTCAGACAGTAAAAACCAAAAGGCAAACTCCCTCTCAGCTGAATTCATTTACACACAGATTACGCTTAAACACTGGTCATTACACAGGCCTAGATAATATTTCCAGATGTGCACATTTGGGAGACCAATCCTGTGTGTGAGAAGACGGAAGTGAATTGTGTTTTCACTGATGATGAATGGTCTGTTCACCCATGGAATAACTTTCAGGAACGATAAAGATGAGCACGTCTGGTCTCCCCACAGCTAATCCCCTCTTTTTAGCCACACATGAGGCTCCTACCCTGGCTAAGGCAAGACCCTCATCCATCAGTGAGGGAAAACCTGTGCTCTTTAATGCTACAAGATACCTCCAAGGCTTGGAGTGCAGACCTCAGAGGTGGGGCAGACCTCAGAGGTGGGACAGAATTCTGCATCAGACCCTAATGTTTCCTTTTCTTGGGCAGACTCTGAATCATTCCAGAAACAAAACCCTACCCTTTATCTCCTCTGCTACTTTTTAATCCCGCTAATAAAACTGGAGTTATAACAGTGATACCTGTGTCTAATTATAGCAAGGGAGAGGATTATGTAGCACAGTTCAGTGAAGATGGTAAAAGCACTTTTCAAAATACAGCCTAGCCACTCTCTCAAGCTTCTTCCATTCTCATAAGCCAGCTCCTGAATGCTAAAATTATTTTAACAGGCACAGCACATGGTACATTAATAAATGATCAAAGGGTGTGCATTTGCTAATGTCCCTTTGGCCTCGATAAAGCAACCAGCAAATATTCCATTAACCACAACCCACGAAGTCATTTTTTTAGACTTGAAATATATTTTCCCCATCTCATGCTGGAGGTGGGTCACCAGGATTGCTTAGTTTATGCACTTGAAAACTGAATCCTTAAAGAAAAATGTTGAGATGGATTATTTATGAACATGCATAAATTATGTAGTGATTTCATTGAGATTTCTGGGACTTGTATGAAGTAGAATGTCCCCTGAGATGGCCACATCTCATTTAATCTGTCCGTTTCATCTTTTCCTCCACTTCACAGACTTCCCATATTTTGAGGTTCACTTTGAAACAATAGCTCATTTTGAAATGTAATTTAGAAATATATTTATTATGTATTTCTGTGTAGCACAAAATATTGCCTTATAAAAAAGAAAGCAAGCCACAGGACACACACAAGCAGAAAAGAAATTATACTTCAGAGTCATCATTCATTCATAAGATGGGAAAGGCAGTAAAAATAGCAAAAAATTACAAAATAAAAGAACAATGAGAAAAAATTTTTAAATAATAACCATGAAAACTCTATGTGGCAACATGCTCCTCTGTGCTTTCATACACTCTCTGCCTTCCACAGAGGTTGGAGACAAGTATATTATTAGTTCTATTTTACGAGTAAAACATGGAGAAGCATAAAGTTATGTTCCTTACTAATCTTACATAAATGAATCACTTGCAAATCATCACTAGGAATCTGCAAGGAAGTAGTATTTTCATCTAAGCTACAAAATTGGAAATATGAATCATTAGGGGCCCCTCTTGGTCAATGTTCCAAGACACTCATCAGTGTAAACAAGAGAAGATTTTAAACTGTACTTGCATGGTTAAACTCTGTTTTCATATATACATGTAAGTACCCCAGCACACAAAGAATATCTAACTAGGTATAGCAAAAATATGTGGATAAAATTTGTATTACAATTTTTAGAAAAGCTACAATGTTTAATCATAAAGGATTATACCCACACAATAAAATAGCTTTAAAAAGTAGAAATTTTAAAATAGCACTACAGCCAAATCTCTATTGACATGGAAAAAATGTTTTTCTTATATTGCTAAGAGAAAAATAAAACAGACTACAGAACAATTCTTAAATCATAGTACTTAAACAGAGAAAAGTTATGGAAAATCCTGATAGATCATGAAGCAAATTTTAACATTTCAATTATCTTTGTGGTAGAATTGTAGCTAATTTTTGTTTTCTTTCTCTGTGAATTTCCACACTTTCTATTTAAAATATTACATATTGAGCTTTCCAATCATTATAACTAGGGAAAAATGCAAACCACATTTTTTACAAGTAAAAATAAAAAATACTTTATAGTCTACACTTCATAGTACTTACTGGTAAATATAAGGAATCTGGGGATTCTATTCTAGACTCTGTTGACTTTTGAACCAGGTACTTTGTTGTACGTACTTTGATGTCTTGTTCGTCAAGTTGAAAATGGAAAGATCAGCATCTGGAAAGACCTCCTCCTTAATTTTCAAAATACACATAGAATCCAACAGAAAGAAGATTTAATGGAGATGTATCTGTGGTTCTATAACTTAGAAGAGTTCAGTTCTGAGACATTCGAGTAGGCAGGGCACAAGGCCTCAGGGTCCTCATTTAGTATTCAAACTGAATCAAGAGTTTAGCTTAACCCAACCAGTATTTATGTGTACACAACATATGTCAGGCACTCCACGGAGTGAAAGGCAAACAAAGATGGGTAAGACAGAGTCCTTGAAACTCACAAGCCAATGTGGAAGGCTGTGTGTGATACAAGACAGCTTGGGACACTTTGCTGAAACAGAGAATAAACATGCAAATCATTTTAAGGATTAGGAGACTGAAGATTCTTGAAGAACATGATGGTGAACTGAGTGTGAAGAATCAACAGAAAATGAAGCAGGTAAAGAAAGAAAGGAAGACGGCTCTGGGCATAGAGGCCTGCACAAGAAAAAGAGAGAATTCTAAAATTCTCGAGTAAGTGAGTCCTGCTTAAAAAAAACTTCATGAAGCAGGGAGTGGGGGGAGTGAAGGATGGGCAGGCAGGCAGAGGCCGGTCTCGCAGCTGTTGGGTTATAGGGGAGAAAGAGAGGCTTGGGGAAGATGGGGAAACTCCTGATGGCCCTCGATATTCAGGCTGGAGTATGTGGTCCCGTGATACCACTAGCCAAGATAAGAATGATAACACAACAAACCCCCTACACGCATACCCTCAAGTTTCAAACCTTCAAAGATGCGAACATGCATCACTGGATTATTTTTTCAAGAGTCTAGGTAGAATGGAACCCAGCAGGCCACCGGAACCCACGCCGTTGTCAGGCGGGAGTGAAGCTGCAGCGGGCCTCCGCCTCCTAGCGTGGATGATGCTTCTGCTTCACCATCTTCCACCTCCTCTCCCCACTTGAGGACAGAAATTGTTCCTAGGTAGGGGACTTACTCGGAGAAGGCAATGGCACCCCACTCCAGTACTCTTGCCTGGAAAATCCCATGGACAGAGGAGCCTGGTAGGCTGCAGTCCATGGGGTCACGAAGAGTCAGACATGACTGAGCGACTTCACTTTCACATTTCACTTTTATGCATTGGAGAAGGAAATGGCAACACACTTCAGTGTTCTTGCCTGGAGAATCCCAGGATGGGGTCGCACAGAGTCGGACACGACTGAAGTGACTTAGCAGTAGCAGTAGCAGGGGACTTACTTTCCTCATATAGCTCAGCTGGTGAAGAATCCGCCTGCAATGCAGGAGACCTGGGTTCAATCCCTGGGTTGGGAAGGTCCCCTGGGGAAGGGAAAGGCTACCCACTCCAGTATTCTGGCCTGGAGAATTCCAAGGACTGTATGGCCCATGGGGTCACAAAGAGTCGGACATGACTGAGCGACCTTCATTTTCACTTTCAGGGGACTTACTGTAGCAATAATAGACCACATTTCCTGAGATGCAAATATATGCCAGGCCCTGTGATAAACACAATCCCATATTGACTCACTTTACCCCCACTGGAAGCCTACTAGCCCGAGGGCAACACTGAGGAGTTAGGAGATGGTGAATAAAGGGAGGTGAAGAGGCTCAGAGGTCAGAGGAGCAGACAGTGAGATCAATATTTTTAGTTAATCGAGTTTTCGGCTGCGCTGGTTTCCTGTGCATGCAGGCTTTCTCTAGCGGCGCGGGCGGCAGCTCCCCTCCGCCTCGGTGCGTGAGCCCTCACTGCAGCGGCCTCTCCTGCTGAAAAACACCGGCTCTCGGTGCACAGGCCCCGCTGCTCTGGGACATGGGGAGCCCTCCCAGCTGGGGATCAAACCAGGGTCCCCTGAATTACCAGGTGGACTCCCAAGCCCTGGACCACCAGGGAAGCCCCCCGTTTTAAACGTGTTGAATTCAGGGTAAACCTGGAGGCACCTTCCTCGTCAGAAAGGAGCTGGAGTCTTCAGTTAAGAGGAGAGATCAGGGAAGACTTGGGAATCATTTGCATATAAGAAGTTTTTAAAACTCATGCTCCAGTTGTTGCTACTTTGGGATTCATAGGTGGTAAGAAGAAAGGTGGGTTACAGACAGAGCCTTGCTGGGCATGGGGGCATCAACACTGGAGGGATGAGAAGAGTGTTCTGGAAGGTATTGTGCAGGAGGGGCAAGGAGCTGGGGAAAGAAGGTGCCACAAACACCGAGACGAAAAGAGTTCTAGAAGATCAGCACACTGCCAGTGCTGCAGGTGGTCCAATGAGATGAGGAGCAAAGCGTGCCTGTTGCATCTGACAATGTGAAGTCACTGTTGACTGCATTGTCAGCTCACAATGCTGTTGATGACTTAGGGTTGAAAATAAAAGGAGGAAGTGGAACTAGCAAGGTTTACAGAGAGGCACACTTCTGAAATGCTTGCTTAAGGAAAAGGGAGTGAGAGAAACTGGTAGAGAGAGGCTAGCAGCAGCTAAGTTAACGACAGAGAGCAAGGGTCTGCCAGTCTGCCTTACTAGACAAGCAGAAATCTGAAGAGGCTCTTGTTGGGAAGAGCTAGTATAGACAGATAGCATGGAGGCCGAAATGAAGTAATGTTTTAACAGATTTAGCTTTTCAGTTGTAGGTTCACAGCCATACTGAGCAGAAGTATAGCGCGGTCCCATATACTCCTGGCCACCACATGTTCAAAGCCTCCTTCAATATCAAAATCCCCAGCCAGACTAGTTCATTTGTTATAATTGGTGAACCCACACTGACACATCATTATCACTCCAAAGTCCATAGTTTACATTGGTGTTGCATATGCTATCAGTTTTCATAAAAGCATAACAACATATATCTATCATTATAGATATCTGTTTTGAATGTTTATTTATTGGGTACTCGAGCTTAGTTGCCCCACAGCATGTGGGATCTTAGTTCCCTGACCCTGGATCAGCCCTGCCTCCCCTGCACTGGAGGCGGATTCTTAACCACTGGACCACCAGGGAAGTCCCCTATCATTATAGAATCTTACACAGTAGTTAAAAATCCCCTGTGAAAGAAAGTATGAAGAATTCTCAGAAACATGTGGAGTTCAATATAGACAGTCACCACCAGACATGACTTAAGGAATGGCTGTAGAAAAAACCAAAAAGCATTCATGAACAGTGTTCTTAATAATGAGCTTAAGTTGTCTCCTCAAAATAATAAGACATTTTGAAGAATGTATGCTTTAGAAACATTATTTTGTTATAGAGAATAGAATGGAGGAAAACCTGGTATGTAGGCCTTTGTGAATATTTAATGCAATAATACAGTTGGTTAACAAAGCTTGATCTAGAGTAACAAAGATGACCTAAGGTGGAGATGCGCAAAAATAGACAAATGGGACGTAAACAAACTTAGAAGCTTTTGCACAGAAAAGGAAACCATAAACCAAATGAAATTACAACCTACGGAATGGGAGAATATATTTGCAAACAATGCAGATGAGAAGGTCTTAGTTTCCAAAATATAAAAAGAGCTCATACAACTCAATAACAAAGAAACCAACCAACCAATCAAAAACAAAAAGGGCAGAAAACCTAAATAGACATTTCTCCAAAGAAGACATACAGATGCCATCATCAAAAAGTCTACAAAATGAATGCTGGAGATGGTATGGAATAAAGGGAGTTCCTTTTCCATACAGAAATGGGGTAAAAGGTAGATTAACTGAGATTGAAGAATAATAAGTGAGGAAGAAAAGGCAACTTAGAAGTCAAGGGAAAAATAAAAAGCAAGAGATGGAGATCTCTGTTAAAAGGTGAAGGAAGGATTTTCTAATAATATTATTTTAAATTCATGGAAGGACATGAATATTTTGTAGGGAGAGAGACAGGCAGTGGCAGAACTTGAAGAAACAGGAGAGAAGAATAAATGATGAATTGAGTCTCTAGGGAATAAAGTCCCAGAGCTCAGATGGGCTTCACAGGTTAAGAAGCGGTAAAGAATCTCCCTGCCAATGCAAGAGATGCAGGTTCTATCCCTGAGTCAGGAAGATCCCCTGGAGGAAGAAATGGCAACCCACTCCAGTATTCTTGCCTGGAAAATCCCATGGACAGAGGAGCCTGGCAGGCTACAGTTCATGGGGTCGCAGGGTCAAACAGGACTGAGCACACACTGATGGTAGATTTAACCTCCACCTCTTGGAGCCATTGCTCATCTACCAAGATGAGAATGAGGTAAAGAAAGGGGAGATGGCATGTGAGACTTTACCCCAGTTTACGAGTTAATCACCTCTACATGCTACATGGATTATGCCATGCTCACCAGACCCTGTGGGCTTTATAATTACTTTAAAATGAAAAGAGATCTCAGCATTATATTTCTTAAAGGCTTTAACATGTTTAAATGAATTTATTAAACTACTTCCCCACCGCAGTGTATTATTTTAATTGCTAATAGTCTAAGAAAAAAAAAAGTCAACAAGTCAACATATCAACTCTCTCATGAACTCTGCTGATCTTTATAAAACAGACACATTCTGAGGCCAAAACAATAATTAAAATCATAAATATGTATTGCTACATCAAGTGAAACAATTGGAAAATGCAAGCTCATTAAGAATATTTTAATCATCTCATTACTTCTGTGGCATGGTTGTAGATAAATAATTTTAATTGTCCTACAGCTTAAGTAAAACATTTGAAAAGACAAGTTATTTTTGTGTGTCTTCTTTCCCCAAGGCAAAATCAGAATTTGACTGAAACTGGGCTACTTCCTATGGGATAAACCTTTCGACAAGAAGATAAGATATGGAAAGGCATATGGATCTAGTGACATTTTGGTTTAATTATTGAGACCACTGTACAAACAAGTGTTGTGAATAACAAAACAAGTCTAATTCCAGGTTGCTGTAAACAAAGAAATGAAAAACCCCATCCACAGATGATACCTCTAATACGAGATGCTGAAAGTGGCCTCCTCAGAATTCACAATTAAACCGGTTAAGGAAGAGTCTCTTACAGAAGACTCACAAGCCTCCAGGACAGGAGTGGAAAATAGATTCATTCATCCAGACTGCATCAGAACCAGGAGATGGATCAAGGCACATATACACACCCCAACTATCCACTCCCTCCTCATAACCCCACTTTAAGTTGATCATCAGTCTTGCTTTCCAGCCTCGGCCACAGGAAAAAAGAAGCAGCTTTGCAAAATCCAAATAAATATTCATGTTAGAGTGTCAGTATTTAACTTTGGAAGATGCTGGTTATTTTGCATTATTGGCCTCCAATCTGGAGCGAAAAGAACTATGTTCAGAGCTGGTAGGCAGCAGCAATACTGGGAACAAGAGACTTCCCTGGTGATCCAGTGGTTAGGAGTCCGCCTGGCAATGCAGGGTCACAAGTTGGATCCCTGGTCCAGGAAGATCTCACAGGCCACTAAGCCAGAGCCCCACAACTGCTGAAGCGCATGCGCTCAGAGCCCCTGCTCCGCACCCGGGGAAGCCGCCACAGTGAGAAGCCTGTGCGATGCAACTAGAGAAAGCCCGCACGCAGCAACAGAGACACAGCGAAGCCAGATAAAGAGATAAAACACCGGGAGCAAGGCCTTGCTTCACACCTACCAGGAAAACGAGCAAGACTCTTCTCTTTGTGACCCCAACCGTGCTATTGCCGCAAAGCAGCAGACCCCGCAGCCGGCGCCTAGCGAGGCATTCATTCACAGGCGGCGAGAGGTTAATGTTTCACCGGACACGTTGCAAACCCAGGTGAAGGCTGCTTGCTCTCATTTATGTGATTTAAAAAAAAAAAAAAAAAAAAAAGCTATTCTCCTCAGCAGCCCAAGGACTGTTTAACAAATAAGCATATTTTAAATTTGCAGATTGTAGGCTTGGCGAATGGGCCCCCAGGTGGCGGTAGTGGTAAAGAACCCACCTGCCAATGCAGGAGACATAAGAGGTGCCAATTCAGTCCCTTGTTCGGAAAAGATCCCCTGGAGGAGGGCATGGCACCCCACTCCAGTATTCTTGCCTGGAGAATCCCAAGAACAGAGGAGCCTGGAGAGGCACAGTCCATGGACTCACAAAGAGTTGGACACGACTGAGCGACTGACCACGAGCCTAGAGAATGAATTCTTTGTACATTGAGAACATAGTTGACCATCCCAATGGTCAACCTATTACTATTAGTATTAGGTCAACCTAATACTATCATACCTATTACTAACAAGCCAAAAGAAACACAAAGGCTAACCTAATTTCTGACCAGACTATGGAAGGTTGTTTGGCATAGAAAAACGTGTTCAAAACTGAAGGATCTCTACTTCCTAGGGCAAAAGAAAAAAAAAAAAGAAAGATGGTGAAATAGGATTTTAGCTTCAAATGATGCAAAAAGAGTGCATGTGTCAGGTGGAGAGCAAAGGGAGGATTTTTTCCTGTGACTAACGTCACTGCAGTGCTTGAGGTAAAGATGGAAGCTCTGCCCTGAAATGACTTTCAGTTCAGTTCAGTTCAGTGGCTCAGTCATGTCTGACTCTTTGTGACCCCGTGGACTGCAGCATGCCAGGCCTCCCTGTTCATCACCAACTCCTGGAGTTTACCCAAACTTACATCCATTGAGTCGGTGATGCCATCCAACCATCTCATCCTCTATCGTCCCCTTCTCCTCTCGCCTTCAATCTTTCCCAGGGTCTTTTCTAATGAGTCAGACTTTAGGCCCAACTTTAATAGAAGTCCGGGCCCTCCGCCCATCCCCTCTCAAGCCTGTCTCTCCCTCTCTCCTACCATCAGAGGACACTCACTGGTCAGCTTTAGACATCCTGCCCAGCAAGGGCTCATCACTCCTGAGACAGGTGAAAGTCACCATCAGGTCCATCATTTTTTAAGAAAAGCCAGAGAAAACCTAGACAGTGCCTAACACTTGTTCATTCGTTCCATCAGCCAGTCAGCAGACAACTGGTTTGAAAATATTTACCGAATACTTATGTGCTTGACTATGTGCTGAGAAGTGATGAGAAAAATGGACACAACTGCCTCCTTGATAGGGCTCAGAGTTTAGTGGGATTCACAGGAACTAAAGCAATAAAATAATCCAGGGGTTTTGAGTGCTTACTCTGTGGGCTCTGCTTTAATCTGGGATCAAGTGAATGTAGGAAGTGTCAGTGGTTGTAGCTTTGAAAATACTAATTTTGAACTGCAGTCTCAACAATGAATAGGAGTGAACTAGAATAAGTGTTCCAGGCTGAGGACAGAAAATATGGAAAAGCCTTGAGACAGGAGGGAGCAGGCAACAGTCAAAGAAATAACCCAAGTGACTGGAGAGCAGAAGGGCAGAAAGGGATCCAGACCAGACAGTCAGTAAATATTTTTTATGAACAAATAATGGATGAGTGAACACACGAGTGAACAGGTGTCTGATTCCATAACCATCCAGCATTCCAGCCATGCATTCACACAAGGATACTCAGAGAAAGCCCACATCTTCATTCCTTAGACTTTCTCCCAGTTTACCATTTTACAATTCAAGCTTAACAAAAGAGAAAAAATGAGAGGAAAATAAAACCCCAGAGTCATCCTCTCCAGGGTTTTCAAACTGAGATCCAAAGCTTCCTGAATGGCCCTCATTAGAGTATGAGGGAAAAGTACACCCAGCACTCATGAGGGGTTCTCTGTGCATTGTCTTGTTTAACCCATACACTAGCCCTCTAAGGTAGTTATCATTAGTTCTACTTTTTGAAGATAAATACCAGAAAGATTTAGCTACCTCTCCAACATCCTGAAACCTGGATCCTGCCTAAGCCCTTGCTCTAAATCCTCGGCCAGTGATTCTCAGCCAGGACTAATGTTGCTCCAGGGAAATATTTGGCTGTGTCTGGAGACACTTTTAGATGTCACAGTTGGAGGGGTTCTCTTGACACATAGCGAATGGAACCAGAGATACTGATAAACATCCCGCAACGCTTAGGACAGCCACTCACAACATAGATTCATCAGACCCAGAATACCAATTGCTAAAGTTTAAAAGCTCTGCTTTACATCATTCTGTCTTTGAAAATATATCTTCTTTTGTATATCTACTGAAGCACTTATCAGTGTCCAAGGGGAATTGTCAAACCATTGAATGGTAGTTTGGTGTCAGACCTCTTACTCTCTCCAGGAATAAATACATTACATGGCACAGAGTAGACGCTGACTTATCATGTGTTCTTATTGCTCTTGGAATTAGGTGGTGCAAATGTGACAATGTGAGCTGGCGCGCTCCTGGCGGAGGAAGAGTATGGGAAATAATTTCAAGGTTGAGTGGCATTCAGTAGCCGAAGGCCTTGTCTCACTCTCCGGCTTAGGTCTTTCCTCAATATAATCGGACTGCCTATAAATGTTTATGAGGGCGACTCTGCCAAGGCAGAGGGAAGAGAGCCAGAATGGGTGAGGTTTAATACCCTCATAATGTGATGGATTTTTTAAAAAGACACAGTTCTAGGACAGCATGGTCTCCAGGGCAGAATAAACTTCTTCATCTACACAGGAGATTAAAAAGACATTATGTATTTATGTAAAATGGTGCAGTCACTTCGATGAAAACAGTTTGTCAGTGTCTCAAAAGGTTAAACATAGAGTTATCATGTGACCCAATAATACCACTTCTAGATGTATATATACCCAAGAGAATTGAAAACTTATGTCTGCACAAAAACTTGTATGTAAATGTCCACAGCAGCTCCACTCAAATAGCCAAGAAGTAGAAGCAAAAAAACAAGGTTTCCATTAATTAGTGGATGGATTTTTTGAAATATCGTATATCCACATAACTAAATATATTTAGCCATGTAAAAGGAAAAGGTACTATGTACGCTACAACATCGATGAACCTTAAAAGTATTATGCAATTGAAAAAAGCCAGACACAAAAGGCCAGCAATTGTATGACTCCATTTATATGAAATGTCTAGAATGGGTGTATCCACAAAGACAGAAAATAGGTTTATGGCTGCCAGGGGCTGGGAGCAGACAAAATGAGGAACAACTGAACATGGGTATGCATTTCTTTTGGGGGCGAGTGAAAGTGTTCTAAAATTAGACAGTGCTGGTGGTTGTACAACTTGGTAAATACACCAAAACCCACTGAATTGTACACTTTGAAAGGGTGAATTTTGTTGTATGTGAATTATATATCATTAAAGCTGTTATTTTTTAAAAGACACTTTAAAATGTTTGACTTTCTTCAGTGGTGAGATCCACTAACTATATTATTCACATCATTCTTGGTCCTGGATCTTAAAAGTGCTATTGCAAATACTTTGAGACTGAATTCATTTAGAGATTTCACTCTTTCTGAAGATGACCTTGCCTGACACTTAGGACTGCAAATCCTACAACACTTCTCTCACTGCTGTTTATGGAATTAA
This sequence comes from Dama dama, assembly GCF_033118175.1. Lineage (NCBI taxonomy): Eukaryota > Metazoa > Chordata > Mammalia > Artiodactyla > Cervidae > Dama > Dama dama. The sequence goes on from NC_083682.1 coordinate 46,718,703, forward strand.
GTATACACTTGCTTTCTTCAGGAAGTTCACATCTCCAGTGATATTACACATCATGAACTGGCCTGGGGACGTTACAGGATCAGAGTAGATAGAACAGAAAGCTAAATAATGGAGGATTTTATGTTATTTGATCAAATGTCATTGCATTTTGCCTGCTTGAGAGTACCTTCGCCTACCAATGAAAGTTTCTGTTTTATTTTCTTGTGACACCAATGCTCAAATCCTTTCAGGATCACCAGAAAGATTGTATTTTGAGAAAAAGCCCATCTAGTCTCAATTTCAAACCGGCTCTAATTTCTTAATGTTCCCATCTTAGTTTTCCTTAACTATATCAGTGAGGAGAGCTTTAAAGATTTAAATTTAAAGGATGCTAGGATCCTTCCAATCTTCACTCTTCCTCAGGAACCAGAGCTCTCCCTTCATTTTCCACCTCTTAAATTTGTCAGCTGAAGCCTGCCAGGAAGGGTAGAAAGAAGAAAGAGACTCTTCGGTGTTCCCGTAAGTCCTCACGTGGGCCCCAAAGGTTCGGTCGTTTTATCCGTAGAGAAGTGGATTTTGACATTTCCGTAGCCAAGAGAAAGACCAGGGATAGACATCACGGGCAGTGGGAGCTGCAGTCCCTTGGGCAGTTCCACGCTACCACCTGGAGCCTTGGAGTCCTTATCACACCTGTGGACTCGCAGACGTCTGCAGATCTAGGGGCTCGAGAGAGGGGGTCATCTCTTCACGAAAATACAGACTCTCATAACTGAGAGAAAACTAATCAGGAAATTCCGCTGTCTCTCCTCCAAAAGTAGGTTCCATTTGCATGCCACCATTAATGAGGAGCTCACGACCTGGGAGACAAGGACTTGAATTTTATACCGTAGTTCAGGATTAATGCAACCAAAACACAGAGCCTGTTTTGGTATAGACTTTAATGGCAGTGTTATCTTTTACCAGCTGTGTCATTGATGTCACTATTATAATTCTCTGCCTTCCCTTCCCATCTTTACCCCCATCCTTGCTCTCAACAAAACATCAGGAACCACACAGAAGAGACAGAAAGGCTGTTAGACTCACATCTCACCTCACGTGCAGGATATCTCTTATGTACAAGCCTTCCGGTTGTGAGCTTTCAAACATGTGAAAGTGCAGCTAGTTCCAGCACAGAGCCAGAGCCTGTGTCACCAACGTCAGGCTGAGTGAAGCTGCAGCTCACCCCCGTCTCCCGTCGCTGATGACCCCCAGTTCCAAGATCTCCCACCTCTGCTCCCTCCTCACCAGTCACTCTTCTCTTCTGTTCCCTCCATGCCTGCCCCTGTGTGCCCGCTGCTGCACTGTGCTACTGTACTTTTCAAGGCCCCGCAATGTAAGACTACAAATGTTTTCTTTATTTTCTGTGGTTTTTTGTTTTTATGTATTATTTGTGTAAAAACATTATAAGCCTATTACAGCACAGTATAAGATAGCTGATTGCGTTAGTTGGGTTCAGTTCAGTTCAGTCGCTCAGTCATGTCTGATTCTTTGCGACCCCATGAATCGCAGCACGCCAGGCCTCCCTGTCCATCACAAACTCCTGGAGTTTACTCAGACTCATGCCCATCGAGTTGGTGATGTCATCCAGCCATCTCATCCTCTGTCGTCGCCTTCTCCTTCTGCCCCCAATCCCTCCCAGCATCAGGGTCTTTTCCAACGAGTCAACTCTTCGCATGAGGTGGCCAAAGCTAATTTTGTTGGATTTATGAATGAATAGGGACTTCCAGACGCACTCTTGGAACAGAACTCATCTGTATGTAAGGGAGCAGAGCAGCTGATTAGCAAACACTAGAGAGTACCACACATCCTGAAGAAAACCAAGCAGGGAATTTCTCCCACCTAAAATGTACGCAAGAAATGGAAGTCACCAGGCTGTTGTTGCCTGGTAGTTTGCAGGCCACTCTTCAGAAGCCAGCGGAAAAGGCAAATGCAATCCAGCCATCAACCTTGAGAAGGAGGCCTTGAGTGGGTTTGGAGCAGAAGATGCTTGAGGCTGTAGAGCAGACCTCAACTATGGCATCAGCACATTCCAACCACTGTGCTTCAAGATTTCACGTGGGTTTTTGGAGATGGAGATTATTTCTTTAATTATATATTCTATTAATATGCAACCAGTCCTAAACTGGTTGAGTGGGGGTAAAGGAAAGAGAAATCAATCTCAGTTTTACTGAGAAACTATAATATTCTAGGCCCGGTGCCAGACACATCATTATTTAGTCCTCACAAAGGCAATGACTAAACCCAGCATTTAAACCTAGAAACAGGATGTGATCTATTCTGGAGAAGGTTCCGTGTGCACTTGAGAAAAAGGTGAAATTGATCGTTTTGGAGTGAAATGTCCTATAGACATCAATTAGGTCTAGCTGGTCCATTGTGTCATTTAAAGTTTGTGTTTCTTTGTTAATTTTCTGTTTAGTTGATCTATCCATAGTTGTGAGTGGGGTATTAAAGCCCCCCACTATTATTCTGTTATTGTTAATTTCCCCTTTCATATTCATTAGCATTTGCCTTACATATTGCGGTGCTCCTATGTTGGGTGCATATATATTTATAATTGTTATATCTTCTTCTTGGATTGATCCTTTGATCATTATGTAGTGTCCTTCTTTGTCTCTCTTCACAGCCTTTATTTTAAAGTCTATTTTATCTGATATGAGTATTGCGACTCCTGCTTTCTTTTGGTCTCCATTTGCATGAAATATCGTTTTCCATCCCTTCACTTTCAGTCTGCACGTGTCCCTTGGTTTGAGGTGAGTCTCTTGTAGATAGCATACATAGGGGTCTTGTTTTTGTATCCATTCAGCCAGTCTTTGTCTTTTGGTTGGGGCATTCAACCCATTTACATTTAAGGTAATTATTGATAGGTATGGTCCCGTTGCCATTTACTTTGTTGTTTTGGGTTCGCGTTTATACAACCTTTCTATGTTTTTTGTCTAGAGAAGATCCTTTAGCACAGGAGCCTGGGCATGAAGCCCAAAGACAAGACTATGTTCAGTTCCTGAAGAGCTCTCCAGTGCTCACTACCCCCAGAGGGATCGCCACCCCGTGGCTCCCTCAAGGTTTCTGGTTTTAAAGCCCATTGCAAGCAAAATGACTTATGCAAGCCACCTAATAAGAGCCCTAATTCTGAGATGCAGAAACCCAAGAGGAATTCGTTCCGCCTGCTCATAACACTGAAATGAAGTGCAGAACCCAAAACGAGCCCCTTCTTGAACTGGCGAGAAAAACCACCTCGTTGAAAACTGCTCTTCTGTCCCCAGGACAGGCTGTGCTTGTGACGTCACTCAGATAACATCGATTGAGCCCCAGTAGGTGACTGGCACTGATGCAAATGGGTCATCTAATGATAAACACAAGTTAGGCAGTGTCTTAAGCAACTCATATTCTTTGAAGCAAGGTAGGAACATACAGCTAGCTGTGTGTGTTGAGAGGTCGCTGAGTACTGTAATAGGACATGAATGAGGTGTTGGAAGGATGGATGAGATCAATTCTGTTGAGGCATTTCAGAAAGGCTCCACAGATCTGACCACTAAAAAGACCAAAGATCTTGAAGCAGTGTAGAACATTCCATGTGATGAAGAGAGTGTAAGGAAAACACAAAAGTACATAGCATGCTTGGGAAATCATGTGGGTGACTTGGTTATAAAAGACTGCAGCCTGCCAGGCTCCTCTGTCCATAGGATTTCCCAGACAAGATTCCTGGAGTGGGTTGCCATTCCTTCTCCAGGGGATTTTCCTGACCCAGAGATCGAACCTAAGTATCCTGCACTGCAGGCAGATTTTTTACCATCTGAGCCACCAGGGAAGTCTGATTATAAAGGGCATGTCTGTTAAAATGCTTAGACTTGATTCACCAGGGAAGGAAAAGCCAACAAAGTTCTTGAGCAGTATTTTAACATGATCAATACTATATCCAAAAAAGAGTGATGAGCCAGCAGAATCAGGGAGGGCTTACCGGAAGAAGTGGCATTTCAGCTAGGTCTTGAATACTATTTCAGGAAATAAGAATACTAATCGAAGGAAAGGTAAAGATTGTTTTCCCTCAAAGATGTCTAAAGACACAAAGGCAGCAGAACCCAGGAAACATTTACACAACATCCTGGAATATGGTTTATCCAGAAATTAGATAGTACAAATAATAAAATGGTTAGAAACAGGTCATGATACACCTTGAGTATAAAAGCAAAGTATTTATAGAGTTTCTCAAGAGATGCTAAAAAGCTAACAAATTTTTTCTTGGATTTTGTTGAGTAAAATTTTGCTTAATGAGATTGAAACTGACAGCCAGAGATAAGAGAGCTTAGAAAAAGACAAAGAAAGAGAGGCGCTCAATGGAATTTTAAATAACAATAGCTAACTTTTTTTGAGCACATAATTCCTTTTATGTGCATTATTTCATTCACTATTCACCTATGAGCTCAAAACTTATTTTGTCTGAGTAGAGGAAGCCGAGCATTTGAGAAATTAAATAATTTTTACTACAGCTCACAGCCAGAAAATAGCAGAGCCGATATACAATCTCATTCCCTCTAAAACTATATCCACAGGACTTAGGATAGCTCCTGACATCTGTTAAGGATATAATGGAAAACACTTGAACTACTTTTGTTGAATCATCTTAACTCTGTGGCCTGAACTCTGTACCATCTTCTCAAAGAACATTTTCCTGATACTTGCAGCTCAAAATTGATATATTTTTCTGCATCCCAAATTCTATGGAATATATTCATTTAGGAGTATTCTGTACTCCAAATTTTGGGAGGAAGCCAGGGAATGCATCTCATTTATCCTGTTATCTCTCACAAGATGTCCAGCAAAGTATCTACCACATGAGATGAATGAATGGACAAATAAATAAGTTATATTTCCTAAGCGGTCTCTTCTCCATTTCAGCACAGGTAAATTTCAATGACTTCTCATGAAACCCCCAAGGCATATAATTGACTCAGAGTTCTCAATCAGATAACTCCTTCCATTTTCTTTTCTGATGAGAATCTTTATTGGCTGTGACTTAATTTAAACATTGCATTCATATTCTCTTTAGAGAAGCCCAGAGGCTCTAAGGTGGTGGGTTCTGTTTAATTAAATTTGATCAAATAATAATGATCTTTAATTTCCTAAAACTCAGGATCATTGAGGATATGAGAGACACTATTTAATGCACTATTATGATAATGTTCTTATTTCTGTGTTAACAGAAGCACAGATGGACTAGGTGTCCTCACTATGACATTTAGTGAAACTGGAGTGTCTCCTGACTTAAAAATAACTCTCACAATAATTCTCACTCCAGTCTGCCCTCCTCCCTAAAACTCCATCGTCAATATTTTATTCCTTTCAGTTTACAAGATTCCCTTTTAAAATGCAAATAATTTGCATCAAGATAAGAGAAACACTGAGTGATTCATTGCATCTCTTTTATACACAGAGAAAAGGTAATCAATATTTCCTGAGCAACAGCTACATACTAGGCATTGTACTAGGAATTTTGTACTCATTATTTAATTTAACATCCACAACTCCATGAAATTTTTTTTTTTGGGTATCTGTAAGATGTCTTTATCTACAGATGAGAAACCCCAAAACTCGAAATAAGTAATTGAACAAAATCAAACAGGAAAGGGCAGAGTGGAGACTCAGACTTTAGTTTCTCTGATTCAGGTGCTCTTTCTACGTTTTTTTGTAGAAAATGGAGCTGTGAGGGTAGATGGGGTATCTAATGCTGGAATACAAGGAAGACGCTGCACACCCAAGTGAGTGCCAGGGGCAGTAGGAGAGACTCTGACTGCCACTGGACAAATGTGGGATTAATGGGACTCTGTGAGAATGGGAAGTGACTGTAAGATTCACTGGCCGTAGACCCCTCCAGTGCAGCTGATTTTATAGGATGGCTAATGAACTGTTAATTTTTACACATGCAAAAAAATTCATAAATTGGAAAAATACATATAGTAAGGTACTGTTTTTTTCCATTTAATCTCTGTTTTTGAAGCCATATATTGAGAGATTTTCCAAAATTGTTAACATGTTTGCACATCATCCATGATGAAATAAGTGTATGGGGGGGAAAAAAACTTTAGAGATTTACAGTGTGGATTGTGAAAAGACACAACTGAAAACTCTCCAGCCATATGAAAAAGTCACCATGCTTTTGACTTGACTCAGAGTCATGGACCTCTTAAACTATTTCTGAAAGATATATGACATTTGGTCTGAGGCTTACAGATCAAACATGACCCCCAAAAGACTGGCCCAGGTAAAGCTCATAAGATGTTATGACTCTGTGTTCACTTTAATGCCTTTAGAGCCATGAGTTAAATCAGTCTACATTTCCACCAATTGCAATTTCTTGGTGGCTTTTCACCTTTAATTTTAGAAAAAGTCACTTTTGGAAAAGCTGTGATTTTATGTTTTTCAGTGTAAATTAATTCTTCACTCTTACTTTTTATGCTCACCAATAATTGTTGTAGGACTTTTGGGAGGGAGGGATTGTTAAGAAACTAGTGAAATCAGCAAATTTAAAAGAAAAGGAGAGCTTGGATAAAATCAGTATAATTTCATCCTTGACTCACATTCTACATCCGAATGGACTGCCTCAGCCCAAGCCCTCCTACAACCTACCCCACTGAGTGGGAGAGGGCTCTGCTGAAAAAGCACGTCCATCATCTGGTGGCAGATGCACTGTGAGCTCTTGCTTATAGACACACCACAGGATCGATATAACAGGGCACCCCAGTGTACTGTAGTGTTGTTAACATCCTGCTGGCTAGAATTCAGATTTCCATTTAATTGTGTTCTTACTTAAAATGTCGGCTGCACCTGCAGTCAACACGATCAGTATTAGCTATTTGTCTGGTGTCAAGTACATTTATGAACAATGAAAACTTTAGAAAAAAATGTCAGCCGAGATGCATAGTTCACAAATAACAAGATGATAATATCTCACGTGGAAAAAAAAGGCTCCCATGAAAACAGCCCCAGTGATATAAATATTGAGTTTACCAGCAATGCCGTTTCCCTACAGCGGCCGGACAATAGGCCATTTCTTAAATGGCAAAAGGGATGAGCTCTCTTCTTTATCTGTATTCACTTTTCCTTTTATTTCATTCCTGGGAAAGAGAAATGCCAGAGGAGAAGCTTAAAACAGATTAGGCTGTAAGTACTGCATATAGGCTATTACATCATAACTGTCTTTGAAAACTTTCAAACAGCTGACCTGTTTATATTACAAGACAGGGTCAATTTCCATTCTAGCAACTCTTTTGATGTTTGTGAATACTAATGCTCTCCCCAGAATGCTGGCTTTAGGATAGCAGCAATTGAACCATTCAGCCTTCTCTGATGCAATCTTTCTGCAGCTAGATAGGATTCTATACATGGATTTCATTGAGCCACACAGCTTGGCATGATCAAAAGCTTTGCCGGAGCCATCAGTAAATGATGTTTCAAATAATAGAGTCACGTTAATACCTACAGTTTCTACGCTGGTCACTGTGGCTGTGTGTATGAATGTGTGTGTGTGTGTGTGTGTGTGTATGGATGTATGTAACACAAAGCCACAGTTTTGTGGCCTGAGTTCCATTGGAACTCAGAATGGTTAAATATCAAAATGAAATAACAGGGTCATTTTCAAGGCAAACGTCTGAGAAAACAAGAAAGGATGCTACATCCCCATGGAATACCAAAGAATCTGGAGGATTTGGTATGAGAAAGACATAGTCAAACACTTCCATTTCTACATCTTTCCAACTACAGGAACTCAAGCAGTTTACTTGAGGTAGAGGCCTCTACTGCCTTATTTTTAAAAAGGTGATAACAGCATCAAGCTCACACGGTTATAAGGCAGAATAAATTTACATATAATAACAGCAACAGTGATAATAGCACTTATTAGTGAATTATTATGTGCTCGCTTCTGAACACGTGACGTGCGTCATCTCAAACCAGCTTTCCCAATCACCTCTTGAAGTATGCACGGTAGTTTTCCCATTCTATGTATAAAGAATCTGAGACTTAGAAAGCAGATTTTTAGAAAGGAGTAAAACAGCTTTAATGGGCTTCCCCAGTGGCTCCGCAGTAAAGAATTTGCCTGCAATGAGGATGCATAGGAGACACGAGTTTGATCCCTAGGTCGGGAAGATGCCCTGGAGGAAGAAATGGTAACCCACTCCAGCGTTCTTACCTGGTGAGTCCCATGGAGACAGGCGCTTGGCGGGCTACAGTGCACAGGGTCACAAAGAGTCAGACATGACTGAAGTGACTCAGCACAGCAGAGCACCAAAGGTCTTTAATATGTGCCAATCCCTCTTGAGACAAGCTAGATGAGCAAGCCACTGTGTTCTGCCTAAATGGATTCAAGCCTGTATATTTTAAATGAAAAGACAGTTCCTATCAACACGTTATCTTTGAGCGTTAACGACAGAAGAGACCTTAAATTGGGGGCAGTCCAAGAAATGGCAACCCAGTCCAGTATTCTTGCCTGGAGAATTCCACGGACAGAGGAGCCTGGCAGTTTGCAATCCATGGGGTCACAAAGAGTCAGACACGGCTGAGAGACTAACACAACACCACCACACCACACAGCTGAGAGCAGGATTCAGACATCAACACCCCTGGTCCCCGCCGTGAGCCCACGGAGCCCCACGTCACTAACTGGCCCGTCCCATGCTTGGGTGGCACTCCTTGTTACAAAAGATTTTCAACTGCTTTCCTTTTATAGTCTCCTCACAGGCCCTCTGGAGGTAAACATCTACCCTTCAGATACTGAAAAATCATTTCTTATTTCTTCTGAGCCTCCATCAGGCTGATCATCACCAGCTCCTCAGCTACGACTCTTACAACAGGGTCTTCACAATCCTAAAATGTTGCTCTGGTTTGTCAATATCAGGCTGAAACTATGGTAACCAATTTCCAGTCTCAATACAAACTGCATTCTCTGAGTACTTTAATTTTAAATTAAAGCTGTTTGTAAGCTGTTAGTTTAGAGATTTAGAAAGGAAAGATATCAGCTCCCCTTGTCTGCCAATCTACTTGGAAAATCAGATTCCAAATATTCTTCCTCTCCTAACTCAACCTTCTATTGAAGACTTTACCACTCCTTCTCGCGCTAGAGAAGCTTTGCTATTCAGAGGGAGGCAAATTGTGAATTATTTAAATTTTATTTAAATACCTTTCCGGAGTTTAATCTTCTTCAGCCAGCTGGGCACCAAACGTTTGATAGCTTCAGTTATGTACTGGCAGATGAATCAGACAGAGTTTTCCGATGGAAATACTGACTCTAAAAGCTTAATCACTGAAATTATAATTTGCTCCCTTTAGGGCAGTAAGGGGATTTGAATTAAAAACATTTCTTCTTGCAAGGTAAGGGATTCTTTTTAATGGCAGTGGTTCCAGGGTTCAAATTGATTAAATTTTTATAATTTTTTCTTCCACTTTGATATGGTAGAAGAATACTCCAACTCTACAGTTATCTGGAGATATTATTTTGAACACCTCTGTGTGTCAATTCCTCATCTGTGAAATGGGTATAATATTTATATAACCAAGCATGGTCTGATGATTAAATAAAATATTGTATATGAGAACACAAATGTTTTAGTATAATACTACTGGAAAGGAAAAGTGAAAGTGAAGTGAAAAAGTCACTCAGTCATGTCCAGCTCTTTGAGATCCCATGGACTGTAACTCGCCAGGCTCCTCTGTCCATGGAATTCTCCAGGCAAGAATACTGGAGTGGGCAGCCCTTCACTTCTTCAGGGGGTCTTCCTGACCCAGAGATTGAACCCAGGTCTTCTGCATTAAGGCAGATTCTTTACCATCTGAGCCACATGGCAAGCCCAGATACATTCTTTTTAAGATTCTTTTGCATTCTAGGTTATTCCAAGATACCGAATATAGTTCCCTGTGATATACAGTAGTTTATATTACACTTGAGGCAGAATTCTTTCATAGCCAGAAAACCTTACTTTTGCCTTGAAAATGTTCAGCTGATTACATGAGGTCCACTTACATTAATCTCCTTTACTTAAAGACAAGTGATCATAGATACTAATCACATCTACAATATACCATCACAGTGACATTTAGGCTAACATCTGAGCAGACGACTCGGCACCACATCCCAGCGAAGCTGGCACATAAAATTGTGTATCACACCACCTCACAGAACTGTAAGCTTTAGGAGAAAAAGTATGCCTCTGGTTTAGAGTGGGAAGCTCTAGAAATCAGCACAGGACCTTTGGGAATCAAGAGTGCTCAACCTAGGCTCAGGATCTCCTCTCCCCCACGTCCTGACAGGCGTCAATCCAGTTAGGAACGAGACCTAAAGCTCCCATAATTTGCATGTCCTTCTTTCTTAAATAAAAGGAAGCATTCAAAATTTAGGTATATTTTTGTAATTTCAAGATACTTTATTTTTTTTAAGATGAGTCGCATCACTAAGTTTCTGACCCATTCTCCCAATGCACAAGCTGTGAGTGTGCTTCCTTGCTCGACAGTTGAGGGGCGCTCTTTAGAAGCAGGTTTGAAAAGTGAGTGAAAATCCATATAAAACAAATATTCAAATAATTTCTGTGGAAACACAGTTAAGTGTGACCCCATCTCCTAGTCTTCCACATTGTTGCATCTGGGCCAACCCTACTCACATAGGCATCTCAAAACTCGCAGTAAATAAGTGGCCTCCCCAAAACCCTACTGCTTTGAATAGAAGCATTCAAAATTAGATATTTTTTCTTTCTTCTCTACAATGAGAAAAATATCATGATCATTAAAAACTTAAATCAAGTGAGAAATTACACACAGTCTGGTCAACATGGAAGCATACCTTCTTTGTTGTCTTATATTTACTTATTAACGATTAGAGAAAAAATCAAATTAAAAGTTAATGAAATATGAAAGGAAAGCAAACAAGATAAGCACTAAAATCAATAGAAACTGTTTTGACATGAAGAGGAAAATTGTAAAAATAATTTTGTCACATCGTACCCAAGGCAATAATTTATGAAAAGGATGAGATGAATTTTGAATAGCGTTAATAAATAGACTTCAGTGTTGTTTGGTAATCCAGTTAATGAAGAGGATTGAATCATATAAAAACATTGGCAAATGAGTTTAATTTCTTGCTGACTTGATGCTTAAATAATAAAACAATTATGTTATTTTTCTGGATTTTGAAATGCTTGAGTTATTTGTCAACTTTTAATCATATGCATTTAGATTTGATACACTGTATTGAGAATTGAGTATCCTCCTGATGAGTATTTCTCTTTTGACCAGGTATCAGTGAGAATGGAACCCCTGGTTTGCAATTCCATGTCTTAGGTTGAGAAGAATTTTCCACAGATCAGCTCCTGGCCCCTTGCATATTAAACTTGCTTCTCTCTAACTGCTGATGAACTTCCAGTGCAAGCTATCTGCAGTGTACTCTAGTCACAACTTCAAGTTCTGAACTTTTGTTTCACAACTTTGGTTGAGTCAGCACAGTGGGCAGCAGGAGTATTCCTGGAAACCATTCCCACACCAGGGCGACTAGCAATAATTTAACTGGAATTCATGCTCACATGACCCACTAATGTCAAATCAAAAGCATCCTCTTAGAGGATACCATAAAGGTCATGACGCCTCCAGCACCACCCAACAAGAGAGGAGGAGCAATGGGGGAGAAACCGGAGCAGAAAGAAGCATGAGCTGCGTGGATGAAAAATGTCACCTGCCGTATCAATAAACAAAGGATGCTGCAGTCATCAAGCCAACAACCACTATAGCCTCTGCCAACATTGAGCCCCGAGGGGACCCAGGACAGGAAACAACAGGACACTGGATCTGGAAGGTTAAGGTGCATCTCAAAAGAATGATTTCATTGGGCCCAAACTCTTCCCACACATAAAATAGTGCTGAAATCCTTAACCTGAGATATCTGGTTTTCCTTAATTAACAGCAATCTTTTGATGTTCCAACTACCTGATTTTTGTTGCAAAAGCTGTGTATATCCTAACTCCTTTCTTACCTCTTCAGAGCAGTCGCTCAGAGCTATCTGAGAGGCTGTCGTCCAGGCTTACGTGCTTGGAAAGTCTGTGGAATAAAGCACAATTCTCAGCTTTTAAGTTGTACATCTTTTTTTCAGTCAACAATTTCAAATGCTTTCAGTTAAAATATCTTACTTTTGCAAATTATACTGTATATATATATATATATATATATACACACATAAATACATGCATATATACCTAGTCATTCATATGGTTTTCTCCACGGGGAGAACAGCTCGGCTCAGAGGGTGGCACCTCCGTACCACGTGGCTCTTTATATACTGCAAGCCTGTCCTCCCAGGTAGGCTCCAAGTGTCATGACGTCAGGGACTGTTTTGTTTCTTTGTACCCCTTGCAATTAGATCAGTTTGGGCAATGAGTAGGCACTCAATAAATATTTTATTTATTAACAAAATGATTAAGGCTAAACATTTTAAGCAAAATGAAATAAAACACTTTTAAAACAGCTACCATGATAGCCTTGTATCAAAGCACCTGGGGCTCCACAGATGTTCTAGTTTTTATAGCTGAAAACAAATTTCCCCCAAACTTAGCGGCATAAAGCAACGATAATCATTTTTTTCATTCATGATTACCGTGAGCTGGCAAGCTGTGTAGACCAGCTCCATGGTTCTGTTCTCTCATAAGGTTGCGGTCAGCGATGGTGGCTGGGGGTCATCTCAGTGTCTTCTTGTCTCAAGTGTCTGGGGCCTGAAGTGGAAGATTCCTGTAGCAGGGGTTGAAACAGCTGCAGTAACTCAGACATTCTGAGGTCTCTCCATATCATCTCTCCAGTAGGCAGCTAGACTTCTAATGTTAGATCAGATCCTCAAGATGCATGTGCTGAGAGAGAGACCCTGAGGGGGCTATTTTGCCTTTTATTACCAGTTCTGGGGGGGGGGGGGGAACACAGCATCACTTCCACTGTGCCCTATTGGGTGCGGCAGTTACAACGTCCATCCCCCAGTTTTAAAGGGTAGACTCTATCTCCTTATGGAGGGGTATCAAGGTTACACTGTAAGTAGGTCATCTGAGATAAGACACACATTAGTGTGGCTATCTTACTATACGAGATAGAGGTTTCTAAATTTATAAGCATTTGTTTAAATAATGTACAATATTCTTGCTCTTGCTAGTAGCTTCCAGCTACTGTTCTTCACGTGCCAGACCACTAGGTGCCCCTGCTAAGGAAGTGACTATCACCCTTGAACACCTGTAATGGCCTTGCCTTCAGAAACACACTGGTAGATGGTCTTGCATCTCAGAGGATCTAATACACGTCTGCTCTGTGATTTTGAAAGTGCTTTCTAGAGTTCCCCTCAGCAGTCCATCTTCCTATTTCCACCACTATTCAACCCAGGATGGGTGAAATTTAATAACTAATATTAGCACAGCCCACCTATAGACCATACTGTACTTCTGTGTGTCCCCAAATTCGTATGTTGAAATCCAGTCCCCGGTGTGATGGTGAGGATGTGGGGCCATGGAAGGTGATTAAGTCATGAGGCTGAGCTCTTATAAATGGGATTAGAGCCTGTTTAGAGACCCCAGAGAGTTCCCTTGTCTCTTCTGCCTTGCGAGCCAACAAGAAGAAGACCACCATCTATGAAGCAGGAGATGAGCCCTTACCAAACTGAATCTACTGAAGCTCTGATCTTGGGCTTCTCAGCCTTAAAAAAAAGCTGTGAACAGATAACAAAACTGTCAACAGGTAACAGCCTATTCTGTTGGCAATAGGAATAGCAGCCCATACTAAGCAAGCCCTGTTGGCCTCTGAGGATGTAACAGGCCTGTCTTGAGACCTTCCCCAGACTCCTGGACTCCCAGCTGCTTTGCCCTCACTTGGGATGGCCAGGGCAGAGACCGCTGTGCAGGCCTTGGAGGTGCTGTCTCCACAAACTGACGCGTCTCTTTCCTGCAGCTGCTGGCTCTTCTACCACTTCTACTTCCAGATTCTGCTACACTGTCAAGCGAAAGAATGAAATTCTCTGAGCAGCTGTCAGAGTTCATTCCCCGTGGGATAAGTTGTGGCCAGCTGCAGACAAGCTAGCCCTCTCCCTTCCTCTCACTGATGGCAGGTCTGGAAGCACAGTGCTGTTTTTCTGGAGACATCCAACAAGGCATACCTTCCAAGTGACTGACTGGGTCTGTGTAGATCATGCCAGAGGGGCGGGCATTCTACTACACCTTGTTACCTATTTTAATTTCATTTTCTTACCTGCTACACATCTTTTTTCACTGGGAGTGCCCTGTGATGGCATCAAACAATTAATCCTTTACTCAGGCTCTGCATTTTAAAGCACCGAGGCCAAACCTGTAAGAAGTTGGAAAACTGTTTAAGATTCACAGTTTTCCAACTTCTTACAGGTTCCTGAAAAACTTAAAATTGCAAACAAGGATTTTTTTTTTCCCCCCTCAGCTACAATGCCTACATTTTTTCGTTCTCTCCACACTACTTGCTCAAGAAATATAGGATTCAGGAAAGGTGGAAACAGGATTGTAGCCTTACCACCATCAGTGGATTAAATAAACATTGAAAGTTAAGAGATATAATAACAGCTAATATTTGTTGATTCCTTACTATGTGCCAGGCTCTTTTCAAAGTAATTTATATGTGAAGGTGAAAGTGAAAGTCACTCAGTCATGTTTGACTCTTTGTGACCCCATAGACTATACAGTCCATGGAATTCTCCAGGCCAGAATACTGGAATGGGTAGCCTTTCCTTCTCCAGGGGATCTTCCCAACCCAGGGGTCAAACCCAAGTCTCCCACGTTGCAAGTGGATTCTTCACCAGCTGAGCCACAAGGGAAGCCCAAGAATACTGGAGTGGGTACCCGATCCCTTCTCCAGGGGATCTTCCTGACCCAGGAATCAAACCAGGGTCTCCTGTATTACAGGTGGATTCTTTACCAACTGAGCTATCAGGGATCCCTGATATGTAATTTCTTTAATTTATATGTAATTTCTTTAATTAATTACATAAATTCCCTTCTGATTTAATAGTATCCTCATCACTACTTTATAAATAAAGAAACTGAGCCATAAGTTTACGGCCAAAAGTTCCACAGGAACTATGTGGTAGAGTCTATTTCCTTTTCTCTTTTTCTTAAATTAAATTAAATTTTTTCTTGGGAAGGTTTTTTATTTTGAATACAGCGGTGTGTACATGTCAATCCCAAACTCCCAATCTATCCCTCCCTCCCTGCTAGTAACCGTATGTTCATTCTCTAAATCTGTGAGCCTGTTTCTGGCTTGTAAATTAAGTTCATTTGTATCATTTTTTTAGATTCCAAATTTATAATAGCCAAGATACAGAAACAACCTAAATGTCCATCAAAGATGAATCAATAAAGAAGATGTGGTACCTATATTCAATGGAATATTATTCGGTTATTAAAACAAATGAAAAATGCCATTTGCAGCAATATGAATGGACCTGAAGATTACCATACTAAGAGAAGTAAGCCAGACAGAGAAAGTCAAATATCATACGATGCTATTTATATGTGGAATCCTTGTCTCTTAAATGTATATAACTCCTTCTGTGTCTACCTCACAGTAGTTTCAGAAAGACTGATGATGACACAAAATGCTCAGAAAAGAGCAAGTGTGAAGTATCTTTAATATTATATCTGTCTTTTTGATAAATGAAGGAAAAACCAAGTCAATACATATGCAGCATTGGAAAGAATATCCTAAAACATGAGCCTCAGCAAAAGACAGGCTCTAGCAATTACAGCTACACCCCTAGTGGTCCAGATGCCCATGCTTGTGATGAGGACAGGATCATGACCCTCCTTTCTGCCTTCAGATCTCACACAACTGGACAGCAGAACTCTTGAGCCTTCTGCTCCTTCTCCAGCTCATCCTACCCGTTTCCTGAGATTTCCACCTATTCTAAAGATTACATTATATTCCTGGAATAGGAAATAGCAACCCACTCTGGTAGTCTTGCCTGGAGAATTCCATGGACAGAAGAGCCTGGCGGCTACACTCCATGGGGTAGCATAGAGTCGGACATGACTAAGCAACCAAGAGTTTTCTAACTACCCTTAATCTGAATTCATCACTATCCTGTTTAACCAACTTTGCAAGTTAATTATTTGTCCATCATGCTGACTTTAATTTCTATAAGAACAAGAAAGTCTTGCTTGGTCTTACTCACCTGTGCTTTTACAAAACGCCTGAATATATCTGATACTCAAAAAATCACTTCCCTAAACCTTAGAAACCACTCAAAATCCCATTGCACCATGTTTCACATGGAAATTCCCTATCAGGTGCATCACCCAAGAGCACTCAGTACTATGCTCAGTTCACATTAAAATAAACACTGTAGGCTGATTATATAAGAAAAGAAATTAACTTGAAATCACTGCTTAGTTGCATCTCCAAGTCCATGATCTGGCTTTGGTGGCAGTTAACTACAGTTTTCCATCCAAAAATTGAAAATATAACATTCTAATTAAGTGAAAATTGTTATTTACATTGTTGTAACTGTTATTAGATTGCAGAGACTGTTTTTCACTCTAAAATCTGCTTTATCTAATCTTAGAACTTCTCCTGCTTTTTTTTTAAATCATGGCTTGCATAGTGTTAATTTTCCATTCTTTCACTTTCGATCTACCACTGTTGTTATATTTGAAGTGAAGTTCTTACAGACAGTATATTGTTGGATATTATTGTTGTTGTTCGTTTTTTGTCCACCTGGGAATTTTTAATCTTGTAATTTAATTAATTCAGAACTTTTATGGTCATTATTAAAAAGCAGAGACATTACTTTACCAACAAAGGTCCGTCTAGTCAAGGCTATGGTTTTTCCAGTGGTCATGTATGGACGTGAGAGTTGGACTATAAAGAAAGCTGAGTGCCGAAGAATTGATGCTTTTGAACTGTGGTGTTGAAGACTCTTGACAGTCCCTTGGACAACAAGGAGATCCAACCAGTCCATCCTAAAGGAAATCAGTCCTGAATATTCATTGGAAGGACTGATGCTGAAGCTGAAACTTCAATACTTTGGCCACCTGATGCGAAGAACCGACTCACTGGAAAAAACCCCGATGCTGGGAAAGATTGAGGACAGGAGGAGAAGGGGCCAACAGGGGATGAGATGGTTGGATGACATCACCAACTCGATGGACATGAGTTTGAGTAAACTCCAGGAGTTGGTGATGGACAGGGAAGCCTGGCGTGCTGCAGTTCATGGAGACGCAAAAAGTCGGACACGACTGAGCAATTGAACTGAAAGTGAAACTCATGGTTATTATTGATACAGCATGGTTTAAGTCTACCGGTTTATGTTGGATGGCTTGTTTTCTCTGTTTCCTCTGTTTCCCATTCCTGTTTCCTTTTTCTACC
Source organism: Dama dama (assembly GCF_033118175.1). Taxonomy (NCBI): domain Eukaryota; kingdom Metazoa; phylum Chordata; class Mammalia; order Artiodactyla; family Cervidae; genus Dama; species Dama dama. The sequence goes on from NC_083682.1 coordinate 46,736,106, forward strand.
TTCCTAGAGGTTATTTGAACATTTTTCCACTACATTTTTATTTATTTTTAGCGTTTTTGAGGATATCACTGTGTATAGTTTTCTTAGTGGTTGTTTTAGGTACTTTAATATACATACATAATATATTGCTGTCTCTGAGAGTGATATCAATGCTTCACCACTTCACGTGTAGAAATCTGTTCCCATATAGGTCTCTTTACATTTCCTACTTTTAAAATATAATTATCCTAAGTACTTCCTGTACATACATTGGAAGCCACAACAGATGTTTATAATTTTTGTTTCAATCATCAAATATTCATTTAAGAAACTCTCACAAGAAGTAGGATGATTTGTTACATTTTTGCCTATGTGTACCTATCATGATGTTCTTTTTTTCTTTCTGAAATTTCAAGTCTCTTTCTGCTATCATTTTCTTTCTGCCTATAGAATTTTCTTTAAGTGTTCTTCAGAAAAGCTTTTCTAGAAATGAATTCTCTGTGTTTCTTTTCATCTGAAAGATGTCTCTTCCCTCCCCTTCATACCTGAAGGCTATTTTCACTGAATACAGAACTCAGACCTGACAGTGCTTTTCCATCAGTCCTCAAAGAATGGCACGCCACTTCCTTCTGGCCATAATGGATCGAGATAAGAAATGTACTTCCGGCCTGGTGCACTGGGAAGACCCAGAGGAATCGGGTGGAGAGGGAGGTGGGAGGGGGGACCGGGATTGGGAATACATGTAAATCCATTCCATGGCTGATTCATATCAATGTATGACAAAACCCACTGGAAAAAATAATAATAATAATAATAATAAAAATAAATAAAAAAATTAAAAAAAGAAAACTTAAAAAAAAATTAAAAAAAAAAAAAAGAAATGTACTTCCATTCAATTGGTGTTCTCCTAAAAAGGAATGCATCACTTCTCTCTCTTTTTTTTTTTTTTTCTTAATTTCAGAAGCTTAATTTTGATGTGCCTTTCAAGGAGTCTGTGCTTTGACAAACTCAGAAAGTTTTCGGTCATTATTTCTTTACATACTTCTTAAGTACCACTCTTTCCTCTACTTCAAGCTCTCCATTGATGAATGTTGGCAATTTTGTTATGGTCTCACAGGTCCCTGAGACTATTCATTTTTGTTTCAATCTATTTTCTCTCTCATATATTCAGAATGGATAAATTGTATTAATCTATCTTCAAGTTCACTGTTTCTATCCCTTTCATGTCCAGTCTATTTTATGAACTCATCCAGTGAGGTTGTATCTATTTTTTTACTTCAAATATTGCATATTTCAATTAAATTATTTATATTTGGTTCTTTATAACATTCATTTCTTTGCTTAGATTTTCTAATTTTTATTCTGTTCCAAGATCATTGTTGAATCATTTTTATAATAACTGCTTTAAAATACTTCTCTGATAATTCTGACTTCTGATTCAGATTGGCATTGGTTTCTGTTTATTGTCTTATCATTCTTGTTATGATTTTCCTCGTCCTTGGTGTAATAAGTGATTTACCTGAACATATTAGATATTATGAGGCTGGGCCTTATCTAACCTTTTCCTTGTTTTATCAGTCTGCCCTTTTACTGAGCTGTCGCCTGAGGCAAACAGTGCCATCCAGCAGCAGAGGAGTGCTGACTCACCCCGCCCATTTCAGGGGGGAGAAGAAATTCAGCCCCCTCTTTGCTCCTCCTTTAAAAATGGGGCACTGATGATCACACTCCCTTGTTGTCTCGAAGGAGGAGTGAAATTTAGGTCCTGCCTCTCGGCTGCGTACAGGATAAGGAGAGGGTTGATTCCCAACACTTTGTTGCTAGAGGACGGGCGTGGAGGCTCAGGTCTGCAATGGGCCCCACTGACATGGATTGCGGGTGGGGAAATCAAGTGTTTCCTACTCTCCACTTGGACCACTTTGTCAGCCTTGTGATGCCAGGTAGGGGTGGAGGCTCACCTCACCAACGGACGGCAATAACACTAAGTTGGTGAGGGATTCAGGTAGTGCCAGATCTGCTGGGATGAGGATGGAGGGCCAGCTGCCCGCTCAGCCTGCCAGTGTCAGCTGGTGGGGAAGCTGGGCTGTTGCCATCAGCTTCTGGCAAGCAGGGAATGGAAAGGCAGCTCCCTGCCCCACCCGTGACATCAGCCAGTGAAGGACTGGGGCACACCTTCTTTCCCCAGAGGATAAGGGCTAAGAGGGAGCACGAAAGATCAGCTCTTGGCTGGCCAGCGGAAATGGAGGGAAAGCATGATAGGATTTTTTTGTTAGTGTTTGACTGGGCTAAGGTAGATATTGCCACAAGACTTTCTATTGTTAGGGCACTTTTTCCCTAGTCCTTTAACTAAAGGGAATAAGCCTTTCTTAGAGAATGTTATCTGTGCTTGTTGATGTATCTAGAATGGAGGCTTCTGCAAAACTCTGTTGGGGATATATTGGAGGCAATAAGGAAAGCTTAGGAACTTATCACTATGCTCCTTCCCAAATCCCAATATTCATATGCAGGTCACCTTCTTCTTGCAATCTTTCAGAGTCTCCTTGGTCTTTTTGTTGTTTTATGACCTGGGAGGACTAGGTCATACTTCCGGTCATACTTCACCGGATCCTCTCCATCTCGACAGAACCCAGGAAACTATTCACTATTCTGTAGGTTTTCCTATCTGTTATGAAAGTGCCTGGCACATATAGACTGTTTAATACTATCCAAGGCAATCTGTAGACTCAATGCAATCCCTATAAAAATACCAACAGCATTTTTCACGTAACTAGAACAAATAATCCTAAATTTTTACAGAAGCACAAAAGACTCAGAATAGCCAAAGTAACCCTGAGAAGAACGGAGCTGAAGATATCACATTCCTTGATTTCAAACTGTACTACAAAGCTACAGTTAGCCAAAGCAGTACTGTACTGGCACAAAAACAGACACACAGACCAACAGAACAGAAGAGAGGGTGGAGCCCAGAAATAAGCCCATGCTCAGAGTAGGCAAGAATATACAATGGAGAAAAGACAGCCTCCCCAACAAATGGTGTTGATAATATTGGACAGCTACACACAAAAGAATGAAACTGGACCCCTTTCTCACACCAGACACAAAAATAAATTCAGGATGGATAAATGCAAAACTTGAAGCAATAAAACTTTGAGAAGAAAGTGTAGGCAATGCCCTCTTTGACATTAGAAACAGTACTTTGGATATGTCTCCTCAGTCAAGGGAAACAAAAGCAAAACTAAGCAAATGGTACTATATCAAGCTAAAAAGCTTTTCCACACAGAAGGAAACTATCAGCAAAACAAAAAGACAACCTGCTGAATGGAGAAGATATCCAATGAAGTGCTAATATTCCAAGTATACAAAGAACTCTTATAACTCAATAGCATAAAAGCAAAGAAACTGATTAAAAATTGGTCAATGGAATATTATGGGGCCATAAAAATGATGAGATCTTACCTTTTGTCACTATATAGATGAATTCAGGGTGTGTTATACTAAATGAAATGTCAGAGATAGGTAAATACAGTAGGATTTCACTTACACTGTGGAATCTAAAAAATGCAACCAAACAAAATGAAAACACACTCATAAACACAGAGAACAAATGGGTGGTTACCAAAGAGAGGAGGGGGGAGGTTGGGTGAAATATGTGAAGAGAATTAAGATGTTCACACTTCCAATTAGAAATTGAATGTCATAGGGATGTATCACACAGTATAAGCAATGCCATCAGTAATTCTGTGAGAACACTGTGTGGGGACAGGTGACTGATGACTAGACTTATGGTGATACTTTCATACTTTATTTAAATGTTGAATCACTATGCTATGCACTTGAAATCAATATGATATTGTGTATCAACTATATTTCAGTTTTTTATAAACTTCATGTAGTTATATTTTGGGTTTCTTGAAAACCATTATGAATAAGAATTGTCAACCCCAATCCAAATTAACTATACCTTTCAAAAATGTAATAATACTATTTCAGTTATTTTTCATGGCCTCTCTTCTACTAAGCAGTATATAGTTATTGCAATGTGTGCCTATCTGATGTTCTGAATATACATACTTTGGGCAAAGGTATATGTGCTGTTTTTCTTTTTAACTTTATTTACTTCTTCATCCCCACTTGCTTTCAGAATGAGGATATCAAATGACACTAAAGTCCTTAGTAAACGGCAAAGGAGTTGATCAGCAATCTTCAAATCTTCCGTTTGTCCTCATGCTAGCAGATCCAGAGTACCCCAAGATTGAGTATTTTAGTCAGAAGATAAAATGTTATCAGCTTCTTCCTACTCCTCCCACTCCAATTCACCAGATCCTCTCCATCTACTTCCTATTTATCTCCTTAAAAGAATGTGGCGCTATCTGTTTTCTAAAGATATGCTTTCCAATACAGTAGGTCACAAACGTCTATTCAAATTTAAACTAGTTAAGGGACTTCCCTGGCTGTCCGCCAATTAAAGCTTCACCTTCTGATACAGGGGTGCAATTTCAATCCCTGGTCGAGGATCTAAGATCCCACGTGCCTCGCAGCCAAATAACCAAAACGTGAAACAGCAATATGGTAACAAATGCAAGAAAGACTTTAAAATACCAAAAAAAAAAAAAAAAAGGAAGAAAGAAAGAAAAGAAAAAGCACCTTAAAAATAAACATTAAAAATTTAGTTCAGTTCAGTTCAGATCAGTCACTTAGTCATGTCAGATTCTTTGTGACCCCATGGACTGCAGCACACCAGGCCTCCCCATTCATCACCAGCTCCCGGAGTTTACTCAAACTCATGTCCATAGAGTTGGTGATGCCATCCAGCCATCTCATCCTCTGCCATCCCCTTCTTCTCCCACCTTCAATCTTTCCCAGCATCAGGGTCTTTTCAAATGAGTCAGCTCTTCACATCAGGTGGCCAAAGTATTGGAGTTTCAGTTTCAGCATCAGTCCTTCCAATGAATATTCAGGACTGATTTCCTTTAGGATGGACTGCTTGGATCTTCTTGCTGTTCAAGGGACTCTCAAGAGTCTTCTCCAGCACCACAGTTCAAAGTTACCATTAAATAAAAGCCAGTACCTCCTTCCCACCTGCCACATTTCTATGCCCACAAGCCACACATGGCCATGGTGATTACTGCACAGAGAAAGAACATCTCCATCCTCACAGAAAGTGCTTTTGCACAGTGCTGGTTGAAAGGCCTCCTTCTGCCCCCATCTCCAAAGGCAACAACTTCCTCTAGAGTCTGATTCAAGCTTCCTTCCGCACGCATCTATGTTTTAAAATGCACCAACAGGAAGGCAGCAGTGCTTTCAAAATAAGAGAGAGGCAGGCACGGAGCTGGTGGGAAATGTCCGGGATCTATTGTCAGAGTCGCAGACTGATGAACGTGTCTGGAGTGTGGCTGTGCTCCACATGAAAATTAGTTCTCTAGGACCGGTGTTATTGGAGCAATTACACGTCCAGGGTTAGATGATTTGCATTCTGATGGGGTTGAGAGGTCGGGTCAAAGAACAGTGCATCTCTCCATTCTTCTCCTAGATAAGAGGGATTTGGGTGTGAATCATTTATACACTCCCCATAAATATTCATGGAAGATTATATATGTGTATGGATGTGTGTATATATTTATTCTATGCATATGGTTAAAATTCATCTACATTAAACTCGAAAGACCCAATGTTTGCCATCCTAGAACAACTGTTATGCAACTAGAAATCACTCTGAAGACAGGAGGGCAGAGAGGCTGCATTTGCTGAGGCAGAGCAGAGAGGGGTGGGCAGCTTGGGAGCAAGATGCCTTTTCCCAGCCATTTTTTCCTGTCCTGCCACTGCTGATATAAGGACTCGCTGCTGTAACATTGTGAGTGTGGCTGACAAATCTGTCAAGGGATCTCTCTCCCACTGTGGGAATGAACCACACCACATTCTATCCACTCATTTAAATATTGCTGCAACGAAGGAAAAAAAAAAAAAAAAACTTTGTTAAAATGGATTGTTTACAACATGCTTTTATCTGTCTCCAACTGAAACTTTGCTTCATTAATATTAATGTATCAAATGATTGCTGTAAACTAGGCTTACTACACCTTTTAGTTTATTTGATCATAATAATATTCCATGAGGGCAGTATCAGTAAAAGACCCATTTTAGAGATAAGGAAACAGAAGGTAAGTTCAGGTTTTTCCAAGAGCACACAGCAGGTAAGTTTTAAGAATCTGATTCACCATGAAAGCCATCATTTCAAAGAAGTTGAGGAAGCCGGTGAATTAGGAAGGAGAGACGATCTGCTATTGTGTATCTTAGTGATTTATGTTTGCAACAGAATTGCAGGGACACTTGCCTAATGTGGTAAGGCCATCCTTACCTTAAACTTGACACTCAGTAGTGTGCATTTTGCTGTGTTATTTCCCCCAAAGACATGTTCATTTTCCAACCATGGTCTTCCTTCTTTGCTCTAAAACTGGGACTACACAGTAGCAGAGCAGGACACCAGGTTTTTAGATTGGTGGATTCCCTGTGGGCAACTCTTAATTTCCTCAGCCTTCATTTTCAGCATCCCTAGAAAGAGGCGCTGACAGATACCCAGACAGAGCAACCAAGAACAGGACCGTCTCTAGTTTCAGATAAGATTATTCACAAAGACAAAAGCCTGGAACATTTAACAAATGCAAGTGCAAGCAGGCAGTTCAGCCTACCAGGGGCAGAGAAAATGGATTGCAGTGTCAACTGAATCAATGGTTCATCGCTGTACTTTTTCAGTGCTTGAACCTTATTAGGATTGAGGCTGTACTTCTCGGCTGAAAATCAATCTGGAATTTTTCAAACAGCTGCAAAATGTAGAAATACAATTGCATATAATATGATGAGTCTTCCAACTGCTTTGGGAAAACTCATGCAGAGCTAAGTGGGGCTGGTACATGGATGTGCTTCCGGCTGGGGATCAGGGTCCAAAAAAGAGGATGAGTAAGAGTGGCTAGGGCATAGGAGAGGAGAGTTTCAAATCCAGGGTGAACTGACTGAACTCATGTCTCAGGTTGATTTTGAAGATGCAGTGACTGCATATAACAGTATGAGAATTAGGCTCTCTTGATACAAAAACTAACTTCAGGCTAAAGTTGGAGTCCAAACAAAATGCATTGAGTTTCTCTTTGACACCTGACCTAGCATTTAGAAATGGCTTCAGGGATGATGTGGATTACCAAGACAAAGGGAAGATGAGTAGAGATGCTGATAGATGAGCTGACCTAAAGAAGGAGCAAGACAGACTCTTAAAGAAACTAATCAGGGAACAGATGATCTGTGCATCTGACCTGTTAGTTTGTGCCTGAATATATGATGGGATAATTCTCAAGGCAGACATTAGTAAAAGAGTTCTTTAAGTTTTAAGACAAGGAATCCTGAAATGGTTTATAGGGTATTTTTTTTTTTAAAGAAGAAATGCTTGCATTTTAGTTTAGACCTACAAATCAGTGAGGTCTAGGTTAAATCCTGGCTTTACCATTAGTATAGGGCCTCGTATGAGGTATTCAACAGCTTTAACAATGTTAACATTTCCCATCTCTCAAGTTTATTGAGAAGGTGTGTAGGTGTGTGTGTGTGTGTGTGTGTGTGTGTGTGTGTGTGCGCGCGCGCGCGCGTACATACACATGTTCAGTCATGACTGATTCTTTGCGACCCTATGGACTGCAGTCCGCCAGGCTCCTCTGTCAATGGGATTCTCCAGGCAAGAATACTGGAGTGGGCTGCCATTTCCTCCTCCAGGAGATCTTCCTCACCCAGGAAGTAAACCCACATCTCCTGTGTCTCCTGCATTGAAGGCAAATTCTTTACCACTGAGCCATCAGGGAAGCCCCTGATTTTCAGTATAGATACAGTGCAAACAATTATGGTTTAGTATTTTGTATTAATCAGTTCAGGCTGCCAAAACTAATACAGATTAGGTGGCCTTAAAAACCAGAAATTTATTTTGTCACAATTTTGGAGGCTGGGAGTCTGAGATCAGGGCACCAATATGATCAGGTCCTGGTGAAAACTCTGTGACTTTCATGCATCTGCCTTCTTGCTGTGACTTCACATGGTCTTTCCCCAGTGCCACGGGAGTAGAGGAGAAGGGGGCGGGGAGGGGAGGAAAAGAGAAAGGAGAGAGAGAGCTCTGTGGTATCCTCTTATAAGGGCACTAATCTCATCAGACTAGGGCTCCACCCTCAAGACCTCATATCACCTTAATTGCCTTCCAGAGGTCCCATCTCCAAATGCCAGCAAGCTGGGGCCTAGGGCTTCAGAATTCTTGTGTGTGGGGGGAGGGGAGGTCAGAAAACATTCAGTCCATAACATATTGTATTAAACCAGCAAGCTACATATAATTCACTTTCTCCCTGGAATAGCAGATCAAATAACTGTTGGGACATGGGGGAAAGGGATAGGATGTGTCCAGTGATTAGTAAAGCGTGGCCAGTGCCCTCAAGTGTCTTTCAGACTCATGAAAGGGATGGATGGCCAACAGGACATGACAGAGTGATGTGGCAGTCATACTGCCAGAGGTGAGCCGAAGGCAGCAGAGGAGGCTCAGGGGAATTTGCAGAGGATGGCGGAGTCAGGGGAAGGGTTGTGTTCTGCTTCCGTTTCATCCATAGGAAAGGCTGGCAAATTTCAACAGCTATGATGTGTACTTAATAAGTTCGTGTTGAAGAATGAATGAATAGATGAAGCATATTGTCATTAATAAGAACACCCAAATTCCGTGTCATGGTCAAGGATTCTTTGTGTTAGAATGCCATTATAAAACTTTAAAATGTAAGTTGAGGTATTGTAAAGGAAAAAACATTAAGTTAGAAATCAAAAGAAAGAAAAGAATTTTAGAAATCTAAAATCTAACTGCTTTCAGCCCTAGGACCTTGGGTAAGAGAGGAAGAAGACATTTAAGAGTTAAGGGGGTTTGTCTGGCCCCTGTCAACTCTCAAACTATTATTCTGGGATTCCCTCCTTGGATTTCATCTAAGGAACATTATTAATAACATCTGGAGTGCTAAAAGGAATTCATTACACTGTGTAAGGTGGTAACCCCTGAAAAAAGCCTCAATAATCCAAATAATAGCCATGAAATGAACATATGTTTAAGGTGTAAGTAGTATAATGCAGCAGCTCTAAGTGGATTTTATTCATTCACTCAAAAAGGTTTATTCAACTACTACTAAATGTCAGGCTAGGGGCGAGTTAATGATACATTCATCTATATCCCAAGAAGTGTATATATACATATATTTATATAAATTTTTAAACACTAAGATCTATTTCTCCCAAGTAACTTTCTAAAACGCTCTTTAAACTTTTCAACCTGAGTGCTCTGTTGCCATAATCTCATGTTAGCGATGCTCTGTGGAAAGGAATCCCCCTAATGCTTTTAGTGCTTGGCTCTTATATCTGAACCATGTGGTTATTGCACTTGACAAAAGCCAAAAATTGCTCTATAAAGTGCAGCCTCTTTATTCCCCTTAGAATTTGAAAAGTATTAATAAAGTTTATACTTCACTTCCAGTTTGAGGGGGAAGTAGGTGTATTTTGCAATTCTTTCTGAATTCAAGTCCACCTCTGTATCATTCCAGGTTCCTTTCCCAGACATTCCTACATCCTAAAGAGATAATAGAATATCATTTTATGAAGGTAATGTCAAGCCAGGCCTTGCCTCCTCTCTGCCCTAGCCTTCAGTTCCAAAGAATTGAATGACCATAGGACTGATTTAATCCAGCTCCTTCATTTTGCAGATAAGGAAGTATGCCTAGAGGAGCGGAGTGATTACCCAAGGTCACTCAGCTAACTGCTAGTGAGGGTGAGACTGTCACCCAGGCCTCCTGACTTTAAGTTCATAACCTCTCCACTAACCCATGCAGCCCAATGACTTTGTTTCTCTTTTCTCCTTCACATACCTTTGCTTACAGATGTAGACATTCTGAGATGTCCATCATGCACCCAACTGGCTCATATCTGTTTATATCAGGAGACAGCCAACTGTTTACATAAAGGGCCAGATAGCAAATCTGGCTTTACGGTTTCTGCGGCAATGACACAACTCTAAAAGCAGCCATTGGCAATATGGAAATGAATAATCACGGCTGTGGTCCTATAAAACTTTATTTACAAAATCTGGAAGTAGAGCGATTGGCCAGTGGACTAGATTTTTCCAAGCCCTGGTTTAGATCTGCATTCACTAGTCCTGATGCCAGGAGCCCTCTTCCTCACATTATCAGGGTTATGAATAAAAGATACCATCTTTCCTCCCTTATTGTAGCAATAAGAGCTTGTAAATTTTATATACTCTATATAAAAATTAAATCTACTGAATACTCACTTTATGGAAAAAGAACAAGGGATTAAATACATTGTAATAATAATAAGAATCAGCTTCCCTGGTAGCTTAGAAGGTAAAAAATCTGCCTGCAATGCAGAAGACCAGAATTCAATCCCTAGGTTGAGAAGATCCCCTGGAGAAAGGAATGGCAACCCACTCCAGCGTTCTTGTCTGGAGAATTCCATGTACAGAGGAGCCTGGCGGGCTACAGACCATGGGGTCACAAAAAGCTGGACACAACTAAGCGACTAATGCTTTCACTTTCAATAATCATAGTAGGGTATGTGATTTACTGAGCACTTACTATGTGCCAGTTACCAAACAAAATACTTTTATGTACATGTTTCTCATTATCCTTACAAAATCTTATTTTACAGCCAAGGAATGTAAGGCCAAGCAGGAGTAGGAAACTCTTTCAAGTATAAAGTTCTAGAAGCAAGATTTGAATCCAGATCTGCATGGCTGTTATCACCATCTACTGGCTTCCTGAGATCATGAGGGCCTGGTCTCATGTTACAGGGGAAGCGTAGCTCTGACCCTGGGCCTTCAGTGAGGACCCTTCCATCTGTTCTTCTACCCTGGCTCTCTTATTTTAACAATAATTCGTGTCCACGTAGATAAATGAATGATGTAAGTTACTGAGTAAAAAGAGCAGAGAATTACACAGAAAAATTAGTCTGGGTTTCCAAAGAAGGGTAAAGGCCAGGCTAAAGACTAGAGAGAGAGAGAGACAGGATCCAGGTCCCAGCCTTGCAGGGTTGTGACGTGTGTGGTTGGCCCGCCCTGATCAGCACAGCGCCAGGCACTGCTGGTCACCAGGCAATGTTCTGGAGCCCTGAGGTTAGGGCTGACTACTCAGCTCCTCACCCGAGAGAGGCTGGGCCATCACCTCACACTGTGGTCCTGAGATCCTCTTTAATAAAGCAAGAGACTTTCATTTAACACTCACTAATAACCCTTCTGGCCTGGACAATCTAGTTAAGGAGTCTGCAAGGAAGGTGAATTACCACAGAAGCATCCCTCCTGGGGTCTGTGAGCTCCCAGGAACAACATCTGCTCCATGAGGCTCACATGAAGGATGTTTTTAGGGACCAAACTTTAACAAGGAGCACCTGCCTTGGTGGAAAGAGAGACAACATGGTGTGAGCACACAGATGCACATTTTTGGCCCAAAATTATAAACGTCATGGTTGGGAGTCCAGGCTTGGGACTTCAAACAACCCTGGGATCCCATCTTGGTTTTATCACTTCTTATTGGCATGGTCCCTTACAAAGGGAGGGTTAAAGTGAGCTGGATAACAGATCTTCTCCAGTGAAGTTTTAAGAAAGGGGAGAAAAGGAGATGAGGAAACTGGGGGCTCCATGGAGTAATAAATCAAAACACTGATAAATCCTGGGGAGAGATGACATCCCAATAAATTAAAAAGGAACGAAGTGACTAGAAAGGTAGTGAGGTCCTTGAACAAGGAAAGATTCAAATAAGAGCGGGACAATAACTTCTGAGACCCTGATGCTGGATAAGACTGAGGGCAGGAGGAGAAGGGGGCGACAGAGGATGAGACGGTGGATGACATCACTGACTCAATGGACATGAGTTTGATTGAACTCCAGGAGACAGTGAAGGACAGGAAAGGCTGGTGTGCTGCAGACCATGGGGTGGCAAAGGGCTGCACACGACTTAGTGGCTGAAAAACAACTTGCTGAAAATTATAGAAAGGAATTTCAGGTACCAGATAAGAGTATGGCCACAAAGTCTCCAAGAGTCTTTCTGATTCTAAAATTCTGTTACCCCAGGAAATTCGAAAGGGATGTTTGTTTATCTTCTGCCAAGTGTAAAGGGAACCCCAAGACCCTTCGACTTAAGCTCCTGCTCGCTTAAAGCATCACAAAGAGCACTTAGCACATCCCTTCAGCATCCCAAAGGGGACATTCTTCCTTCCACAGAGCCTAGACATCCCCTCACGCCATTTATTTGCTCAGCATCTGTGCAGCGACCTTGAATTCACTGTTTTTTCAGGTAAGATAAACTGTGCAAGAGCTGCCCAAGTGGAACCATGAAGTTTACACCTCAGTGTTCCCTCGCCTTCACGATCACAATCCCCCAAAACTTGAAAGGCTATTTGGAGCTTTCCTCTGAGTAATCAGAACCCTCAGTGGAATAAACTGCCCCTAGAAGCTGTGGGCCTTTGACATTGAAGCTCGGAAGTTGAATTAAATAGCCTTTCATTTATTTAACAAATCACACTATTGCACTTTCTACATGACAGGCACAGTGCCAACCACTGGAGATACAGGAGTGACCTGTAGTTTGCCTTTTTACTCTTGGTTCCCTACACTAGTGTTGTGAGAATATCTTGTATCTAGATCTCTGCGGACAATGCCAGCACCGAGAGGCCAGTTCTGAGTGTGGCAGGGAGAAGCCTGACTGCCGGAGGCAAGTGTGATGAGATGACATGGGATGTAGCATCAGCAATAAAAGCCCCAGAGATGACGTCCCCTTTATACTGTAATCTCTGTTTCTGACATTTTTATCAGTTTTGAGAGGCTTAGCAATAAATTGCCCAAGAACATCCATAACAAGGCTTTTGGCATATCTTCATTAGACAACCATGTCAGCTCTGTTTTTGAGCTTGCTCATTCCTCTCTTCAGATCAGCCAACTATGTAACCACTCAGAATCCTCTAGGAAGGTTCTGGTGCTCACTTCCAATTATCATATCCTCTGACTTCCATCTCAGATTTTCCTTTACATGACTTCTAACACATTAAAGCTGAAAAAGCAATCATTTTAAAAACACCACCACCAACAACAACAAAACCTGTGGCATTTATTATCTACTGATTCTCAGCACCATCCACGCATTTCTAAGCATCCCTCTATTGCAAGGACTGAATGCTTAGAATCTATGATTTTTCATGACTCTTCCTTCAAGATTTATACTTTTCCAGTGAGTTACTTGCATAAGATTCATAAAAGAGAAAAGAAAAAGAAAGTCATTTTTTCAGTTATATATAGGCATATGAACACTGAGAAGCAGAGAACTTTTCCAGAAGCTTCCTAGCAAACATCTGACAGTCACCGTCACCCACTTTCCTGAGGTCGGCAGCTGAGAACACAGGTGGTGGCTTCCCTGTGAGTCCTAAATATCAGTGTGTTCTGAAATTTAGCAGTAGTAGCTAAATCTTCTTGCCCCGGGTCCTTCAACATGGTAAAAGCCTCTTTCTCACTGTGTCAACTTTCTTTCTGCTTGAAATTCCTAAGGTGGCTTTTCTTTTCCTGACAGATCTGCATGGTAGATTGTAACAACTAATTCACAAGAATAGCTCCCATTACTGAGTGATACTATGTTAGGCACCTTTCTGGAAGCTTTATGAATATTTTCTTGCTTATTCTTCATAAACTGTCAGTCCCACTTATTTATTAGATGAGGAAATAGGGAACTGAGATGTTGAGTAACATTCACAAGGTCATATGAAACTGAGTGAAAAAGCTAAGGAGGGGCAAAGGGTTTCTAAAATCTAAGCAGAGCCCATAGGGATGAGCCAATCCTTGGAGAGGGTACCTGGAAGAAGTCCAGGCAGGCAGGTGGGACGCAGGACCCAGAAAAACATGCTGTAGTGATAGGATGATCCAAGAAGTGGTCCAAGGGCTAGTTTCAGAGGAGGTGAAATGAGAGAGCCAGGTAACAGCAGTTAGCTTCGGAGCAGTTGTGTGTCATGAAGTAAGACATCACAGCTCAAATAGGATTCAAAGCCAGGGCTGTGGATGCCAGCAAGACTCATCTAAACTATGGCCCTTCTCAGTCTTGAGGGAACTTAAGTACCAGGCAAGGTAGCAAAGCAGGAACTTAAGTATGAGCGGTGAGACTTGGATACAGTGATTTGAAGTGGAAGGTGAGGAACCCTCAAAATGTGAAATATGATGGCATGCCTTAGTAGCTTATTAACTATCCCTCCTTAAGCCATCCTAGAATTAAACCAGGTTGTTCTGAGAGACTAGTAAGGAAATGAGTTTAGAGGTGGATGTCAAGAGGCCTCAGTTTGGGATTTTGTAGAAGTGAAAAGACAGAAAATTTGTTATTACCATATCATGTTTTACTTTTCCCCTTATATTTTAGCACAAAGATTTCCCATTCTTTTGTATTGGATTGGCCAAATATTTCCTTTGATTTTTAAGTAAAAATAAAAGACATATTTTTCATTCTTACCAAGAACTTTATTGAACAATATATTCACCGTTTTGTTCCACTACCTTCTGCCATTTTCCAGGCAACTTCATAATTCCATCTTCCCCAAACTTTTTGTCTTTTTGAGCAAAGAACTGTTGCAGATGCCTTTTACAGTCTTTCAGAGAATTGATTGTCTTTCCATTAAACGAACTTTGTAAAGGCCAAACTAAATGGACATCCAAATGTGCAATGTCTGTCTGAAGGTGCAATGTCTGGTGAATATGGCAGATGACTCAGAATTTCTCTGCCAGGCTATAATAGTTTTTTCCTGGTAATCAAAGAAACATGTAGTCTTGTCTTATCCTGATGGAAAATTATATGTTTTCCTTTGATGAATTCTGGGTGCTTTTCACTGAATGCTTCCTTCAATTGGGAGCAATACTTGTTGGGATTAATTGTTTGATTTTCCAGAATAAGTTCATAATAAGGGACTGCCTCCCAATTCAATCATACACAGAACATCACTTTCTTAGGATGAAGACTGGACTTTGGTGTGATTGGTTATGATTCATTTTGCTTACTCCATGGTCTCTTCCATTCCACAGTATTGTACAGTATCCACTTTTCATCACCCATCACAGCATGTTTTTAAAAGGGAACATTTTCATTACATTTAAGGAGAGAATCATATGTAGAAACATGGTCAAGAAGATTTTTTTGCATAACTTATATGGAACCAAACATCAAAGTGATTAACATAACCAAGCTGGTACAAATGATTTCCAATGCCTGATTTGGATATTTTGAGTATATCCACATGGCAGAATGTTGACTGTTCTCAGTTAACGTCTTCATTTGATCACTATCAACTCCAAATGGTCTACCCCCACCGTGGAGCATCATCCAAAGAAAGCCCCAGTATGAAAGTTAAACCACTTTTGACATGTTCGATCAGTCATAGCACCTTCTCCAGTCTTCTGCACAAATCTGTCAGGTGGGGGAGGGGGGGCGGTTAGAGTTTCAGTTGAACTTTTACTTTTCTTAAAGTAAGAAAGTGTAATATGCCAAAAACATTGCTTTTTTCTTCCATCTTAAATATTAAAATGGCTACACAAAAATTCACTAATTTTGATCAGTTTTTTTAATGCATGCTGATATGCAAGCTGTCATAAAATAATCTAACAAAATCATGTCAAATGAAGTTAAAGACAACTAAGTGCTACTCGTAGATATAATGGTCATCTGAGTTAAATTCTCCCATTCCAGTCCAGCTTAGTTTGCTGATTCCTAGAATGTCAACATTCACTCTTGCCATCTCCTGTTTGACCACTTCCAATTTGCCTTGATTCATGGACCTAACATTCCAGGTTCCTATGCAATATTGCTCTTTACAGCATTGGACCCTGCTTCTATCACCAGTCACATCCACAACTGGATGTTGTTTTTGATTTGGTTCCATCCCTTCATTCTTTCTGGAGTTATTTCTCCAGTAGCATATTGGGCACCTACCAACCTGCGGAGTTCATCTTTCAGTGTCCTATCTTTTTGCCTTTTCATACTGTTCATGGGGTTCTCAAGGCAAGAATACTGAAGTGGTTTGCCATTCTCTTCTCCAGTGGACCACCTTCTGTCAGACCTCTCCACCATGATCCATCCATCTTGGGTGGCCCCACATGGCATGGCTTAGTTTAATTGAGTTAGACAAGGCTGTGGTCCGTGTGATCAGATTGACTAGTTGTCTGTGATTGTGGTTTCAGTCTGTCTGCCCTCTGATGCCCTCTCTCAGTGCCTACCATCTTACTTGGGTTTCTCTTACCTTGGACTTGGGGAATCCTTCATGGTTGCTCCAGCAATGCGCAGCTGCTGCTCCTTACCTTGGACGTGGGGTAGCTCCTCTCGGCCGCTCCGCTCCTGCACCAGGCAGCCGCCACTCCTGCAGGCAAGAATCCCTTAGAAGAACTGGACTAGCCATCATAGTCAACAAAAGAGTCTGAAATGCAGTACTTGGATGCAATCTCAAAAACGACAGAATGATCTCTGTTCATTTCCAAGGCAAACCATTCAATATCATGGTAAT
Source organism: Dama dama (assembly GCF_033118175.1). Classification (NCBI taxonomy): domain Eukaryota; kingdom Metazoa; phylum Chordata; class Mammalia; order Artiodactyla; family Cervidae; genus Dama; species Dama dama. The sequence goes on from NC_083682.1 coordinate 46,752,663, forward strand.
CCAAGTCTATGCCCCAACCAGTAACACTGAAGAAGCTGAAGTTGAACAGTTCTATGAAGACCTACAAGGCCTTTTAGAACTAAGACCCAAAAAGGATGTCCTTTTCATTTTAGGGGACTGGAATGCAAAAGTAGGAAGTCAAGAAACATCTGGAGGAACGGCAAATTTGGCCTTGGAGTATGGAATGAAGAAGGGCAAAGGCTAATAGAGTTTTGCCAAGAGAACGCACTGGTCATAGAAAACACCCTCTTCCAAAAATGCAAGAGAAGACTCTACACATGGACCTCACCAGATGGTCAATACTGAAATCAGATTGATTATATTCCTTGCAGCCAAAGATGGAGAAGCTCTATACAGTCAGCAAAAACAAGACCGGGAGCTGACTATGGCTCAGATCATGAACTCCTTATTGCCAAATTCAGACTTAAATTGAAGATAGGGGGGAAAACAACTAGACCATTCAGGTATGTCTTAAATCAAACCCCTTCTGATTATACAGTGGAAGTGAGAAATAGATTTAAGGGACTAGATCTGATAGAGTGTCTGATGAAGTACGCACAGACAGTGTACAGGAGACAGGGATCAAGACCATCCCCAACAAAAAGGAATACAAAAAAGCAAAATGGCTGTCTGAGGAGGCCTTATAAATAGCTATGAAAAGAAGAGAAGTGAAAAGCAAAGGAGAAAAGGGAAGATAACCCCATTTGAATGCAGAGTTCCAAAGAACAGCATGGAGAAATAAGAAAGCCTTCCTCAGTGATCAATACAAAGAAATAGGGGAAAACAATAGAATGGGAAAGACTAGATATCTCTTCAGGAAAATCAGAGATACCAAGGGAACATTTCATGCAAAGATGGGCTCAATAAAGGACAGAAATGGTAGGGACCTAACAGAAGCAGAATATATTAAGAAGAGGTGGCAAGAATACACAGAAGAACAAGAACTGTACAAAAAAAAACTTCACAACAACTTCACAAAGCAGATAAGCATGACCGTGTAATCAATCACCTAGAGCCAGACATCCTGGAATTCGAAGTCAAGTGGGCCTTAGGAAGCATCACTACGAAGAAAGCTAGTGGAGGTGATGGAATTCCAGTTGAGCTATTTCAAATCCTAAAAGATGATGCTGTGAAAGTGCTGCACTCAATATGCCAGCAAATTTGGAAAACTCAGCAGTGGCCATAGGACCGGAAAAGGTAAGTTTTCATTCCAATCCCAAAGAAAGCCAAGGCCAAAGAATGCTCAAACGACCACATAATTGCACTCATCTCACACGCTAGTAAAGTAATGCTGAAAATTCTCCAAGCCTGGCTTCAGCAATTTGTGAACCATGAACTTCCAGATGTTCAAGCTGGTTTTAGAAAAGGCAGAGGAACCAGAGATCAAATTGCCAACGTCCGCTGGATCATCAGCAAAGCAAGAGAGTTCCAGAAAAACATCTATTTCTGCTTTATTGACTATGCCAAAGCCTTTGACTGTGTGGATCACAATAAACTGCAGAAAATTCTGAAAGAGATGGGAATACCAGACCACCTGACCTGCCTCGTGAGAAATCTGTATGCAGGTCAGGAAGCAACAGTTAGAACTGGACATGGAACAACAGACTGGTTCCAAATAGGAAAAGGAGTACGTCAAGGCTGTATGTTGTCACCCTGCTTATTTAACTAATATGCAGAGTACTTCATGAGAAATGCTAGGCTGGATGAAGCATAAGCTGGAATCAAGATTGCTGGGAGAAATATCAATAACCTCAGATATGCAGATGACACCACCCTTATGGCAGAGAGTGCAAAAGAACTAAAGAGCCTTTTGCTGAAAGTGAAAGAGGAGAGTGAAAAACTTGACTGAAAACTCAACATTCAGAAAACTAAGGTCATGGAATCCAGTTCCATCACTTAATGGAAAATAGATGGGGAAACAGGGGAAACAGTGGCTGACTTTATTTTGGGGGGCTCCAAAATCACTGCAGATGGTGATTGCAGCCATGAAATTAAAAGATGCTTAGTCCTTGGAAGGAAAGCTATGACCAACCTAGACAGCATATTAAAAGGCAGAGACATTACTTTACCAACAAAGGTCCATCTGGTCAAGGCTATGGTTTTTCCAGTAGTCACATATGGATGTGAGAGTTGGACTATAAAGAAAACTGAGCACCAAAGAATTGATGCTTTTGAACTGTGGTGTTGGAGAAGACTCCTGAGAGTCCCTTGGACTGCAAGAAGATCCAACCAGTCCATCCTGAAGATCAGTCCTGCGTGTTCATTGGAAGGACTGATGCTGAAGTTGAAACTCCAGTACTTTGGCCAACTGATGAGAAGAGCTGACTCATTTGAAAAGACCCTGATGCTGGGAAAGATTGAAGGCGTGAGGAGAAGGGGACAACAGAGGATGAGATGGCTGGATGGCATCATCGACCCAATGGACATGAGTTTGGATAAACTCCAGGAGTTGGTCATGGACAGGGAGGCCTAGCGTGCTGTGGTTCATGGGGTTGCAAAGAGTGAGACACGACTGAGCGACTGACGTGAACTGAACTGAACTGAACTAAACTGACTGAAGTGCTACTAGAGCCACCTTATGGGAAAAAAACAAGCACACACACACTGGCCAACCCAATACAATAAACCATGGCTAAACAAGGAGTGAAAGCTACAGGATGTGTTCGAGTCCCCCCAAAATACATTCAAGTGAATATTCAAGAAGTATTTTCAGGACAGGGTCCTGACTGTGTCTCAGACCATGAACACCTTATTGCCAAATTCAGACTTAAATTGAAGAAAGTAGGGAAAATCACTAGGCCATTCGAGTATGACCTAAATCAAATTCCTTATGGTTTATACAGTGGAAATGACAAATAGATCCAAGGGATTCGATCTGATAGACTGCCTGAAAAACTTTGGACAGAGGTTAGTAACATTGATGAGGTGGTGATCAAAACCATCCCCAAGAAAAAGAAATGCAAAAAGGCAAAATTGTCTGAGGAGGCCCAACAATTAGCTGAGCAAATAATAGAGGTGAAAGGGAAAGGAGAAAAGAAAAGATATAACCATCTGAATGCAGATTTCCACAGAACAGCAAGGAGAAACAAGAAAGCCTTTTTAAGTGAACAATGCAAAGAGATAGAGGAAAATAATATAATGGAAAAGACTAGACATCTCTTCAAGAAAATTAAAGATACCAAGAGATTAATTAAAATTAAAGATACCATCATTCATGCAATGATAAGTACAATAAACGACAGAAATGATAGATGATAGACGAACAGAAGCAGAGGATATTAAGAAGAGGTGACATGAAAACACAGAAGAACTGTACAAAAAAGATCTTCATGACCTATATAATCACGATGGTGTGCTCACTCACCTAGAGTCAGACATCCTGGAATGTGAAGTCAAGTGGGCCTGAGGAAGCATCACTATGAACAAAGGTAGTGGAGGTGATGGAATTCCAGTTGAGATATTTCAAATCCTAAAAGATGATGCTGTGAAAGTGCTGCACTGAATACACAAACAAGTTTGAAAAGCTCAGCAGTGGCCACAGGACTGGAAAAGGAAGTTTTTATTCCAATCCCAAAGAAGGGCAATGCCAAAGAAAGTTCTAATTACTGCACAATTTTACTCATTTCACCTGCTAGCAAAGTAATGCTTGAAATTCTTCAAACTAGGCTTCAACAGTTTGTGAACTGTGAGCTTACAGATGTTCAAGCTGGATTTAGAAAAGGCAGAGGAACCAGAGATCAAATTGCCAACATCCATTGGATTATAGAACTAGCTAGAGAGTTCAAGAAAAATATCTACTTCTACTTCATTGACTACACTAAAGCCTTTGACTGTGTAGATCACAACTGTGGAAAACTCTTCAAGAGATGGGAATACCAGACCACTTTTCCTGCCCCCTAAGAAACCTGTATGCAGGTCAAGAAGCAACAGTTAGAACTGGACACGGAACACTGGACTGGTTCCAAATTGGGAAAAAAGTACGTCAAGGCTGTATATTGTCACCTTGCTTATTTAACTTATTTAACATCATGCAAAATGCTGGGCTGGATGAAACATAAGCTGGAATCAAAATTGCCAGAAGAAATATCAATAACCTCAGATATGCAGATAACACCACCCTTATGGCAGAAAGCAAAGAAGAACTAAAGAGCCTCTTGATGAAAGTGAAAGAGGAGAGTGAAAATACTGGCTTAAAGCTCAACATTCAAAAAACAAAGATCATGGCATGATCTGGGAATAAGGTCCCATCACTTCATGGAATAGATGGAGAAACGATGGAAACACTGAGATACTTTATTTTTGGGGGTTCCAAAATCACTGCAGATAGTGACCACAGCCATGAAATTAAAACACGCTTGGTCCTTGGAAGAAAAGCTATGACAAACATAGACAGCATATTAAAAAGCAGAGACATTACTTTGCCAACAAAGGTCTAGTCAAAGCTATGGTTTTTCCAGTAGTCATGTGAGAGCAGGGCAATAAAAAATGTTGAGTGCTGAAGAACTGATGCCTTTGAACTATGGTGCTGGAGAAGACTCTTGAGAGTCCCTTGGACATCAAGGAGATCAAACCAGTCAGTCCTAAAGGATATCAAAGCTGAATATTTATTGAAAGGACTGATGCTGAAGCTGAAGCTCCAATACTTTGGCCACCTGATGCAAAGAGCCAACTCATTAGAAAAGACCCTGATGCTGGGAAAGATTGAAGGCAGGAGGAGAAGGGGATGACAGAGGATGAGATGGTTAGATGGCATCACCGACTCAATGGACACGAGTTTGAGCAAACTGGGAAATGGTGATAGGCAGGGAATCCTGGCGTGCTGCTGCCCATGGGGTCACACAGAGTCGGACATGACTGAATGACTGAAAAACAACACATTTTCAAGGGAAAAGAGTACATGACACCCGATGAGGCAAGGAGACCAAATGGTTTCATCTAGATTTCTCATCATTCTGATGTCACAGGGAAGCTATGAAGAACAATTTGCATCATGTTGTTAGTCCCACCTTGAGGCAAGTGGGCTGGCTGACCTTTTATAACACTATGCCAGCGAGTCTTTTGTCTCAGAAGAGGAAAGGAGAAGTAGCCTCCAAGGTGACGTTATCCTTTGGCAATTCTCTGAAAAAGAGAATATCTGTGCAGTATTCTCAAGCCACCATAAGTGTACTGGTTGATTTTTTAAAATCTAGGCAAAGAACCAACAGCATCCACTATAGTTCACTCCTTGCACCACTTGTGTTCATGTGATTCTTATGTTAAGTTTACTCCTTCTGAGTGTAGTTTCTCAGGATTCTCATTCATTCTCAAGTTCTTGGAAAAATTTCCAAGATGAACTATATCCCCGCCTGCTACTGAGGCATGACGGAAATGGTCATCATCCCTAACTTCTAAAATCTACAAGATTTCCCTCCCCTTGGGCCAGTGCTTCTACTACGGGCTTGTCTGATGAGTTGCCACAAATTCTTAACCCTATACAGTCCATGGAATTCTCCAGGCCAGAATACTGGAGTGAGTAGCCTTTCCCTTCTCCAGGGGATCTTCCCAACCCAGGGACTGAACCCAGGTCTCCTGCATTGCAGGTGAATTCTTTACCAGCCGAGCACCAGGGAAGCTCATTCTTAGCCCTAGAGGGTCTTAAATCTTGATTACTATGCTACTATTAGGATATCATTACTCTAATTGGGAACTGAATTTACAAATGGGCATGAAAGCAGCAAGAGATACCTATGTGGATTGTCTCTATGTTACATGTATTTCTCCTTACCTTACCAATCCTACCACTTCATGATTAGTCATTATGGCTACTCCTTTACTTTGTTGATGGTCAGCCGGCTTGAGGATCCCAAAGTTAGCAGATGACAACCAGAGCTTTAGATCAGAAGTCCTTTAGATAGTATTTCTTTAGATTAGCAGTCTACGGATGGAAGCAGCCCCCTCAGCAGTCCGAAACCTATAAATGCGCAGAGGTCAAATTTACAGAAAAGATTTTCAAAAAGGTCCCTGGGTTATAGGGAGTCAAAATGAATGGTGCCTTTACCACTTCCCCTTTTTTGGTTTTCAGAGCCATGTATTCTGTAATAACTATTGGAAATACAATATGTAATGCTTAACGGTATAAGTGCACACTATTAGCACTCCATCTTTACATGAGGTCTTCTCAACACTTACGATCCAGCTATAGTAACAAAAGTTTATTTACCTTGCTCAATTAGATAAGATTCTGGATGGTATGGTATGAGGTAAGACCCATGATCGCCATAACCATGTGCTACCAAACCCATCTCCTTTGTTGTAAAGTGGATCCAAGCAATGTCATAGGGGATTCCACATTGGTAAGTCAGATATTCTATGAGGTCTTGGATAGCAGCACTGCCCAAGGCATGGCAGACAGGCAAAGGCAAATCTAGATTATTGCCAATCCCAGTAACACATTGCTGGCCTTGTCAAGATGAAAGCGGTCCAGTCTGTCAATCTGCCAACTTGGTCTCTATTAAAGATGACACAGTCTCAGGTTTCCTGTTGCTGGAAGGTTGGACATTCATCAGTAGTAGTGGCTACATCAGCCTTGGTGAACCCATGAATTGCCTCCATCTCTGCCATCAGGACTAATCTGTTTACTGGGGTCCTTGATGATAGAGGCTGCTTCACACCTACTGACTGTATTAGCTCGTCTGCTTGAAAGTTTAATCCTGTTCTACCATGTATGTTTTCTAATGGGTGATGACAAGTGAAACACATTTTCCTCACTTTCTTGGGATTATCTATATTACTCTTTCTAGGACTCTGTCCGCAGGTGTCCAACCTTGCACTTTCAAACTTCACCTCTGAGCAACTAAGATATTCACTGCAAAAGTCTATGTATACCCTTGCTCCACACTGTTTCTCTCCACACAAAATGGATAACCAGGTTCAAAGCCAAAAGCCCTGCCCATTGTCCTTACAGAACAGCAGTACCGTTGCATATAAAGGCCACTGGGTGATCTAACTTTTCAGTAATATTTTAAGATTTTCAAGTGTTTTCAACGCGCGTGTGTATGTCTGTGTTTCTCTCTCTGCTTCTCCTTCTCTTTCTCTCATTTCCTTTAAATATAGTCCATTGGAAGATCTTCATGTAGCGTCTCTTTTAAGGGCACTCCTGGGTGAGGCTGTAGGGAAGCAGCGGTCTCTGCATGGCTCGTGCTTCACACACACAAAGCCAGTCCGTTCGTGAACTGAACTCGGGCTTTTTCTTCTGCCACCAGCTGATCCTGCGGAGTCCCACCTGGCGGGTCTCGGGGTGAGTTGACGGAAAGGTGACATATAATAAGCGACGTCTGGACCTGGGCCTCCCGCCCTCGTTTACTTTGATCCCCCTAGGCCTTCTCAAACCTGATCCTGCATGCACCACTTCTATGTACTGATGACTTGCTGCTGGAATTTCTTATTCTCACACCTTGGTGGGTCTGATAGGACACATCACTGAATCTACAGCTCTGGTCACATGGTCAGTTGATAACTCACAGTCAGGGGATTAATTTCAATCAGGACCCAGAAGCACATCAGAGAGATTTTAGAATGATATGTAGTGCTCTGCTGCAGATGGCAGAGCCTTGTTCCAGAACAAGACTCTGCTCTGTGACGCTCCTATTGGGTCCTGCCAGAGATTCCACATGAGTCTCAGCTCCATCTCCAGTCAAAGCTAGAAGATTTCTGAGTCACCTGGTAAGTGGGATGTGCCAGAATTCCCTTGTGTGAAATGGATTGGCTCCAAAATCCAAAGAATGGTATTAAGTGCTGTACGTGTTTTTTAGTGGTAGAAGGAGCAAGGTGAAATAATTTGTCCTTCCCTGTGACAGAGACATCCTGGCATGTTACAGAACACTCAGTCCCTAAAATCTCCAATGCGGCAGGCCTTGAATCTTTGTAAGGTGATCACCCACCTTCTGCACTGCCTGTGTCTTTTCAAGGCATCCAATGTACTTGCTACTTAATGATTACCGGGTCAAATAACATGATGTCACCAACGTTGTGGACTGATGCGACGCTCTGAATCGTCCAGACAGCCAGGGCCCCTTTGGAATGTATTATGACAGAGGACAGAAGAGTCCACAGTGCTGTCACTCGACCGTGACTGTGTGTTTCTACTTGTCTCTCGTGCATGTGAACAGTTCCTAATCATACTTCTTGATGAGTATGGAAAATTAATTAGCAGCACCATACCATGTCCTAAGTCTGTGTGAGTTTTTTTTAATTAATTGAAGTATATCTGATTTACAATGTTGCATTAATTTCTGCCTTACAGCAGGGACTCAGTTATACATATATGTACATCCTTTCTTATACTGTTTTCCATTACAGTTTATCCCAGAACACTGACTATACAGTTCCCCGTGCTATACATACTACCTTGCCATCCATCCCTTCTATGTGTAAGTTTGCCTCTGCTAACCCAGACTCCCAGTCCAACCCCCCCCCCCACCCCGCCTCCTCGGCAACCACAGATCCGTTCTCGAGTCTGTGAGTACTTCTGCTTTATAATAGGTTCATTTGTGTCATATTTTAGATTCCGCATGTAAGTGCTGTCATATTGTATCTGTCTTTGGCTTACTTCACTCTGTATTATCATTTCGAGTTGCCTCCTTGTTGCTGGAAATGGCCTTATTTTGTTCTTTTTAATGACTGAGTAGTATTCTGTGTTAGTTGGCTCTAGGAAAGTTACCACATCTGTACAGAGTTGCCATTGGCACTAACACGTGGTTATATCTGAATGATCCACTGTCATTGGCCATGATCCACTTGGATTTTGCAGGGTTCAGACTGGTGAAGCAAACCGAGATAAGATAGGGACCGCCAATCGTGAGGGTGACATTACTAGCTAATATTACAACATGTGTAAGGACACATGTACGAAGAATTTCACTTCCTCGAGGGGAAGTCTGGAGAGCTGCAGTTTGGCCTGTTTCACTGTAGAGAACTAGAAACCAATGACCGGGTTCTGTTGAGTGCCAACCACATCTACACACTTGGGACCAGGATCACAGCCCCGGTAATAACCCACCCCTTTGCCACCTGTATCTTGACTTTGAATATACAGAAAGGAAATTCAAATGTGGGAAGAAAATTACAAGGAGAACAAGGAGGAATCACCTCAGAGGAGAGAAAGGTCCTACCATAGAGATGCCACACTTTTTTGGTACCTAGTAAACCTCAGTTTCATGTCACCAGCTCAGAAACAAAAGAAAAGGCACCCAGCCCATTACTCATGACTGAATGGTGAGTGTCGGCCCGGCCTGCAGGAGAGCCCTGATGTGATTGTTTATTATGACGGCATTGATGCACTCTATTGCATAGACTCAAGGAAAGGGCTTTATGGTTTGTCCAAATGACTTCCTCATTTGCCAATTCACAAGCTGGGGGCCCAGGGCAGAGAATAGTCATGCTTGAGAGTGGCAAAGGTGAATGTAGCCTCTTTTAATACTGCGCAGAATAGAAAGCAGAGAGTCTTGAACCAGGTTGCCTGGGGCCAAATCCTGACTCTGCCACGTACTTGTTGACCTGCAGCAAGACAGGTAACCTCACAATTTACTTGCACATAAGATGGGGAAAGTGCTATTATGAACATGATGAGCTGGTGTGGAACAGCTTACACAGACCTAGTACATGGATATGGTTCGGGCAATGTTACCTCCACCATTGTCACATGAACAAAGTCACTCCAAATCTGGTGTTTTCTTCAATAAAGATCACAGCATTCAAAGTCTGAATCTTTCATCTGCTGACTAGGTGGGGGCCCTCTGGACTCATGACTTACACTCTCTACAGGCTCTATGGAGTAAATGAAGATGACAGTACCTACTTCATGGATAAAACAAAATAATGAGTGTAAAGCACCCTACATTTTAAATCATCCCACCTTCCATGACCCTTTCCCTAAAGGCCTGTGGTTTAGAACTTCATATTATAAGAGTGTCAATGGTAGAGAACTCACTGAGCATCAGTGAAATTTTTTGTTTGTTTGTTTGTTTACTATTTGGCTGCACCCCGTGGCCAGGGATCGAACTCACACCCCTTGCCTTGGAAGGTGGATTCTTAACCACTGAACCACCAGAGAGGTCCCTGAAATAATTTTTATACTGTGTATGCACTTTTACCTGTAGCATCTTCATTATCTTTAATCCAAAGCTGTCTACTAATATCCCCATTTTACAGATGAGGAGAAGAGCCAGGGAACTCGTCGAGACCAAAGCCGCAGTGCTAACAGAGTCAGGAGTCCCAGCAAGGTGCCGAGTAGAGGGGCCCGCACTATGCTTCTGCTCTGCGCTCAGGCAGTGGGGAGCCACAGACGAAGGAAGAGAAGAGGGATCCTTTACTGGATGGGCAGAGCCCAGGTTCTACAGATGCAAAAACATTTCAGAAGACATGGCAGCCTGCGAGCCTGGAGATACTCTCGAAGAAGACAGTCCGGTGGCTCATAGTCTTGTCTTTCATTCACCACTGTTTGATTTTTTTTTCCTTAAACACGAAGGTAAACAACGCTGGTGAAGGGCTCCCAGGTCTGTGCACACGGATGTTTACTCAGACATCATTCCTCAAACAACTGCATTAAGTGGACTTCAGGTTGAGGAATGAACAGCCAAAATCAATTGCAGTTGCTGATTCCCTGTGGGTTACCTGCACAAATATTAAAATGCCATTCATGAATTTAGAACTACTTCAATTCCAATAAAGAGTGACATCCAGAATTTACCAGCCGTCAGTGCAGAAGCCATGAGCTGGAAACACCATGCAGATCTGGCTGTGGACAGTTAGGGCATCGAAAGTCAAATTATCTGAGCTTTGCTAACGTTGCTAATTTGGCCATTTCTTGAAGAAATCACAGTTGTTATAACTGCAATGATACAGCTGTTGTGCTCCTAGGCAGCTCTTCTCATATCTGTGTCTATAGATTGTCAAAATAGGATTTTAAAAGGGAAAAAGATAATTATACCCACATCATTGGTGGTCATTTTAGCTACATATCTGTATAACTGACTTACTGCCATATTTATGATAATTAGTACCTCTGTGTTATTTTTCCAAAGGACATTTGAAAGTCTTAATTTATCCTCACAACTCTGGGAAGTAGGTTTGAATTATTATTCCCAATTTACAGAGAAGGTAGCAAAAATGTAAAGAAATTCCTCAAGATTACACACTGGAAAACTCAGATGTGCTTCAAGTAGTCCTGAGTATTTCTACCCAAAATGTTGAGTGACTATGATAAGAGACTAGATACTAATGTTTAAATTGTTAGTTTGTTCATCTGTACAATGGAGAAATAAGAGGACCTAAATCAAATTATTGTAAGAATTAAATGAGATCATAGATGTAAATCACATCAAACAGTGCTTGGTGCATTGTAAGGACTCACTAAATTTTAAACATAATATAAATATTTCATAAGTGTAGCAGTGGACTAACAAAGCACTGACTTTCAAGCCTGACCTAATATTTTCTAACTGCATGGTTTTGGGGAAGTGTCTAAATATAATATGTTAAGGGAGATAGGTTATTCTTGCTCTATCAACCTCACAGGATGCATGATGCGATGAAAGTGGAAATGCTTTGAAATTTGCAAAATGCTATGAAAGTATCAGAAGTTATTAATGTCATACAAACTCTCCCAGAAGCAGAAATAATATTAGTCAATATATCATTGACTCCTCACTTACCTGCCAGACACAGCCTGCTCAGGGTTTTACAAGCTGACCCCATGCTAATCTCACTGTCATCAGGGGCAAAAGTTAACACCCCCATCTTATGGATGAATATGCCAAGGCTCAGAGCAATGAGGTGATGTGCCCAAAGTCACTCAACTAATACAGTGATGGATAGAATAGAAGCCAAAAGAAAATCCAGCTTTCAAGCTTAAGCTCTTAAGCACTATACGATAAATGTGAGCTAGTAAACTTCATGGCTTCCCTAGTGGCGCAGCGGTGAAGAATCCACCTGCCAATGCAGGAGATGTGGGTTCCATCCCTGGGTCGAGAAGATCCCCTGGAAAAGGAGATGCAACCCACTCAGTATTCTTGCCTGAGAAATTCCATGGACAGAGGCACCTGGTGAGCTAAAGTCCATGGGGTCGCAAAAAAGTTGGATACAACTTTGCCACTAAACAACAGCGACCAGTACATTTATAATGGTGAAGAAAGGACCAAAAATAAAAGAATAGCATACTTTTTAAATGAAGACTCATTGACTTCATATGAATGAGGCTGAGAAGGTGGGCTTTGCCCAGCTTGAATGCACGATCAGAAAATAATAAACTACACTGAGCTAATAGTTTCGCCATCTTCACATATGGACACTGCTCCCTTCTTGGACTGTTACTGGGAAATCCCAAAGTGATTTCTAACTTAATCTCCCTAAGTATTTGTATCTCTTGCAAATAGAGCCTACCACTTGGGAGAGGGGGAAGCAAAAGAAGAGACTATAGAAAGACAGTGAACCCTCCCCACCCTAGAGTAGTCTAGGGAAAGAAATTAAACTAAATTTAAAAATTAAATTTAAATGAAAAATTAATTTTAATAAAAATTAAAATAGAATAGTTTAAAAAATCAAAAATAAAGATTTTGCAATTCAAAAGAAATTAAAATGGAAAAACTTTTTTGAATTTTTAATCCTGAGTAATTCAATCTGTTCTTCTGGAACTTGGCAGTATTCAAATTTATTGGCATCTTTTTTAAGGAAAATACTGTTGGAAGTCCTATTGGATTTATTTTTACATAGCCATGCCCCTACTGACCCTATTAGGAGAGGCCAATCTTGAGAGATATTTACTTTTTGTAGCTTAAAAACAAATCAGATTAATTTTTCCTCCTATTTCCAAAAAAAAAAAAAAAGAAGTTTTTCAATGCATTTTAATAAGGCTCAAACTGTCTCCCTGTGTGTGTTCCCTCAATTTATCCATTTTTAATTGTCTTTGCGTCTTGGCATCTTGCTGCCCCGGGAAGGAACTGTGGTTCTCTTCTGCCAGTCTCTCCCACCCCCTTCCCTGTCTGCTCCCTGAAATAGGCTAGGCAGCCATCTGCATCTCCGGGTGGAGGCACGCTGAATGCCAGCCGTCCTGTGGGGCTCCGCAGAGCAGAGCTCCAGAAGCCCGGCTGGGCTCGCACCCGACGTGCGTGGCCTCGCCTCTCTGTCTCTTCCTATTAATATTTCAGCAGGTGGGTTGCATGGGCTTGGGGAGCCCTTTTGTCTCGGTGGGGAGCAGAAGACAAGCTCCATAAGGAGTCCTTTTCCCGCAGGCAGTTGAGAACTGGTATTTAAACCGCAGGAACACAGTCTCCATCACCTGTCTTTCGGTAGGCAAGAGGGACTAGATCTTTAAATAAAACCTTCAGAAAGGCAGAGGAGCCAGGTACAGGGTGAGCTGAATGTTAAGTATAAAGAAGGCAGAATAGAGATGCTAAAGAGAGAGGCGAAGGGAGAAAAGGCTGAGGAAGAAGGAAGCATTTGCGGATGAAGAAGAAAAGACTGTGGCTCCTGTGTTGAGTGCTGAGGTGGCAATGGCAGGTAAACGGCCAGTAGGAGGGAGGGCCCGAGACAGGGCAGGAAGGAGGCAGAGAGAAATAAAGAGACCTGCATTGCCCAGTGTGTGTTTGGGGCTTTGATAGCCACTCTCGTTTGACCTTTGTTTTTGTTGTTAAGTCACTAAGTTGTGTCTGACACTTTGTGACTTCATGGACTGTAGCTCGCCAGGCTCCTCTGTCCATGGCTTTCCCAGGCAAGGATACTGGAGTGGGCGGCCATTTCCTTCACCAGGGGATCTTCCCGGCCCAGGGATCGAACTCACATCTCTTGCACTGTCAGGCAGGTTCTTTACCACTGAGCCATCAGGGAAGTCCTCATTTGATCTTTACCACAATCCTATATGTAGATGTCTAGACAGTTAATTCAATGTGATTTTCAAAGTTGCCTAAATCTCAAAGCTAATAGCAGGGTCCAATCCTCACAGGCCATTATGTCATCAAGCAAATATTTGTTACATCAGTTATAAGCGGTGCCTGTATGGTGCCATTTGTTCAAGTAAATGATGGATAGTCTCTGCTCTCCAAAACCCCACAAGAAATTATAAGATTTATTTGACAATAGGGGGCCTCAGAGTGACCCAACACGGCAGACAATCTGGAAAAGTCTATACAGCAGAATCACATTAGGAGTTAGAGTTCATTCCAGCTTGGCTAGAACGTTTCTCAACTCTGTATACTGTTGAGGGAAGTTGCTAGCATGTAGGGTTGTATTGCTCATTTTTCCTTAAGCTGGAAGGATGTTTATGAAGTGAATGCTTCCAACTATGGTAGGGTCTGTTTTGAGAAGATCTTGGACAGATGTCAAAAAGATAGTGGGCCAGGAGGTCCCAATGTTTGTCTCCCTGGCAAGAGAGAAACTGAAAATAGCTCTGAGAAAGTTCTAGATTACAATGAAGAAGCAGCAGAAACACAGCTGAACTCAAAAACCCAAAGACAGCCACATGGAAAAGGGTAGGGAAGACTTTGCCTGCCTCGCCCCACCCTAGTCCATAGCGGCTGGGTGCCTTAGAGAGCTCCAGCCCTGCACGGAGGAGAGCGGGAAAACTGGGCAAGCCTCGTCACTCCGCGGCGATCGTCACCTCCCTCCAGAGGACCCTCCAGTTCTCACCAACACTGCACCCAGCAGGCCAAGCAGCCCGGGGCCCCATCACTGTGCCTCCTCCCTGGGGCTGGAGCTGCAGACCTGGACGTGAGCAGGAGGCTCACAGACACACAAGAAAAGGAAGAAGGGCTGGGAAGGGTGATGAAGGGAAAATGAGAAGAATGCGGTCTAAAAGATGGCTGTCCTCTCCTGAAGGACCTTTCAAGGGAAACCTGGCCTGTTCCCTTTGGGGAACCTGTTTCTATTGTAAAGCATGGAACTGCACTCTGAATATACTTACTGAGCACCTACTATGTGCTTGTCATGAATCTCAGGGTTGTACAGTATGATTTGCAAGCAGGCAGTGAATGTCTGGACCTTCCTGCACTAAACTGTGTGATTTCCTTAATGGGCATAAACTTATATACAATACCAAAACAAAAATTAAAGAGTATTGAAAGGCTTTAATCGTGCCTTCCATGTCCATGCAACAATGACCTTATTTAACCTCAAGCTCTGAGCACTTACCTGGAGTTCAGCAGAAAGCCAGCTGTTTCTTTCTTTATGTCTCTGACCTGAAATAAAGATTTTGCAATTCAAACTCTGATGACAATTTGGTTGTTGGCCTGAGTGAGATAATAGATTCTTCCCCTCCCACTGTTCTATTGATGGAAGAAGAATATAGCTAACACCCACAACTTGCAGGAAGACGCAAAAGGATTATGCAAGCCGATTTCATATACCCACCCCACCAGCTCTAAACACACATTCAGTCCCCAGCATCGGCGTTCTGCTTGGTGACAAGATTACAGAGATGAATAAGACACATCCCTGCCTTTGAAAGCTGGGCAAAATCCAAAGATAACAAAGAGATACACGTCTACCAGCGAACATCAATTTATAATTACGTGACTCCAGCCTCATCTCTCTTCTACCCTACAAGAATTGCTCATCAGCATTTAGGCGGAGCAAGAGTGTGACAATATAGGATCCTTACATTCACTTCGGGATATCTCCCTCCTTCTCCAAAGCCAGGACTGTCGATGTATTTTAAAACCTCATGTCCTTAAACAAGTTTTTCAAACTGACAATGCTAGAGCAGTGGCCATAAGCTCCAGAACAGTCCTAGCCTATCTTAAGCCCCAACTCCATAAATACCCTGGTTTCTAGGGCACCTCAGATTCAGGGTGTGCCGAGCGTGAGCGGAGCCCTCTCTTTCTGTCAGTTTCCAGCCCAGCCTCGGGTAGCTTCACATGACGGGGTATTTCATGGCAGTGAAGTGCGAGGACGTCCTTAGGAAGAAAGGACAGTCCACTGCCGTGTTAACTGAATTGTTTCCGGGAGTAACCTGAGCCAGCGTTGTTCAGAACTGTCCCCTGAGGGCTCCCTCATCCCACAGCGTGGCGTTCTGCAGCTATTAATACTGCCGTGTGCGGGAAGCGGAGCCCCTTCCAGGGCCTGAAAGGGAGCTCCGGTCTAACCCTCAGAGGCGAATTGTCCAAGGAGACGCACATGCTGACAAAGCAAGGGGCTTTACTGGGGAGGGGAGGCCGGGCGGAGAGCAGCGGGGTGAGGGAGGAAGAACCAGGGGGACTGCTCCTGCCTCATGGAGCTCTCAGGCCCTGCGGTGACGGGATTCGTTTCCGGGTTACCCTCATCCGGACTCAGGGTCCTTCCTGGCGGCCAGCGCGTGGCTCAGCCAAGATGGAGTCCGGCAAGGAGCATTCTGGGAGGTGGTCGGATACATGGCGCCTCCTTTCGACCTTTCCTGAACTCTCACGGTTGGTACTGGATAGTTAGTTCCCTGCCCCTCACAGGACCTCTTGTTTTAAAATAACTAACGCAGACGGCGACTCTGGTGCCTGGTCAGGGCGGGGGTTTCAGTCGGTGTGCTCCCGCCGGCACCCCCACTTCAGAACTCAGGCTCACCCGGCACGGCTCGCCAGAGCACTGGGGCTGTTCCGGTCCCCCAGGGCGGCTGTAACCAAGTATCACAAACAACCTGGGCCGCTCAAACAACAGAAATTGATTGCTTCAAAGTTCCAGGGGCCGGAAGTCTAAAATCAAGACGTTAGCGAACTGGGTTCCTTCTGAGGGTTGTGAGGGAAAATGTGGTCCATGTCTGTCTCCTGGACTCCGGTAAGCCTCAAGCATTTCCTGGTTTGTAGATGGCATTCTGCCTGAGTCTTCACCTTATTTTCCCTCTGCATATGTACCTGTGTGCTCCGTCCCTTCAGTCTTGTCCAAGTCTTTGCAACTTTCTGGACTGTAGCATTCCAGGCTCCTCTGTCCATGGGATTCTCCAGGTAAGAATACTGGAGTGGGTTGCCATGCCCTCCTCCAGGGGCTCTTTCTGACCCAGGGATGGAATCCAGGTGTCATGTCTCCTGCCTTGGTGGGTGAATTCTTTGCCACTAGCGCCACCTGGGAAGCCCTATTTTCCCTCTACTCATGTCTAATTCCGTCAAAATTTCCCCCTTTTGATAACATCATATTGGATTAGGACTCATCCTAATGATCTCATCTAAACTTGATCATCTTGATCGTCTGCAAAGACCCTTTTCCAATAAGGTCATATTCACAGGTGTCGAGGGGTCAGGACTTCAACATCTTCTGGAGGGACAAAATTCTACTCATTGGAGCCCCTGAGAGCTCACAGCTAAACCCCTCCTGAAACTGTCCTCAGCTGAGGAAAGCCACCTCTCCCAAGTCACACCCCCTCCCTGTAAGAACCCACAACCCATAATGGGTCGATGAAAGGAGTGTAAAAGTCAAGTCAGAACAACTTTGTAAAGTTAACCCAAGGACGAAATTCCCTGCAGTGTTGGCAGAGATCTCTGCCTAAGCCTTCTTCCTTCACTTCCCCTGCAGGCACTAGACTGGAAAACACACCCTTATAAACTCCTGCATGAAAATAGTTAAATCAAAGGCT
Organism: Dama dama; assembly: GCF_033118175.1. NCBI lineage: Eukaryota > Metazoa > Chordata > Mammalia > Artiodactyla > Cervidae > Dama > Dama dama. Next base: position 46,770,226 of record NC_083682.1, read on the forward strand.
ACTTCCCAGGTTGTACCACTTGTAGCAGTCCTGTCCTGGACCAGATGGTGGGGAATCAAAGGCAACAAGACATGTTTCTACCCTCCAAGTTTCCTCAGAATCAGAAAATGTTGTAAGGTATAGAAAGAAAGGCTTCACTCAAACACAACCTGCCTTTGGGACCTTCACTATTTTATGATTTGTCCCCCTTGCCCTGCTCCACCCCCAAATATCAACCAGTGACCACACTCTTCTTCTCCTCATGAACTGAACTTCTATGAGGAAAAAGTAAAGAGCAGAAGTTATTGTTTATTACGTAGGATTGCGAGCTAGACTTTTTGTATATGTGGTCTTATTTAATTCTCTCAACAGCTCTATCACCTTTATGTTGTGTGTGTGCCTGCTAAGTCACTCAGTCGTGTCCGACTCTTTGTGATTCATTGGACTGAAGTCTGCCAGTCTCCTCTCTCCAGGGGATTCTCCACCAAGAACACTAGAGTGTGTTGCCATGCCCTCCTCCAGGGGAATCTTCCCAACCGGGGGATTGAACCTGTGTCTCCTGCGGCTCCTGCATTGCAGGTGGACTCTTTACCACTGAACCAGGAAGGGGGCCCTCACCTTTACATGACCACTGGAGAAACTGGAATTCACAAAGAACCAGTAAGGACTCAGCTCATCTGGTCCTAGCAAATCCAACAAGGAAGGGAACATAGGGGTTTCTACTTTCAAAACCTATGCTCTTTTTACCACACCAATGATTTCCAGATTTGCATTATATAGGCTAGTAAATTAACAATAACAACAAAAATGGCAAACAGAAATAGAGATAGCAACTTTGGATACTGCCAAAAACATGAGAAGCAAAAACTTAAGTCTACTAATACTACCATTTCATAATAAAATACTACCATTTCATTACAACACAAAGTATTTTGCAAAATCAGTTCTCAAAACAGAGGTCACTGAATGTATTCAACATCATGGAAAATCTGCCACATCACCCTTATTTTTTATTTTTTTTCATTTTGCCGAAGATTTGTGAAAATTTGTCTAGGACTGGTACAGATATGGGGAGGGGGGAAGATTGGCAATTACTTCTAATAGATCTGGATTTTATTCACACTAAAATAAATGACCTCTCTAGGTTATTCAGCAAAATGTTTTGAGTGTTTCAAAAGATGTATCTAAGCCAGCTTTGATGTGATCAAACATAACTGAGAACTACATGGGAATGTTACATTTGAAGAAACAAAATGAAAGCAAATGGAAATCATATTTTATACCTTGGCTATTTTTTCCCCCAGGTCTTAGATCTCTCTCAGAACTCGAGAGCTGGCAAAGGGCCAGTTTCCAATCAGAAGACACTGCTCTGCTCCTATCCATTCGCATTTGAATGTTGAATTCAACGATTTTTATTCTGCTATCAGTTACCTCCAGCAGGGAACAAGAGTTCAAATTCACATGTTAATAACTGAACGCTTGTAAAATGCCAGCTCAGGGTGTGAAATGGATGCATGCTGTAACGTTCGCTGCACATGTGCTCTCAGTATTCCAGGGAAACATGATGAACTAATACATTCAGTATTAGTGGGAACAAATTTGTCTTGTGCAGAAATACTGACTTCCATTTGCAGCCATCCTTCATCCAGAGAGCTCTCAGAGCACCTTATAGATGGTATAGAGATCAGCCACCCACTCGTGAAATGCAAATGCCTCAGGGCAAGAACCCTCCTATCTGAGGTTTTAGCAGTGCAGAGAGCACACTGCAACATTACATGAGATGAAACTCTAATTCCCCACGTATTACAGATTTAGAACTGACGTGAGGGATTTCGTTTGAAGAACAGAAGTATTTTAAGAAGGCTGAGTGCCATTCTGAAGTGGCAATCATTCCTTACAGGCAGCTTGTCATAGTGGCAAGAATGAAACCTCAGGAGTTCATCAGAGCTAAGTCTGAATTCCGGCTCCACCACTCACCCAGCTGGGTGACTGCAAATACAGCCTGGTTCCTCTTGGAGAAAGCGGGGGTGATCACCATGCCTTCCCACAAGCTTGCTGTAAAAATTCAACAAAAGATTGCACCCAATAAATAGTGGCTGGTGTTACTTTATCTAGAAAATGAAGGTATGATGACTCTCAAGATGTTGTGAGAGTAGAATAATAAGTGAGGGGTTATTATGCGCTGCGGTGTGTGCTCATGGCTTTACCCACGGAATCCTCACAATTAGCATATTTCACAGAGAAAGAAACTGAGTCACTGAGAGAGAAGGTAACTCATCCAAAATCGTGCGTGAGTGCTATTGCTCAGTCGTGTCCAATTCTGTGCAAACCAGTGGACTGTAGCCCCCAGACTCCTCTGTCCATGGGATTCTCCAGGCAAGAATACTGCAGCGGGTTGCCGTTTCCTTCTCCTGGGGATCTTCCCAACCCAGGGACTGAACCCGTGTCTCCTGCATCTCCTGCATTGGCAGGTGGATTCTTTACCACTGTGCCACCTAGTAAGGGACAGACAGCCTATCCAAGTTTGCATTGTTTACGTGTATGGTCAGGACCAAAAAATGACATTTACTTGATGTCTTTATAGTTTGCTTTTTTTTTTTTTTGGCCACACTATGCAGCATGGGGGATCTTAGTTCCTTGACCAGGGATCAAAACCCATTCTCCCTGCAGTCTTTACCTCTGGAGCACCAGGGAAAGCCCAGCTGATTTCTTTAGAGAATGACTTGGAAAGCACAACTCTTCTCCCTACACCTATTTACATCATTGGCAAGTTATTCTGAATGGACACAAAGTCAAGTTCACACTCTTTTAATTTGCCCTTTCTCAGAATAACTCCTTCAGTTCCATTCAGCACACCAAACCACGGTGGAGCGCCTGCAAGGACTGCTGTAGCCACTACTCGTGTTCAAATGTTTCCAAGATGCAAGTCCAGTGCTGTCCAATGGCAAGGCCACGATCACAACTGACTATCAAACAGGTGAGTCTATGATAAGCATTGGTATTAGCAGAAGTTTATGGACTCAAAGGAAAAAAGTCACTAATTCTGCTTGGGAGAAGAGGATATCTGCAGAGTGGAAGGGACAGTGGAGTGAATGACAGAGACTGCACCCTCTCAGCCATCCTTGACAGGGGTCAGTCCTTTGGGCTCAGCTGCGCCCTCTTCAGGTGTTGGAGAAGACTCTTAAGAGTGTCTTGGACTGCAAGGAGATCCAACCAGTCCATCCTAAAGGAAATCAGTCCTGAATATCATTGGAAGGACTGATGCTGAAGCTGAAGCTCCAATACTTCGGCCGCCTGATGCGAAGAACTGACTCATTGGAAAAGACCCTGATGCTGGGAAAGATTGAAGGCAAGAAGAGAAGGGGACAACAGAGGATGAGATGGTTGGATGGCATCACTGACTCAATGGACATGAGTTTGAACAAACTCCAGCAGTTGGTGATGGACAGGGAAACCTGGTGTTCTGTAGTCCATGGGATCGCAAAGAGTCAGATACAACTGAGCAACTGAACTGAACTGAACTGAACTGTACCCTCTTCTAAAATGCAAACACTGGAAAAGAGAAATATCACATCTCTTACACAGTCATTCTTAAGATCATATTCTCTTGTGTCTGAAAGGTTCTGCGAATGCCAGTACACTGGGTTGTCAGAGAGAGGATGGGATGGAAAGGAAACAGGAAATAGTAATCCCAAAAGCCCAGCTTCTCTTACACTGGTGATGAATTGAAGCCTGGAGACAGAGTTTTGAATGAAGTAGAAAAGAATAGCTTCATTACTTTGCCAGGCAAGGCGGGGCACAGCAGTCTCCTGCCTCGAAAAACTGACTGCCCCAACTTGAAGAGGGTAAAGAGAAGTTTTATATTAATGGTCCAAAGAGGTTGTGATCTTCTTGTGGACATTCTTCTGATGGGCTGGAGGGGATGTAAATAGGAATCAGCATCATCCACTCTCAGGTTCCACTTCTCCCACCTGGAGGGTGCTTCAGTATCTGCAAAACAGCTCAAAGATATTGTTATGTGTATCCCTTGATGGGGAACGGAGACTTTGCCCCAAGGATGCACTATTGTTTCTTGTGACTGTTTATTCTTCCCTGGTCTTATGTTCCCTCCCTTCCCTAATTAACAACTGCTTGAATCTGCCCACTGGAACTCAGGGAAGGTCACGGAGGCTAAATGAAGGCTATTTGCTATAATCAAAGAAATAGAGGCACAGAAAGGCTTTGCCCTCAGGAGCCCCACAGGGCTTGGCTAGGTATCAGTAGCACGTGAGTGAGAGGTTGGGAGGATGACTTTTCAACTACTTGAAGAACATGCAGACTTTTAACGTGGAGCAGGTTGGCTGCTGTATAGGCAGGTGTGCAAAACTCTTCCCAAAAGGAGTGGGGAGAAATGTCAGAGGCAGGAGTGTGTTTTAGATACTAGACATTTCCAAATACCTTGTAAGTTCAACTCGGTTTCTAAGAGATTACCTGGAGTCTTGGTTTCCGCACAGAGATGGTGCAAGAGACGGAGTGATCCGTTATTTGGCACCTTCTCAGTTCTTCACATTACCTAAAGGCAGTTTTTCAAGAAATTCACTTCGATTCCAAAGGGTGACCAACATATCCAGAGGAAAGCTTTTTATTTAAAAATAAGCCTGAGGCTGTAGTGATGTCATAGAAAATATATGAGTTTGGAAGCCAAACAGATGTTGGAATCTGTTTCCTACAGACTTCACAAATTCCTGGTTGTCTGACCTCTAGCAAGCTGACTTCTCCAAGCTCCAGTTTCTCATCTGTCTGTCAAATGGAGATTATATTTTCCACCTACAGCTGACACAAAATAACAGGTAGCACTAGAAGATAAGTTACATGAGGGCAGGGATTTGTTTTTTTTTATTTTCTTGCTGCATCTCCTGTGCCTAGAACACTGCTTAGTGTTCATTGATTGATTAATTGAATGAGTCTGTCAACAGTAGTCTTCATTCAAGGACTTTCCTGGTGGTCCAGTGGCCAAGACTGCACTCCCAGTGCATAAGGTTCAATTTGATCCCTGATCAGGGAACTAGATCCCACTTGCCATAACTAAAGATCCCACGGGCCGCAACCAAAAAAAAATCCTGCATGCCAACTAAGACCCAGCAAAGCCAAATAAATAAGAAATAAAATAAAATATTTTAAAATATTTATTCAAAGTTTACTATGTGGTAGGTATTATTTTAGTAATAAGATGCTATCTATAAAGCATGAGATATGTTAAATAAGTGCTGTTTCTCTTAATGATATCTCAAACAAAAAAGACCAGTGAATAAGGGGAGAGAGAACTAATCCAAGCATTGCTAACTGGCTCTGCCCACTCCCTGAGGCTCTGAGTTAACCTGCAGGAGCCTCTCTTACCCTGATCACTGCCGTTTCATGTCACCAGCCGCTGTCCCTTTATCAACAGCCAAAAATGTTTAGATATTCCTGACTCAAGTCTTACCAAGCTTGCAAATCAAAGTCAGCCTAACTCAAAGCAAATGCTAAACAACTTTTCCATAAAAGGCTCACCTTGAAATAGCACTGATTTTCTGCCAATGCTTATTTGGAACAGACACATATTTTAAGACCTTCAGGTATGTCTTTCAGCTTCCAGTGTTCATGAAAAACATTCAGCAGCATTCTGCATACAATAGGTGCTCAGCGAGTAATGTGTTTCTTGAGTCAGAGAAGACAGAGGAAAAGGAGCAGAATTTGGGAAATGAAAAAGAAGAGACGATCAAGAAAAAAAGGCAGGCAGAAAGCATCTTACCCGTAAACTTCATCTATCTCTCCAAGGCAGTGGTTTATGAATATTGGTGCATAAAAGAATCACTTAAGGAAATTGTTAAAAATGCAGAGTCCTGCCCCCACTCCCAAAGATTCTAATTCTGTAGAGCCCTCAGAAGATGCATTTTAACAAATCGCCCCAGTTACTTCTGATGCAAGCAGCCTTGTGAAGCTCTTTTTAGAAACCCTGCCCTAGGGAAAACAGGACGAAGACTGCTCTGAGGAAGGTGAGTAGTTCAGGAAGAGACTAGCCACAGGCTGAATTAAAAAGCATCAGCAATCAGGACAGGAGTGGGAAGCTTCTGAAAACACCAATGCAAAGAACAGAACTGAAAACAGTGCTATTATTACCTCGCTGAGGGCTTCCCAGGTGGCTCAGTGGGGAAGGACATGCCTGCCAAGCAAGAGATAGATTCGACCCCTGGGTCAGAAGAAGGAAATGGCAACCCACTCCAGTAGGCTTGCCTCGGAAATCCCACAGACAGAAGAGCCTGGCAGGCTACAGTCCATGTGTTATAGCCACGCTTTCCGGGAAACAGACTCACTCAGGCAGCCAGCAGCAGTTCATCCCCGTATTGTAGGAGCTGACATTCATACTCTTCCGGATGGAATGAGTCCAGATCAGAAGCCACGGCTTCCCCAAAGATGGCTGTGGAGTTAGCCTTTGTTATCTGGTGCTCCCGACTGAATCTTCCCATTCAAAGGCAATGATGGGCTGTGATGCTGGGGCGAGGTGTATGCAGAAGAAGGCATCCTTGAGATCTAGGCAAGTGTAAACTTTAGTCCTCGGCGGGAGGAGGCTAAGCAAGATATAGGGGTTTGGAACAGTGGGGTGTAAAGTCACAGTAGCCTGGTTGACTAGCCTAAGATCTTGTACAGGCCTATAGTCCTGTCCTCCTTCCCTTTTGACTGGCAGGATTGGCGTATTCCAAGTGTAAGGTATGGTTCCGGCGAGGCAGAAAAGGAAAGACGACCTCAACAGAAGTAGGTTACCTTTATTCAGGCAAGGAGGGGCGACAGTCGGCCTAATGACCAGGCTGAGCGCCAAAAGGGATCAGGGAGGCTTCATACTTATAGGGAGGTTTGTGGAAGCGATAAGGGAAACGTCAATCAAGTGGGATATTTTGAGTATTCTTTTGTTGAGATGACACTTGTAGTTGGGCAGGGGGTGATAAGTCTTCTGGGTGGGTGTAGGGGGTGGTAGGTTTCCGGACAGGGGGTGATAAGTTCCAGATAGATGCAGCTGGCCTGGAGCATCAGGATGGAACTAAAGTTATGCTTTGTTTTCTCCGAAGTTAGATGATTCAGCAAGGGGCCTTTGAGACAGTTGTTCTCTTTTCTAGGCCCAAAAGACTCCTTCACCAAGCCGACTGGCACTCTACTAGAATGCCTGCTTGTTTCAATCTATTGATGTAGGGCAATATGCCGGTTCAGGCTCCATCCATAGCGGGTACCAGCGCCCTCTAACCAGGATGGTGCCTGGTTTGAGTTCCATTATCACTGGGGCGTGATGTTTAGCCAGCCTGGGGGGAGGGGGGGAGTTGTCTTCCACCCAGACCTCAGGGAATAATTGAGTTAGCTCCCTCATGCTCTTCTGGCCCACCCGGATCTGCCTTCAGAGGCTCATGCAACCTCCACTCATCCTGGGTTGGTATTGAGAGAGAGGGCAAATAAGTCATAGAGTCCGTCCAGAAGGTGGGCCTCTCCTCAGGGGAGAAAGTCACTTGTGCTCCTAGTTTGGAGAGCAAGTCTCTTCCTACCTGGGGTATTAGGCACTCAGGAATGTAGAGGAATTCATGAATCACTTGGTGCCCCCCCCCCATCTGACATTTTCTGGGCTGGCAAAACGATTTAATCATCTCTTCTCCCGATAACCCAGTAACAGCAGTAGTCTTTTTGGACAGAGGTGCCACAGGTTTTGTTACTTCCGACAGTTCTGCTCCTGTATCCACCATGAAGTTAATGTTTTGGTCCCCCACTTTTACGGTTACCATGGGCTCTCAGGGACCTGATCTCTCTGAGCCCTGGCAGCCCCAGTTAATTTCCAAGTCAGCAAGCCCCACAACTGCGGGAGCTTCCTCTTCCTTCCTTGCCTTAAGGCATTCATTCTTCCAGTGGCCAAAAGCTCGGCACCGGGCACACTGGTTTGGCTGTAACGGGCCCAGGGCCTCCCTTGGGACTGGCTGAAGGACTGTCCTGTCCCTGGGGCAGATGAGGTGTTCTGGAGGGCCCGAGATAGACTTTCCCAGAGCAGCAGCTTGCGCTATAAGTCTCTTGTCTGTTCTCTTTCGTTCCCTCCAGCTCTCTGGCAGAGCGCGGTCTCTGCTTAATTCCAACGTCTCCCTCCCCGTCTTGTCAGTACTCACCGGGAGAGGCGGGTATAGCTTGGGCGGTTCGGTTGGAGCGGGATCCTGGAAGTGTTGGCCAGAGGCTTCTGTCACCGGGATCGGAGCCTGCCCAAACAGCGGCTCTACGAACTCTGGGAAAGCTGGCGGAGGAGTAGCTGCTGTTGCAGAAACTTCACCTGGCCCTGGATCGGGCATTAAGGCGGCCTCCGGTCCTGGTGAAGCACTGGGAGGCAGGCGTGTCATTATCCAGCATGGGGGAGGGGTCAGGTCATCCCCGTCCAAATCCTGTAGAATTTCCTTTTTTTTATCATCAGTCAATTTTTGTGCCCTTAATATTTTTCCCTTTCCCTTCTGGATACAGAATCTTGTCCATGTAGGAGGGTCTCAAGCTAACCCTAGCCATGAGTGAATAGATGGATATTGATCCAGGTGTCCTGGCTCTCCTGTGACTACTATGTAGATTGCTTCCACTATTTTTAAGTTCACGGTGTTCTCTGGTGGCCATCCTGCTCCCGTAGGGGGCCATTCGACCTCACAGAGTATGTGGAGGCAGTTAGGCTTCATCTTCACCCCATAGTCTCCTCCTAATCCCTTCTTTAAAATTTTCACTCCAATACAGTTGCCTTAGATTCACTTCACCCCATCTTGCTTACCTTCTCGGACCTTCTTCTACATTTCCTTTTCGTTCTGTCTACGAAGTTCTCAGTACCCTATGTACTTCTGATATTTCCACTCAGTGACACTTAAATTGCCATTCTGCCTCCTTCCTAACTGGGGTGAGAAGAGCCTTACCTGCCATATCCCAGAGGGAGAAGGGGGATCAGCGTGTCTTCACCTGCTGGTCAGCACAGCTGAACCAGAACATCACATGGTCCGAGACTGTTTCTCCCTTAAAGTCCATTCTGCCTTGGTGGGCTTGATCAGGTGTGGATGAAAACACAGATGGGTTAAATATCTCATGTCCCAGGCCATCTCTGGAAAAGCCAATTCATACTCACTTCTGTATCCCCCTCCTTCTAGCCTAACAATTCTGAGGGGGTCAAGAATTTCACAGCAGATGGGACACCTCCTGGGGGAGGGCAGAATACGAGCACGCAGAAATCAATATCCTCTTTGTAAAAAAAGAAAAACCAGTGCCGACAGCTCGGCACATTCCCTAGGATGGCGTGGACACACCTCCTGACTGACCTTCTTAAACCCTAAGTTCCCTCTATTTATCCCTGGCACGGCTGTCGACCTGAGTGCCGAGCAGCTATTGTCACCAACCCAAACCAGTTTCCTATGCGGCTCCCTTCTGGTCCCTCCCAGGGGGGTGATCAGGCCCCCTCTTCCACCCTGCTGGGTGGGCTCCTCCTCACCTGAGCGCTCAGTTCCCTGCTGCCGTTCACTACCTTCCAAAGCGAAGAAACCGGGCTTTAAATGAGACCTGTCTCCTCAAAGTGAGGAGATTCCCGGCCCATGCACCAAATGTTATAGCCACGCTTTCCAGGAAACAGACTTACTCAGAAGGACAATGCAGATAGTGGAGTGCAGTTTATTACGCCGGCGGGCCCAAAGCAGAGTCTCCTCTTAGCCAAGGACCCCATCCAGCATTTGTGAAAATCTTTTATACCCCATGCCTACGTGTCCAAACCCACCACCTACCCCACGTGTACGTGTCTAAACCCACCACCTACCCCATGTGTACGTGTCCAGTCAATAATCAATAAGCCCGCAGTTACATTCCAAATAGTTAATAACTGATAAGCCTGTGCTTACATTCTGATAGTGTCCGGAGGCAGGGGTGATTAGTGTCTGTTTCCTCTTAGGCAATGAGTAACCTGGATGTGATCTTCAAGATTCCCCTGTCTGGAGGGGGTCTTATCCTTCCATTATCGTTCCCACAGGCACTAAGCAGAGAGTTCAGAGTCCACTGGAGAGGCAGCCAAGCATGACCAGCACGGACAGGCCTGAGATGGAGTCCAGGCCCTATGAATTCCTTCTTCACATGGGGTCACAAAAGAGTCAGACATGACTTAGTGACTAAACAATAACAACAACTCTTGCTAAACTTGCCAAATAGCTCCCCAATTAGTAAGATAATTTTAGGAAGGCACTCCGCAATCTAGCTCCCACTTACTTTACCAGCTTGATCTCTCTCCTTAAGAATCTGCCTAAAATGCAAGAGACCTGGGTTCAGTCCCTGGGCCAGGAAGATCTCTTGGGGAAGGCAATAGCAACCCACTCCAGTGTTCTTACCTGGAGGATCCCATGGACAGAGTGTTGCAGAAACTGGCTGTCGAGAAACCAAGCGACGCCCTGAGAGTTGGGGAACTCAGGTCTATTATGCTGGTGGGCCCAGAGGAGTTAACACTCCAAGCTCTGAGCCCTGACCGATGGGCGTACAGTTCCTTCATAGGGTCCGATTCCAGGTTTGCGTTCTGTATCTTGCATTGGATTACTTTAGGCATGCAGGATGGGGAGGGGGTGGGGAACTGCCTGCCTTTCACACAGACAAGCATGGCTAAGCAATACTACAGAGGCTAGGTAATTGCAAGACACAGGGTGAGTGAGATAAGTTTAAGTTCCTGGTATTGCTGTTTTTCCCCAAAACTACTTGATCTATAGTGATCATGCAAGAAGCAAGCTGAGTTACAGAGGCAGAAAGCATATATTAGACTCCATTTTGTTTTTATAGGTCCCTCCACAAGAGGAGCCTGGTGGGCAGCCGTCTATAGGGTCGCAAAGAGTCAGACACAACTGAGCGTCTAACACTTTCCAAGCAAAAGGAACTCTGCCTCATTCCAAGTATACGAGCAACATCATTTCTTTACCTCTGGTGGAATATAAACATGTTTCAAATCATTTCCACCGCTTGGAGTGATCTAACACAGAATTTCTTCAAATCCCAGGATTGATGACACACTCAGATATCTGGACGAGGGCTCCTGCAAGCCTGCTTTCTAAGCCCTCCCAAGCTTGATGTCCCAGGCCTCCAAGCAAGACTCTCGAGACTTTCTGACAAGTCTGTGAGTTCCTTGTTGTTTTTCAGCTGCCCAGTCATGTCCAGTTCTTCAAATCAATTCTCTTCTGCTCAAGTAAAGAGCATTATTGTTGATTTGAATCAAAGAATCTTGACTCATACCCCTTCTTCCCTGTAGCCATCCTTCCTCTGCCTTTCACTGGGCACTTTCCAGACACTGCCTTACCCCATTCATTTTTCATCCACTTCTGAATTTTTCTGCAAACAAGTGCAATCTCTTTGGCCACGGAGACTGTGTCTGATACTTCTTTAGGTGCCTCTCTAAAGGCCTAGGGTGGTGTCTTGAATAAAACAGATATTGTGTGGTTAGGTAATTAGCTACCCCCAGAGGTTCAAAGTCACCTTTCTGACCTCAGCATAAAGTGTTCCTAACACCCTAAGACCAAATTCTGGAATTTCCCAAATCCTTAGTAATTCTTTGCCAAATCAATCTATATGATGAACTAGGAGCATTCCTATCTGTAACAATTCCCTGGTGCTGGTGTTTAACACAGATTGTAGTCCCGTGAGCATCTCCTTAAAAATAAAAACAAAATTCCTCTAGGGTGACTTGATGTCTGAAATTCATCAAGAAATATCCTGGACTCCAGAATGCATCAGATCACTAGTGAGACCCAGGCTGTAATTACAGAATGAAATCCTACCCTTTTCCCTCTGTTTAGGAGGGGAATGGGCAGGCTTTGAGAGACACACGCCCCCAGCAGCTCACCAGGCTCCATCCCCTTGCTCCCTTCTGCCTAATTTTCCAAAATATCTACTCTTCTGTCCAAGGCTGCTTTCCATGAGCAAAAGAGCATTGCCAAATCAAATGAATTTACTATGGATGTGTGTTAGTCGCTCAGTCATGTCCAACTCTTTGCGACCCCGTGGGATATAGCCCACTTGGCTCTTCTGTCCATGGGATTGTCCAGGCAAGAATACTTGAGTCGGTTGCCATTTCCTTCTCTAAGGGATCTTCCTGACGCAGGAGTCAAACCCCAGTCCCCTGTATGGCAGGCAGTCTCTATACCATCTGAGCCACCAGGGAAGCCCTGTGAATGTGGCCTTTCTAATTTCCACAGAGAAAATACACAGAAAACATGCCATACAGAGAAAATACTATCACTTTGCCATTTGCAATAATGTCACATTACCTACAAAGCAATTCATATGTAATTTAATATAGACTTAAAAAGTATGTGATCCTAAAATAGACTATTTGGAGAGGAAATGGTAAAAGTACTTGCATATAAACAATTGTGGATCTTGTCTGCAAAGCTAAAAGCTTAAAACATTTCTTTGCAGTGACTCAGGGATACAGACTCAAGCAGGTATACAGACATCTTTCGTGTACTCAGACTTGGAAAACGCTATCAACCAATTTACTTATGGTTTTTTCTTAAGGTAAAAGTCACATAATATAAAACATCCCCTGTAACCACATTAGACTGCTCAGCTAAGTGGTACCAAGTCCTTTCACACTGTTGGGCACCTTTTACCATCAGTCTCCTGGATGTTTCACTTTCTTAGACCAAAACTCCATCCCCACTAAACACATTCTCCCCCATTCCCCTAGCCCCGAGCCCGGCATCTACCAATGCACTTCCTGACTCTACGAATTTGACGCTATCAACCAATTGTTAGTATTTTCCAATGTAAGAATAATCTTTCCTCCCACTTCTACTCAGTCTTTCAGTCCCAGGGGATTGGAAAGAATAGGGGTATATATGCAAATATGGATAACCTTCAAGATTGGACTTGATTTTTTGACAAGAAATTTTGTGCTCAAGCCTGAAGCAATCTCCGGGATATTTTCTGCTTTGGGGTAACATTTCTTCTGTGATAACCTGAGAGAATTCAGCCTGAGGTTACATGAAGAATCAACAAATTATCTTCTAAAGATCTTAACGCAAAAACTCAGACAGTGAGTGGCACAATTGAGACTTCCTGTGAAGTCTGTCTCCATCAAGAATTCCTCAGACAACCAAGCACCACATTTAGAGCTCTATTCTCTCCACACAATTGAAAGTGTCATGTGCACAAGAGAGCCAAAGTTGTTTTTTTTTTAATTCTAGGGAAACAATGTGACAGTGTCTCGCCTTCAACTTCTTCAGCCCAATCCCTCACTGCTTATTACTATTATTATTGGTAATAGGCATTTCTCTGCCACTGAAATATTCACAGAACTCTGCACCATCATTTTCTCTCTAAGCTGCTCTTTAACCCTGCGTGAGGTGAAACAGTTGTCCTCTGATTTTGTTAACAGCAAAAACTAAAACCTCAAGTAAATAAGGAGATTCCTCCTTCTGAAATTCTTTTACTTATAGACAATCAACATGGATACGTTTTTTTATCACGCATCACCTTCTGAAACACTAGATAAAATCAGGCTTCCCTGATGGCTCATGAGGTAAAGAGTCTGCCTGCAATGAAGGAGATGAGGGTTCAATCCCTGGGTCAGGAAGAGCCCCTGGAGGAGGAAATGGCAACCCACTCCAGTGTTCCTGCCTGGAGAATCCCAGAGCCAGAGGAGCCTGGTGGGCTGCAGTCCATGGGGTCGCAAAAAGAGTCAGACACAACAGCACGTAATGGACGGATGGATGGATGGAGATAAAAGCACCAAAAATTCCTACCAATTATGGGGATAATGATTATTTTACAAATCCTCCAAGGTCATCCTGTGAATCTACAGCTTTATTTTCTTTGAAATTTTATCAAAGGAAACATATTAACCTTGCACTGAGTCGTAATTTAACCTGCTCCAAGCAACTGCCAAAAAACTTCCTTGGAAATGCTGGTTCTTGTTCTAAGAATTATGATGTCTGAAGTCATGTGTGACAGAAACCTTGTTTTACTAAGATCGAGGGAGCAATCTAGCTGTGAAACCAACTGTCCTGCCAATGTATCACCAAAATACAGCCACCGGCCAGAGAGGGCAGGTCAGCAATATATAATGTGCAATTGTTGAGCTACAGTATATTTTTCAATTGCATATTCCTAATGAACCCCCCAATGCTAAGAGCAGAACTACTGAGTTATTTTTCCCTCTTTTATATATCAGCTGTATTTCCTTTAAATATAAAATGTTGAAAGAGAGAGGAAAAAGAAGGGAAGCAGGCTTGCTGTGGATCTCTCCTGCAAAGATGATGAGCAGTTTCCTCCAGCAAGACAGTATTAAGCATCTAAGACAGTCCATGGCTCACCGACAGAGATAAATAATTGATAGATAATTAAAATTAAGATGAAAAGGTCAATGAGCCCCTCCTCTGACAGGCATTTGGCTGATGTAAATGAGATAGGCACTTACTCTTGTCCTGTGAGTGGTTATTTCTAGTTGGAATCACAGAAAGGCTACTCTACCTAATTGAGTTGTTTGCAAACGCTCTTTTTCTGTTTTCTCTAATTTACCTGTCTGTTTCAAACAAGGTAAGCAATGTGTCACGCTTATATTTTAAAAGGGAGGAAAGAGGCTTATTATTTGGAGTCGGGATAAAAGGGCAGAGTCACACCACCTCCACGATCGCCGTGTTTCCAGTCCTCAGGGAAGGTCAGGGCTGCCCATGGCCACGCTGCTCCCTGAGTCTCCAAGCAACCCTCCAGTGGTCAGCAATGGGAACGGCCCTTCCCGGAAGCTTGGCACGTGGTAATGCTCTAAACCCTGGCCACCAAGCATGAGACCCTTGGGGTAGACACAGGTCAAAGCAGACGCAGCTCTGACGACCCCTTCTGGACTAGGGTTCACAGTGCTGTCCAGCTTTTCCTGCCCTGGAAAGAGTTGGGTCTCAAGGGGCCATTGGAACGAACGTGATGACAACTGTGAACGTCAGCCCCAGGCTGTGACAAGCGCTTAGAACTTTGTAGAGTGTTCAGTGACCACTTCCTGCCCAGCTCACTTAGCTGTCTCCTTCCCCCGAGGCTGTTACCTCAAATGTGAGGGCTTCCTTTCTGCCTCTCTTGTCTCTTCTGAAACCTATGGCAAAGGGTTGGGATCCTACTACTATTGGCTTAACTGCTCTGTCTTAACTCGAGAACTATGGTAAGCTAAAACGCTTTTCTAGCTGGGTCATGCTGACTGATACGAATAAATCGGGGGTGGGGGAGGCAGTTGCTCTATTCATTTTAAGTCAAGATACACTCTCTATGTGAACCCTAAATACAGTCTTCATGACTTCTGCTACTCTTTGTTTCCAAGGGGAGATCACAAGAATATTCTATAAGAAGATTTCTAATATATAGACCGATACCTACCTTGCTTTTTGTTATTCTCCAAGTTTAAATACTTCCAAAGTGAAAGTGAAGTCGCTCAGTCGTGTCCGACTTTTTGCGACCCCGTGGACTGTAGCCCACCAGGCTCCTCCGTCCATGGGATTCTCCAGGCAAGAATACTGGAGTGGGTTGCCATTTCCTTTTCCAGGGGATCTTCCCGACCCAGGGATCGAACCCGGGTCTCCTGCATTGCAGGCAGATACTTTAACCTCTGAGCCACCAGGGAAGCCCTAAATGCTTCCAAACTGAACTTTAAAGATTTGTAAGAAAAATTTTAGATAACACTCTCCAAGAAGTCTTTTTCTTTAATTCAGAAATAGTGAGCACTTTTGTAAGTGCCAGGTAAATAAAACTGAACAAGAGATGACCACTGTCCTCAACGAGCAATAAAATGTCCCCAGGATCTTGAAAGGACAAAAAGATTTTGCCAACTGGAATTCCTTCTACAAGGAAAACTCATCCCAACCAGTGTTAATCCCATCTTAGGCATTCAGCAGTGGTTAATTGATGAAGAACAATCAGTCCCTTGTGAAACTGACTCAGTACTCCAGAAATGCCACTATTTAAATGTGGTTCACATTTTTCCTTCTCACAAAAGTAACACTTTGTCTGCAAGCTGCACACAGGTGTCTTCCTGAAAGTGCAGACGTGAACCCCTCAGCATTCCGAGGATGCAAAGGCTGACATTTATTTTGCCTGTTCTTTCAGGGTAGCATTAGGGCCTCACAGACAAGGAGAAATGAGGTCTGGGTTGCACTGCAGACAGACGTAAGCCTGAAAGTCATGAGCAATTGATTTTCCACCTACTGCATTAATCCAAGACTTGAAGTTACTTAAGGAAAAACTGGGTCCTTGTTCGTCTTCAGCGCAGGACCTGAGCAGACTTAGGACCCAAGCAGACTTAGGACCCAGATGTCTCAGACTCAGATGTCTACTATCACTGAAGATATTGCTCAGTAAGTCATCATCTTACACACTGGAAATTTCTTAGGCTTTCCAAGAGGGCTCCAGGAGCTGAAATTGATTGAGGTCCAGTTGTCCAGCTAAAATGAACTAGGACGGGCCTCCGTCTCTGGCCCAACACTCAGGCTTCAATAGCAATTTATCTTCTCAGTATACCATTTCCTGTTGTATTCAGGACACAGTTGGGGTTTGTGAAAGCCCATTCCATTTCCAAATTCAGGAATACACACACCAATGACCCCTCCACACACATAGACACTTTTCTCCATATGGAAAAATTTTAATTACGATCAAACGCTCAGACTAAATATCCATTTCTCTGAGTCAGTGTCCTAGACGCAGGGCTTCCATAGCACACTATTCATAATCTGATTGTGAAATTTAATACCTACATTGTAAGATGTATATTTACATTTACTACATTGTAAGATATATATGGTTACATTCCACAAACACTTGGTGAATCCATCCTCAAAGACTGAAACTTCTTTATACTTTATTCACAAAACCTTACAGGGTGCTTAGAACACTGTGCTTAATAAATACCATGAGTGCTTACTAAATACTGAATGGTTAAAAGCATGGTTGAATGGAGCAAACTTGCCCCATCATTGATTATTCCATCACCCCACTACTGCCAGGCTCACCTGTCAGGACAACTATTTTCAAGGAAAGCACTTTGGATCTAAAATGAATCCTTAGAAGGACACTCAGAACTTCAGACTTTCTATGAGATATAGGATGTTAGCAGAAGCCATTGGGTTTTTTTTTTTTTTTTTTAAATAACAGCTGAAATATATATAAACATTAACAGATATTCCAAGAAGCTCTGAAGCTTTGGGGGAAAATATGTGGTTTTCAAGGAAAAGAAATATCCCATCTCTGGCACAACTTCAAGTACCAAGAGCCCCGACTCTTCTTAATGAAGTGTTAACGAAATGTCAGCACAGACCAGACCAGTGTTGATTTGCATACGTCTTAGTGAATAGTGTGAAAATAGCATTGTGTGGATGTTAAATCCTGTTTATGTTATAGAGCTAAAATTCCTGTTATGATTATTGATTCTTTTTTGGAGTCTTTTCATACAGAGCAGTCTAGTAAGTTAAAAGAGGATTCATTTGATTACTCTGAAATGGTTACAATTTTCAAACAGAACACATTTCTTTGTTAGAAAATATAAGGATGGGAGACCTGGAATTTTATAGACAACCCCTTGTTCCTAAAATTTGAGGGTCTGTGAACTAGAGGAAGGGTTAATCATCACTGGGCCCAAAGTCATTGAGCCCAACCATTCACTCTTGGCTAAAGAAGTATTAGAAGTAAAGCATAGGGCCAAGGACCACATTGCTGCTACATCGCTTCAGTCGTGTCCGACTCTGTGCGACCCCATAGACAGCAGCCCACCAGGCTCCCCCGTCCCTGGGATTCTCCAGGCAAGAACACTGGAGTGGGTTGCCATTTCCTTCTCCATTGCATGAAAGTGAAAAGTCAAAGTGAAGTCGCTCAGTCGTGTCCGACTCTTAGCAACCCCATGGGCTGCAGCCTACTAGGCTCCTCCGTCCATGGGATTTTCCAGGCAAGAGTACTGGAGTGAGGTGCCTTTACCTTCTCCATTTTGGGGGAATATAGAGTAATTACTTTCTAAAATATGCCCCATCAGCAAAGTAGCTTAAGTGTAAATACAAAAATGTAAATATTAAATATATATATATATATATATACAAGTTTGACATATGAACATGAGCTTCCGTGGTGGCTCAGATGGTAAAAAATCTGCCTGCAGTGCAGGAGACCTGGGTTCAGTCCCTGGTTTGGGATGATCCCGTGGAGAAGGGAATGGCAATCCACTGGAGTATTCTTGCCTGGAGAATTCCATGGACAGAGGAGCCTGGTGGGCTGCAGTCCATGGGGTCACAAACAGTCAGACATGACTGAGTGACTACTACACAGACACATACACTATGCAAATACATATAATCCACAAATCCATATTGTATTATAATGTATTCATTTAGTACTGACAACATATATATGAATATATAAATATTAAATCTTACATAAATATAGGAAATTATATACTATATTATAATATATGAATATTATATAAGTGTTTATTATGTACAATATAAAACAATGTACAAGGTTGTTCTCCTGGTGATTTCAAACTGTATACTGATGGCATATACAAATATATATCTGTTTACTTCCTCACCTGTTAATATTACTCCCATATATTCAGCAGGAACTTCAAACTTCTCTGTTCAACAGCCACAAAACTACACTTACCCTCTTCTTTGTCCTCCTCCTAGGGTCCTCTCCCCGTTCATGTCAACATCTACACACGGAACCAGCAACAGTCATCCATACCTCTACTTTTCTGTCATCCCCACATTACAGTGAATTATTAAATAATTCCAGCTGGACATCTGAAATGTCTCCCAGAAGATATCCTTGTGTTCCATCCCTACAATTACCTCCCAGGCTTAAACCCTTACCCCGTCTCTCTGGACCACTTGCACATCTCCTTATCTTCATTATTTTTTCTCTGGTATCCATCTTCCAACCAGTCACCACCCCCAAATATGCTTATGTAACATCCAAATATGTTTCTGTGGTTTAAAACCCTTCAATGACTCCGCATGATTTACACTGTCATGAGGAGTCATTGGTCTAACATCCAGATATGTTTTTGTGGTTTAAAACATCCAGATACGTTTCTGTGGTTTAACACCCTTCGATTCTCTATGACTTACACTGTAGGTTCAAGATCCTAACAGAGTAACAGAGAAGTGGCCCTGCTTGCCCTTCAATCTCAGCTCCAGTAACTCCCTGTCTTGATTCTTACTTTCCAAAACACTGGACGTCACGTTTTCTGCTCTCTCATCTCTCAAGATGCAGTGTTTCCCTTCTATGTACTATTTTATGCTTAAAGTAAAAAAGTGTTATTAGCCTTGCTTTACTATTTACTTTCTGATTTTGTTTTAGTTTTGTCTGTTCCTTTCTAGACAATGCACTCCATGAAGGCTTAACTACTCTTTCTAAATCCCCCGAACCTAACACATTGCCTGGAAAATAGTTGTTGAGTGAATGAATGAAGACATTATTCTTCACTTTAACTTCTCTTGAGAAGGGAATTTGTGAACTCCAAGGAGTTGGTGAACTAAAGTACTCTGACCTGATCTTGCTTCATTCTTTTTTGTACCATGCACTGATTTTACCAATTCCCATAAGGAAATCTTTCCCCTTTCTTTATGGTTTTTAAAACTAATTCCAGAAATTAACAATGTCAGGAGAGTCTCTATTTCTATTTCTGTAGCTCTAACTATGGTGGTGGTGGTGGTTTAGTCACCAAGTCATGCCCGACTCTTGTGACCCCATGACCCCATGAACTCTTGTGACCCCATGAACTATAGCCTGCAGGCTCCTCTGTCCATGGGATTTTCCTGGCAAGAATACTGGAGTGGGCGGCCATTTTCTTCTCTAGGGGATTTTTCCAACCCAGGGATCGAAACTGGGTCTCCTGCATTGCTGGCGGATTCTTCACCATTGAGCCACTGGGAAGTATGGCTGTACTTAATTGGATATGTTTGTGCAGTGCAAGAACCTGGGGGCAAGTGTGTGCACGAGCACATACCTGGTGACACTTCAGTTCAGTTCAGTCGCTCAGTCGTGTCCAACTCTTTGCGACCCCATGAACCACAGCACGCAAGGCCTTCCTGTCCATCATGAACTCCCGGAGTCTACCCAAACTCATGTCCATTGAGTCTGTGATGCCATCCAACCATCTCATCCTCTGTCGTCCCCTGCTCCTCCTGCCTTCAATCTTTCCCAATATCAGGGTCTTTTCAAAGGCGTCAGCTCTCCGCATCAGGTGGCCAAAATACTGGAGTTTCAGCTTCAGCATCAGTCCTTTCAATGAACACCCAGGACTGATTTCCTTTAGGATGGCCTGGTTAGGTCTCCTTGTAGTCCAAGGGACTCTCAAGAGTCTTCTCCAACACCACAGTTCAAAAGCATCAGTTCTTTGGTGCTCAGCTTTCTTTATAGTCCAACTCTCACATCCATACATGACCACTGGAAAAACCATAGCGTTGACTAGACGGACCTATGTTGACAAAGTAATGTCTCTGCTTTTTAATATGCTAGGCTGGTCATAACTTTCCTTCCAAGGAGTAAGTGTCTTTTAATTTCATGGCTGCAATCACCATCTGCAGTGATTTTAGAGCTCCCAAAAATAAGTCAGTCACTGTTTCTACTGTTTCCCCATCTATTTGCCATGAAGTGATGGGCCCAGATGCCATGATCTTAGTTTTCTGAATGTTGAGTTTTAAGCCAACTTTTTCACTCTCCTCTTTCACTTTCATCAAGAGGCTCTTTAGTTCTTCTTCACTTTCTGCCATAAGGGTAGTGTCCTCTGCATATCTGAGGTTATTGATATTTCTGGTGACACTGCCTGCTATAATTTTCTGTTTCTGCTTAGTTACAGAAGGAAAAGGATGCATTCTTGGCTTCACCATCTTCCTGATATAACTTCCAAGTTTAATACTACCTGAGAAAGCTCCCAAGCTGAGCAGAAATAATTACTTCTACATTACTTCTTGTATTACATCAATGCATGAGGAGCTAAATCACAACAATGAACAGGATAAAATCATGGTTCAAGGGGTTTGTCAATTCGTGAAGAAATAAGACGAGAAACCAGGCAATTATAATTCAGTTACGGGAAATAGTGTTAACTCTCACTGAAAACTTATGTTTTGAGCGGAGGTCCAAAGGACAGCCAGGTGAAGTGTACGGGACCCACTGTCTCCCACAGCAGCAGCACCCCCACCACTCAGAGGCTGTGTTCTGCCTTGTGCCCAACACAGGGGATGCCCACCAGTGTCCAGGCAGAGATCAGTGGGTGTTTTCTCTCTCCAACCTCAAAACAAAATAAGCTAGGCTCTGGCCCTTCCTTAATAGCATTGCCTGTTAAGAGGGTATGTAGCTCTTGACACAGAGTTCTAGGTGATGCAAATGGGAGGCACCCTCTTAAATCCTTACATGTGTCTGTTTAGAAGGGTGTCAACTCAGTACATAGCTCAGAACAATAGCCCCCATCTCTGAGAATCCAGAAAGTGATGACAACTGAGACGTGTCTCAGAAGACAGCAAGCTAGCCTTCTTAAGCATGTTTAGTGACAAGTGTTAACAGTTAACAAAACCCTGAAGCTAGAGCTTGGAAGCTATTGATGAGGTCAGAAAATTTACTAGACATTTATTCATGTGTTTATACATTTATTTTCTTGGTAGACACTTATGGAGATACCACTGTGGGTTAAGAAATGTGTTAAAAGATGGGGAGACAATCATTAATAAGACAAAATTCTTACCTTCAAAGGGCTTACTATTTGGAAATTCAAGGAACCTTTAATGATAATAGAGTGTTCTCTGGGCACAGGATACCATGGAAACCAGGAGATGCAGGTAACCCAGGCCTGAGGGATCACGGAAAACTTCTCAGCCACAGCAGTCTCTACACTCAATTGTAAACGAATTACAACAGGATTTAGAGACCTTAGCTTGCATTTGTCCCTGATTAACTCAGACTTTCATCACACACCTCTGTGCTTTCACTTTGTGCTGAAGGGGTGCTGCTGACCCTCTCCTGAGATAAATGGAGGTGTTTTGCAGAGAGCAGAGAGCAGGGCTATATGTCATTAAATCACTGTGGCTCAATCTTGCCAAGTGAACGCCAGTCCCAGTTGAAACATTTACAGAGTAGATAAAAATATGCAGATGATTCATTTACACAAGCTTATTAGTGAAGACATTCTTCACAAAGACCAGAAAACTATTCTCTAAATTTCTAAGGCACAAGTCTTTGTTTCAGCCCTCGAAAACTCCATCTACTTGTGCCTGATGGAGTGAACGTGGAAAAAGGAAGAATAAAATTCCTTTTCAATGACTTTACTGATTGGTTCTGGAATGGAGAGTCATTGGAATGGAGATTCTTCATGTTTTACTCTTGGAGGGTTTTCACATTATTTTCATTTGATATATTGTTTTTTAATCAGAGCTTAAACATCAAACATGCACCCATAAAAATACTTCACTAACCAGCTATCTTTGTTCCAAGCACAAAATATTTTATGATATTTTATGTAATCTATTGAGTGAATATATTTATGAACATATTCTTTTTGTGATAAATCCTTAAACTGAGACAAAATATTAATCAAAAAATTTCAAGGGGATGGTATTGGGGTAAGAACTATTAATAGCTCCATATTTCACTTTGAACATTTCAGAACTTGGACTTTCATTTTTGCAATAAAAAACCATAAAGATGGAGGCAATAACTGCTAAATTTTAATTCTGTGATGAGACTCAGGAGAATATATTTCCCATGCCTGGGAAATTTTCTCTTACAAAAGACAGATAACAATAAAGAAATACTTAATTAACTAGAAATCCAGGTGCAACACTGGATAGAAAATTAAGCTCATGTATTATTGCCATAATCCTGCTTTGCATTGGATGTCAGTATTAGCATATGGAAGTTGCAACACCATCAGGTAAAGAATCTTAAAATAAGTGAGCAGATATTGTACAAACATCAGTTTATTCTTTCAAACAAATGCCACCTGCACTGACATAATTCCACTTGTGAGTCATATGTGTGAATGAAGTGGTCGCCCTTAAACTTCCAAAGCTCATCCAGTCCTCCAAATCTTGAAAAGATTTCTCTTGAAAGAGAAATCATAAAAATACATGGAAATATTTATAGGAGTGGGCTTCCCTGATGACTCAGTGATAAAGAATCTGCCTGCAATGCGGGAGACACAAGAGATGTGGGTTGGCTCACCGGGTCAGGGAGATCCCCTGGAGGAGGGCATGGCAACCCACTCCAGTATTCTTGCTTGGAAAATCCCATGGACAGAGAAGACTGACAGGCTATAGTCCATGGGGTCGCAAAGGGTTGGGCACACTAGAGCGCACACATACACACACACAAACACACACACATTTATAAGAGCAACAGAAATTGTTTGTTTTTTTCAATTGGGTCCCATTCTATTTTTTTCTTCTATTTCTTTACACTGATCACTGAAGAAGGTTTTCTTATCTCTCCTTGCTCTTCTTTGAAACTCTGCATTCACAAGGGTGTATCTTTCCTTTTCTCCTTTGCCTTTTACTTCTTTTCTCAGCTATTTGTAAGGCCTCCTCAGACAGCCATTTTGCCTTTTTGTATTTCTTTTCATTGGGAATGGTCTTGATCACTGCCTCCTGTACAATGTCATGAACCTCCATCCATTGTTCTTCAGTCACTCTGTATATCAGATCTAATCCCTTGAATCTATTTGTCACTTCCACTGTATAATCTTAAGGGATTTGATTTAGGTCATTCCTGAATGGTCTAGTGGTCTTCCCTACTTTCTTCAATTTAAGTCTGAATTTGGCAATAAGGAGTTCATGATCTGAGCCACAGTCAAAAATATACCTATTGAAAGCACAGTTCCAAAGAATAGCAAAGAGAGATAAGAAAGCCTTCCTCAGTGATCAATGCAAACAGAGGAAAACAATAGAATGTGAAAGACTAGAGGGCTCTTCAAGAAAATTAGAGATACCAAGGTAACATTTCACGCAAAGATGGGCACAATAAAGGACAGAAATGGTATGGACCTAACAGAAGCAGAAGATATTAAGAAGAGGTGGCAAGAATACACAGAAGAATATACAAAAAAGAACCTCATGACCCAGATAACCATAATGGTGTGATTACTCACCTAGAGCCAGATATCCTGCAGTGTGAAGTCAAGTGGGCCTTAGGAAGCATCACTGTGAACAAAGCTAGTGGAGGTGATGGAATTCCAGTTGAACTATTTCAGATCCTTAAAGATGAAGCTGTGAAAGTGTTGCACTCAATATGCCAGCAAATCTGGAAAACTCAGCAGCAGCCACAGTACTGGAAAGGTCAATTTTCATTCCAATCCCAAAGAAGGGCAATGCCAAAGAATGTTCAAACTACCACACAATTGAACTCATCTCACATGCTAACAAGTTGATGCTCAAAATTCTCCAAGCCAGGCTTCAACAGTATATGAACCATGAACTTCCAGATGTTCAGGCTGGATTTAGAAAAGGCAGAGGAACCAGGGATCAAATTGCCAACATCCGTTGGATCATAGAAAAAGCAAGAGAATTTCAGAAAAACATCTACTTCTGCTTTATTGATTAAGACTATGTGGATCACAATAAACTCTAGAGAATTCTTCAAGAGATGGGAATACCAGACCACCTTACCTGCCTCCTGAGAAATCTGTATGCAGGTCAAGAAGCAACAGTTAGAATTGGACATGGAACAACAGACTGGTTCAATATTGGGAAAGGAGTATGTCAAGGCTGTATATTGTCACCCTGCTCATTTAACTTATATGCAGAGTACCTCATGTGAAATGCCTGACTGGGTGAATCACAAGCTGGAATCAAGATTGCCAGGAGAAATATCAATAACCTCAGATATGCAGATGACACTACACTTATGGCAGAAAGTGAAGAACTAAAGAGCCTGTTGATGAAAGTGAAAGAGGAGAGTGAAAAAGTTGGCTTAAAATTCAACATTCAAATAACTGAGATCATGACATCCAGTCCCATCACTACTTGGCAAATAGATGGGGAAACAGTGAAAACAGTGACAGATTTTATTATCTTGGGCTCCAAAATCACTGCAGATGGTGACTGCAGCCATGAAATAAAAAGATGCTTGCTCCTTGGAAGAAAAGCTATGATCAACCTAGACAACACATTAAAAAGCAGAGACATTACTTTGCCAACAAAGGTCTGTCTAGTCAAAACTATGTTTTGTCCAGTAGTCATGTAGGGATGTGGGAGTTGGACTGTAAAGAAAGCTGAATGATGAAGAATTTGATGCTTTTGAACTGTGGTGTTGGAGAAGACTCTTGAGAGTCCCTTGGACTACAAGGAGATCCAACCAGTTAATTCTAAAGGAAATTTGTCCTGAATATTTATTGGAAGGACTGATGTTGAAGCTGAAACTCCAATAATTTGGCCACCTGATGCGAAGAACTAACTCCTTGGAAAAGACCCTGATGCTGGGAAAGTTTGAAGGCAGGAGGAGAAGGGGATGGCAGAGGATGAGGTGGCTGGGTGGCATCACTGACTCAACGGACATGAGTTTGAGCAAGCTCCAGGAGTTGGTTATGGACAGGGAAGCCTGGCGTGCTGCAGTTCATGGGCTCGAAAAGAGTCAGACATGACTGAGTGACTGAACTGAATTGGGCCCACCCTACCTGACTGGACCAAAGTACTTGAAAACATATATTGACACCAGGGTAACCAGCCAAGTATGAAAAATCTCATCTGTGGAAACGCACATCCCAAGCAAGCAGAATTTTAGGACATGAAACAAGATTATTGAGAATTTGATCTGAAATGGATTAAACCAGAAGGAATAGCAGAAGCAATAAGCTGAAGTCTTCATAACTGGGTTGTTTTCACAGCTTTAAGCAGTGTCTACTACTGTAAACCCCTCTGGTCCAGGGAATCGGAGAAGAAAAATTCCAGTAACACCTGTGCTGCTGGTGTATGAAGAGGATTCTTGTCCTTTCTGCACTGTAAGTCACAGAACTTGAGGAATACAAGCCCACAGGGAAAAAGCAGTGTTTTCTTGTACTGGAAAGAGTAACCCTCCCTATAAATCCACCCACTTTCCAAGCAGCTACTGAAATGGGTTGGTCCTCCAACTTGGCCAAAACATAAATAAAGCTCTTAACATTCATGACATAATGACAGTGCTGCCTCCCTCAATGTCTGGTATCTAAAGCTTACAATTTTCACAAGCCAGTAGTGTAGGTCGTTGTTCAATCAGGATTTGTCTGTGAGCCAGGACCTACCCAGGGCTTCCCAGGTGATGCCGTTGTAAAGAATCCACCAGCCAAAGCAGGAGACGCAAGAGATGTGGGTTTAATCCCTGGGTTGGGAAGATCCCCTGGAGGAGGAAATGGCATCCCACTCCAGTATTCTTGCATGGAGAATCCCATGGACAGAGGAGCCTGGTGGGCTACAGTCCATGGGGTCACAAAGAGTCAGACACGACTGAGCACCCACACACACCTGCCAAGGTCTGACTTAAGGCGTCTGATATTTGAAAGAAAAAGTGTAATGGGCATGCTAAGTACACTTTCTTCTAGACTCTCTAAATCTTGCTGCTTTTTAAGTTAGATCATCAAGAAGTCACGTACTTGGACCAAATTATCTCAGTTCTCCATAGAAATGCCTTCACTGATTGATGATGGAAGGTTTTGCCCTGAGCTGTTGCAGAGGGTCGATAGGAAAGTTGTCTCATCTGTATTTCTGTTGTTTTTTCAAAGCTGGAGCCAAGCAATGTCCACTACGCTTGCAAGCATGAATTTTCAAAAGGCCCATGGAAATGCAGTTCATTTAACATAAGTCCAAGCGAAGCTTTATTTCTTGCAGTAAATGTGTGTACTTTCTTTTGTCTGGAGAGAACATTAGGTAACTAATGAGGTTCCTTTCAGATGTCAGGAAACTCAGAGCTAAATCCATACATACCTTAGGAATTAACTCATCTTCAGTTGATGGCACTATCTATTTTGGGTGGTGGGTTTTTTTAGATAGTGTTTCTTCTATTTCAGTCACACCCATTTTACACAAGGTTTATCTTGGAAGCTGCTTTTTATCCTTTTTAAATGTGGGAGGCATATAGCGGAAAGTAAGTAGAAAAGTCACTCAGATTCGCTAAACATTAACTCTGTCTGAGGTGCTTCACATTCACAACCTTAGGCATTAGTCATTAATACCATATCCATTTTAAAAGGAGGCTCAGGTGTGTCAAACAGCGTCCTCAGTGCTCACAAACCAGTAAGAGTCGGGGTCAGTGCCTGAGCCCAGATATTTTCTCTAATTTTGTCCAAAGTACATGCTCATATTTGTGACTGTACTATATATCTGTTTAACAACATTAATTATATAGAATACATACATGTTAATTCTTATAACAAGCTTACCTTGAGCTTGATTATTAAGTTCATTACTGAATTAAATACCTATTCCCCTTTGCAGTATTACTGTGAGGGTAAAATAAAATTAAAAACATGAAAGTACATTGAAAGAATTCTAGAGTAATGCACAAATGTGAAGTGTTTTATTATATGCTACACCATCCTATTGGTCATTGGAAGGTTTGAATTACTATCTTAAAACTCAATGGTTGTATGTGAGTAATTCTGAATCTTGCTTCTGCTACTGCTGCTAAGTCACTTCAGTCGTGTCCGACTCTGTGCGACCCCATAGACAGCAGCTCACCAGGCTCCCCCGTCCCTGGGATTCTCCAGGCAAGAACACTGGAGTGGGTTGCCATTTCCTTCTCTCTGAATCTTGAGCACCCCTCTATTCACCTATTAGTACTCAGTAATGATTTTTAATCAACTGGAAAACTGAAAAGGGCTTTGGTAAATGTCCCTTAGATGTAAAATATTTTACTGAAGTTCATCAACAAATGACATTCTAAATTAAATTTCTGCTCATAAAATCCCTGTTCTGGTGAAGAAATTATTCTTATGCCATACATATAGTACTATCCTGCAAGCTGTATGAAACCACCCATTTGAGAATCCTACAGTGGGCCACTGACCTGAAAATACTTATTTCAGAAAAGAGAGACTGTACCTCTCCTATGACCTGAGAAATAGCCTCAGACTTTCTGAAATGATCCACTGTCTCTGCACAGAGATATGAACAGTCCCTGCCTTGCTCATCCCAGCCCAAATCCTCAGCCAATATTAAAATGGAACCTCAGCACACCTGATCCTACTTTATTAATAAGTTTTTCTCTTTCTTCTCATTCCCCTTTTTATCCTTTCAGAAAATGACTTTGTTTCAACTCTTGATGCTAATTATATTTTTCATTTTATGTGTTAGTCCCACTGCTTCCTTTATTTTCTCAGTGAGACAAAATTTTAAGCATACTGCATTAGAAACCATGAATATTTTTCTAAGCACCAACTGCAAGTAATCACACAAGGAAGACATCCCCATCATGGGAAGATTTCAGTGCTGCTTCGTTAGCATGAAGGCAGGCAACTCAGGAGGGAGGCGGGAGGACTGGGTGCTACTTAAACAAAACTTCATTCTTTCTGTGTGATGCTCGACAAACGGTAGACAAAATATTTTCTCCTTCTTATCTTTAATATAATGAATTGCAACAATATCCTCACCTAATTCTTGCCAATACTTTATCATTGGGCTTCCCTGGTGGCTGAGTGGTGAAGAATCTGCCTGCCAATGCCAGAGACATGGGTTCAATCCCTGGGTCTGGAAGATGCCCTGGCCAAGGAAATGGAAACCCACTCCAGGATTCTTAACTGGGAAACCACATGGACAGAGGAGCCTGGCGGGCTACAGTCCATGGGGTCACAGAGTCACACATGCTGCTGCTGCTGCTAAGTCGCTTCAGTCGTGTCCGACTCTGCGACCCCATAGACGGCAGCCCACCAGGCTCCTCTGTCCCTGGGATTCTCCAAGAACACTGGAGTGGGTTGCCATTTCCTTCTCCACACATGGCTTAGCGACTAAACAACAACAACAACTTTATCATTACTGGCAGTTGGGGTGAGAAATTTATATTCCCAGAGGTCTTTGGACATGGGCTATAGCATGCATCATATGATAAATGCCATGGAGGCTTCTGGTGATCTGAAACATGTTATAAATGCAAATGAAATAATAATAACCTGTGATTCTTGAAACTAGGGTAACAAAGATCATTCTGGGCAATCATTCTCTGGGCACTCTATCAGAGAAGCTATAGAAAGAGAAGTTGAGTTTGCAGAAATGATGAGCACTTTCCCTTTGAGAAGAGCATCACTGATCCAGAAACCAGTTGGGAGGGAGCTGATTGCTGAGCAACGTCAGTGCATTGGTCTGGGACACTCCCCTCAGAGCCAATGGAGAGACAAAGAAAATAGCAGGAAAATGAAGACACGAATGAGTACATGTGTTAGTCTCCCTTGTCAGGAAGCAGAGCCTGATGATGAGATTTGGGTGCAACCTGTGAAGGCGGAGAGGAAGCAGAACCAAGTGAGAACGTGGGTGTCTAGTGGGGTCTGCGGTTGGAATAAGGCTCTAGAACAAGAGTTAGCAGGTTTCATCATCTCTCAGCTTCTCAGCTCTGCCATTGTAGCACATTAGTAGCCACAGGCAGTAAAATAAAGAAGCCTTGCTTTGTTCCAGTAGAACTTTGTTTACAAACACAATCAGTAGGCCAGATTTGGCCAAGGGACTGTGGTTTGCTGACTCCTCTAGAGTATGAATCACATCACAGAGTTACCCACTCCAGAGGCAAGGAGTTCAGCCATCTGTCCCCTGCATCAGCCAGTTAGCAGCTGTGGAGCCAGCTTTGGGGGGTGCCAGACCTCCAAGACCAAGTGGTTTCTCTCAGCTAGGAGGAGTTCCCCAACTTCACTGTGAATTTGTGAATTCCGTGAAAAAAATCTTAATTTGTGTTTTATGAAGCAAGTTCTCTGAGTCACCTATAGTGTGAAGGGAAAAAAAAATCACCAAGTCCTAAACTGTCTAAACCTCAATTTTATATTTCTTAATATCCTAAGAAGAGAGATGCGGTTGGGGGTTGTGAATAGTTAATTACTTAAACCAGTTTCCAGAATGAAATTAAGTCTACCTAAAGGACGGTAATTGGTAGAGTTTTTTCAACTTCATGTGTTTAGATAATAATACACACACGTGCACATGCATGTACACAGGCCCTTCCCACCAACACACACACAGTAGGCCAAGGGGTAAATACTAGGTCAGGATGCTGGCTCAGCTACTGAGAGCTGGAGATGGGGGATCAGGGACTGAGTAAAATGAGGGCTATTATAATCTATAGCTCAACACATGTTAGCTATTTCAATGTTAGCAAATTCAAGCAAATGTTAGCAAATACAAGCAAAAATATGTTTTAAAAAACTAAGAGATAAAAATCAAGAAATGAAATAATAGCACTAATATGGGGGCTTCCTGGTGGTCCAGTGGTGAAGAATCTGCCTTGCAGTGCCGGGGCCGTGGTTTGACCCCTGGCCAGGGAACCGAGCGCCCACGTGCGTGTGCGAGCATGCGCCCCAGAGCCCCGAAGTCCACGCAGCGCAGCGGCTGGGCCCGCACCACGGCTCCGCAACTCACACGCCGCCGTGACGGTGCCTGCATGCGGCGACTGAGACGTGATGCAGGCAAGTAAAATAACAGCGTTCAGATGAAGTAAGAGCTGAGTCCTAAGCCGCAGGAACCAAATAGAAAAACAGAGGAATTAGAAATCAAGAGATCATAAGGAAAGGAAGGGAAGACATAGGTGATGACCAAAAAAAGAAAAGAAAAGAGGATACGTGTAAACGATGCATGCAGGCTTTCTTTATTGTTCAGAAGGTGTGGTGGGTAAATTTTTAAAAAGCATTGTTTTGTAAGGTTGAACAAATACCTTACATACATGCATGCATGAACAAATAACTTACATGCATGCATAATTTACCATCCAGCAGCACCCCTCATAGATATACAGGCCAGAGAAACTTACAAAAGTAGACCAACAGATATGACTAAGAGTGTTCAAAGCAATGTTGTTTATAAAAATAAATTACTGGAAACAATTCAAAGGCCTATTTATAGGAGAATGGGTAATTTGTACTATATACATAGTAGAATGTTATACATCAGGGGAAATAAATGAACTGCAGCTACATGCATTAACACAAATCTTAAAACTTAAAACTACTGAGTGAAGAAAATAAGCTTTATAAACCCCACTTCCACATAAGCTATAGAAAGCTGCAAGAGAGTGTTTCTCCCATCCTAATAACAACAAAAAAGCTGATAATATGTAAAATTATAACTTATCTTGAACCCATCAGGGAGCTGAGGTCACAAGGCAGCCATAGGAACTGAATTTCAAAACCAGACAAGTCCCTTTAAAGAGAGACGAGACATGGACATCATTTCAACTTTGCAGAGATCAAGAAAAATAGGAGACCACTCCAGCAGAGGGTAAGGCATCAGCTAAAATTTTAACAAATTCCTAAAGTTCAAATGTGGCCTAGGATGTAAGTTTAGAATAACTAGGAGCCCCAGACCCAGGGTAGTTCTTACTCATACACCAGCTCTTCTCCATGGTGCTCCAGTGATGCCCTCAAGAAAGATTAGGGCAGGACAGGAGATCAGAGAGATCTCTCTTCAGGGGTGTACACAGATGGAGAGCAGCTTCTGCTTGATTCAGGGGCAAATCCATCTCTCATAAAAAACAAAAGCCTCTTTGGGAAGCACAGAAAATCCTCTGGTGTCCAGAGGGGAAGAGAGAGCAGTGAAAGCCATCAGCCTCTGGAGGCAGAGTACCACACTCCCCTTCCTGCCACCAGAAAGCATCTTAGGGAAGGGCAGAAACAATGGAAAATCTCTACGCCCATGTTCTGCACCTACACAGAGCAGAAGCCTGATACCCTAGCGGGGGCAGGAATCCTTCTTCTGGGTACCTGCCGCAGGTCCAAGGCAGAGTTCTGTTGCCACAGGGGGAATCCATGGAAACACTGAGCATGCCGTATCTCCAAGGCCCGGGTATAAAGGTGCTGCCTAGAACTGAGAGGGTTTTTTAATCTTATTTTTTCATAGTTATTTCATTTGTTTTATCTTTTAAATTTTTATTGATGTATAGGTGATTTACAATATCATGTAAGTTTCAGAGGTACAGCACAGGTATCTAGTTATATATATATATATTGTTTTGTATATGCAGAACATATATATATACATGATGAAATATTATTCAACCATTAAAAAAGAATGAAATAATGCCATTTGTAGCAACATAGATGGATCTAGTGATTGTGATACTAAGTAAGCCAGACAGAGAAAGACATATCATATGATATCATAAAGAAAGTGATATCATATGATATCACTTATATGTGGAATCTAAAATAAAAAAGGCACAGATGAACTTATTTCCAAACAGAGAGAGACTCAGAGACACAGGAAACAAACTTTTGGTTACCAAAAGGAAAAGGGGAATGGGTAGAGAAATTTTTTCTTATTTTTAATAATGTTAAAGGAAAATATGTTGTCTAAAGTGTAAGTAGTAACAATGTATTACAAAGTTTATAATATATGAGAAGTAAAACATAGGACAACAATAGTACCAAGGATGGGAGGGAAGAAAGGAAAGAATCCTGTAACAAGGCTCACATAATCTGTATGAAGTGATATAATAAATGTGAAGACAGACTATACTAAGTTAAAGCATATATTTTAAATCTTAGAACTGTCACTAAAATATTACAAAGGAAATTTAATTAGAAAAAACAAATGGATGTGAAAGAGAACCTTAAAAATATTCTATTAATCCAAAAGAAGTCAAGAAAAGCCAAAAAAGGAACAAAGAACAGATCAGACAAACAGAAAGCAATTATGGTACACTAAAGGCAAACCATACCAATAATTATATAAAATGTAAATTGTCTGAATGGTATTATTTAAAAAATCATTTGCAGACACTTAACTATATGATAGCATTTTTACAAGCCTCAAAAATGAGCAAAATTATATAGCAGAAACTAATACAACATTGTAAAGCAAGTAAACTGATAAAAATGAGCAAAACTAAACAGCATGTTTCTTAAAGATGCTTCTAAAAATATCTGACAACATCATGTACTGACAAAGATACAGAGTCTACTTATGTATAAAACTTTAAAATATTAATGATAAAATTCACAATAGAGATTACTTCTAGAAGGGGATAAGGAGTACAGAAGCTCCAGTAATCTTGTGAAATCTGGTTCTTGAGTTGGGTGTTGAGTGTACATGACATTACTATGCTTTGGTACATATGCATTACATATATTTTGTCATGAGTTTTAAATAAAATATTTTCAAAAAGAAGATTATATAAGCAACTAAGTATAGGAAAGGACCTCAAAGTAAACTAGACGGATTTTCAGAAAGCAAAGGGAGAAAGGGCATTTAGAACCATACTGAAGTGACAGATTACACAAAAATTTAGTTCACCAAAAAATCTTGAACATATATTCCATGTGCAAGGTGTTGAGCTTTATAGTGGATATAAAATTATAAGTAAGACAGCATTCTTTCCTTTGCATAACTTATAGCATAGTGGAGGTGTTCACTATAATATCTCTATCTGAAAATATTATGCTGTTTAAAATAACCCACCGGTAAGGTCACAAAGAGGAAGCCAATGAAGGTATAGAAGAAGCAAGACTGGCCATGTGTTGGTAACTTTTGACCCTTTCTGATAGGAGTGACGAGTTCATTATACTGGTTCCCTGTATCTATAGAAGCTTTCTGGAGAAGGGAACAGCAATCCACTCCAGTATTCTTGTCTGGAGAATTCCATGAACTGAGGAGCCTGGCGGGCTACAGTCCATGGGGTCGCAGGATCGGACACGACTGGGTGATTAACACACGCATAGAGGCTTTGGGGCTTCCCTGGTGGCTCAGTGGTAAAGAATCCGCCTGCAATGCAGAAGTCAAAGTTTCAGTCCCTGGGTCAGGAAGGTCTCCTGGAGAAGGAAATGGCAACCCATACCATTATCCTTGCCTGGGAAATCCCAAGGCCAGTGGAGACTGGTGGGCTACAGTCCATGGGGTCACAAAGAGTCAGACACAACTTAGAGACCAAACAACAACAACATAGATACTTTAAATTTCTCCTAGTAAAAAGCAAATCTGTTTTGTTTACAATCTAGCTTGGTACTTTAAAAAATAGAATGGGGAACTGGTAAACTTTCTGATCAACAATAAAAAAAAAATTAGATGCCAGTTTCATGATTCCAAGATTCTTGGTAGGCTAGCACACGCATGCTCAGTCGTGTCTGGCTCTTTTCGATCCTATGGACTGAAGCCCACCAGGATCCTCAGTTCATGGGATTCTCCAGGCAAAAATACTGGAGTTGGTAGCCATTCCCTTCTCCAGGGGATCTTCCTGATCCAGGTATCAAAACTGTGTCTTCTGTATCGCCTACATTGGCAGACAGATTCTTTACCACTGAGCCACCGAGGAAGCCCACTTGACAGGTTAGAACAATGGGCTAAATATATAGATAGACATAGATATGGATATGGATGGGCTTCCCTGGTAGCTCAGCTGGTCAAGCATCCGCCTGCAATGCAAGAGACCCTGGTTCAATTCCTGGGTCAGAGAGATCCCCTGGAGAAGGGATGTATTACCCACTCCAGTATTCTTGGGCTTCCCAGGTGGCTCAGTGAGCAAAGAATCCACCCGCAATGCAGGAAACCTAGGTTCAGCCCCTGGGTTGGGAAGATCCCCCTGGAGGAGGGCATGGCAATCCACTTCAGTATTCTTGCCTACAGAATCCCCATGGACAGAGGAGCCTGGCGGGCTACAGCCCATGGGGTCGCACAGAGTCAGACACGACTGAATGACTAAGCACAGCACCGCACATGGATATGGATACAAATATAAATTAATAGATACACATATAAAACAGAGATGCAAGAAAAAATAAAAGACATACAGACTGGAAAAAAAGACATAAAACTGTCTATTTGCAAATGGCATAACTGTGTAGAGATGATATAGAAAACTCAAAGGCCTTTTAAAAAGAGCTGTTAAAACTAATTAGTGAGTATCATACTTGAAGAATACAATATCAGTATAAAAATTTAATAGTATTTCTATATACTAGAAGTGAATAATCAGAAGTTTAAATTTTTTGAAACACCATTTTCAATAGTACCAAAAATGAAATATTTGTAAACAAATATCACAAAGTAACTATAAGACCTGTATGTTAAAAACTATAAAATATTAATGAATGAAACCAAGAGGATCTAAATAAATGCAATGATATACTATTTCAAGGATAGGAAGATTCAAAGTTGTTATATCAGTTCTCTCCAAATTGGTCTACAAAGTCAGTGGAGTCCTAATCAAAATCCCAAGAGGATTATTTTTAAAAAATAAACATTCTAAAATTTATATAGATATGCAAAGAAATTAGAATAATCAAAAAGTTTTTGGAAGTTGGAAGTTTCACATTACCTGATTTCCAAGCTTACTATAAAACTATAGAAGTCAAGACAGTCTGATGTTGGTGAGAAGAAATACATACAAATAAATGGAACAAAATAGAGAGTCCAGAAATAGATGCACACATGTAGTATCACTTAATTTTTTATGAAGGTGCAAAGGCAATGCAATAGAGAAAGGAAAGTAAGTTCAACAAGCAGTGCTGGGACAATTAGGTAACAGTGGGGAATTCTGTTTTATTTTTTTTAAGCAAACCTCAATCCATACCTCTCACTATACCAAAATTATCTCAAAGTGGATAATAGACCTAAATGTAAAACCTAAAGCTATAAAACTTTTAAAAGAAAATGTATGACAGAAATCAACCAATATTGTAAACTGATCATCAATCAATTAGAAATACATAATATTTTTTAAAAAGAAAAAAAGAATTATAATAAAAGACAACCAAATAGGAAAAAATAAAATGTTAAAAAAATGTGGTTTTCTTGAGCTAAACAATTTCTTAGATACAACACCTAAAGCACAATCCATAAAGAAAATACTCAATAAATTGGACTTCATCAAAATTAAGAACATCTACTCTTTGGAAGCCAAAATAAAATGAGAAGACAAGATTTAGAGAGGGAGAAAACATTTGTAAGTCATATTTCTAATAAAGAGTTTGTATCCAGCTTACAAATAGAACTCTCAAATTTCAATAATAGCCAATTTAAAATAGGGAGCTATTTGAGTAGATACTTCATATAAGAAGATACAAGTATGGTCACTAAGTACATAAAAAGATGCTCAACATCAATAGTCAGTAGAGAAGTGAAAATTAAGACCACAATAATATACACTATTAATATATACCTATTGGAATCAAATCTAATTTTTTAAAAATACTTGACAACATCAGATACTGATGAAGATGAAAAGTAAGTGGTACTCTCAAACATTTCTTTAAGGAATGCAAAATGGTACTTCACTTTTGGGAAACATTTTGACAGTTCCTTAGAAAGCTAACCATAGACTTACAATACAACTTAGAAATTCCACTACCAAATATTAACCCAAGTAAATAAAAACCTATGTTTTAACAAAAAGATATGCACAGATGTTTAGAACAAATTTATCAGTAAATTGCCAAAATCTAGAAATAGCTCAAGTGTCCCTCAGCTGAAGAATACATAAACTCCCAGTATATCTGTAAAATGGAATACTACTCAACAGCAAAAAAGATACAAACACACATGATGCACAAAAGAATATAATTTAATGTTCAGTGAATTCTACTGTGTGAAAAAAGATATAGTCAAAAGCGTACATACTGTATGATTTCACTGAAAAGACATTCTTGCAAAGGCAAAATTGTAGGAACAGAAAATAGATCAGTGATTGCAGACATGAGAGTGGGAGAATGGTGGGCTACAAAACTATACTGGAGAATATTTTGGAGCAATAAAACTCTTTATCTTGAACGTGGTAGTGGCTGCATGGTTGCATAAATTTGTCAAAACTCAAAGAATTGTACAGTAAAGGCAGTAAATTTTACTATATGCAAAATACACTGAAATTTTTTAGATGAAAAATATTTCCCTTCAAAATATAACATGGGTGACCATGAACTATTTTATTTCATTTACAAAATTCATAAATACAAAATGAGGAAGATATTATTTAATATGCCTATATGTAGAAGTATGAGAAATAATTATAAATTCAGTATGAATAAACTCCTTGGCATGAAGGACCAAAAGTCACTTCACTCTTAATAGATACACAGAATTCAAAAAAAAAGGCAGGGAAGACTTCCCGGGTGCTCCAGGGGTTAAGAATCCACCTGCCAATGCAGAGGACATGGGTTCGATCCCTGGGCTGGGAAGACTCCACACGCCACGAGGCCCCTGGACCAGGCACCACCCCACTGAGTCTGAGTGCCCTCGAACCCAAGTGCTGCACCAGGAGGAAGCACCGCAGTGAGGGACCCCCGCCCTCCACGCATAGCAGTGAAGCCAGCACAGCCGAAATAAAAGCAAATATGCAAATGAACAAACAGGCTGTTTTTATCTGTTTTTAAGACAGGGAGCAGTGCCTTGTTTTGTACTGCGGAGGTCATCTGGGGCAGGGATTTGGAGGGGTGATGACTCATGTACCACCATCTACACATAGAATCTGCTTTTTTCAGCCAGTGTGAATTCACCATCATTGAAGGTACTCAGAGAACAGTGAGATCAATTCTGAAGTGAATTAATAAGTCAGAATTTCAGCATTTGTTTTCTCTTCCTAAAACGTTATTGATCAATCACCTGCTCGGGGCCAAGAACTGTATAGCCTGGAAATATGCTAGTAAACAGGTACATGTGTTTCCAGCCTGGTTAAAGTTATCAGATTAAGTGTTCTTTCCTCCAAAATGCAAAATGTATAGCTGAGAAAGTAGAAATGCAGAGAGCAAAGCTTCCTGACTTATTTTACTTAATTATGTCCAGGAAACTCTCAGGCAGCCATGATCATGAGAGGACCGCCAAATTCTAATTGACTGCCTCTGCTTAGAATTCAGTGCTGAGCTTGTCTTGTTTTGTTTTTGTATCCTGGATACTAAATCTGGACTTCCTCAGCATGGTTGCTTATTACCTTACCTTAAACCTCTCTCCAATTAGTATCTGAAATGATGTGAGTACAAAGGGCAGAGACAAGCCATTCATCACACACCTCTGTTTTTACGGAGCCTTATATGCACTCAGTGATTTATGGAACACGAAGCTGATAATGGCCCTGTCCTATAGCTTTGGCATTCAGTGTGGGGGCTTTTTCCACTCTATGACCGCATTTGTCATATGGTAGGTTGATGTATTTTATATATCAAGCCTGGAGAAGGAAATGACAACCCACTCCAGTGCTCTTGCCTAGAAAATTCCATGGACAGAGGAGCCTGGCGGGCCACAGTCCACAGGGTCGAAGAGAGTCGGACGCGACTGTGCCAATGAGCACAGCCATATCAAGCCACGACTTTGCTGCTGTGTATTTGCACAGTCTCCTAAAGCAATTCCTTGATCATAAGTGATTCGTTCACTCATTTATTAAAAATTGCCTCACCTGTACTTACCAAGCATCCGCTGCGTGTCACTCAACTAGCTAGGTGTTAGAGGTCCAAAAAATTGTTATTTTTCATTATTTCACTACAATTTAACTGCATTTGATTTTTACAGCTATCTCTGACCAAAGGAAAACACATTGTTTATTTCGTTCTCAAGGCAACAGTTTTTATTAGTGTAATTATTACCCACACATCTCACTGTGTACACACACACACCCCTAAAATGGCTTGATCCTAAACTTTTCTTCTCAAAAGAAAGAAATTACCTTGATTTAAAACTCCTCGCTTCGTGAAAGTTTCTCGAATTCTCTTAGCCCTGAATGACCTCTCCCTCTTGGATTCCTCAAGCATATTTTGCCCTTTGTCTCCACTTTATAACATGTGTGTACCTTTCAAAGGTTTTTATTTTATTTTGTGTCAAGACAACATAACCAAATAATATAAGCATATGATGATGATTTTAAAATCATACAAAAGGAGGGCTCATGAAAAGCAACAGTGTTTGACCCTGCTTATCTTACTAGGCACCTCCACCAAACCTTCCCAATGCCTAAAGGTAACCATTTTTCAGGATTTGTATACTAGCACTTCTAGATATCAGCTATCGTATTTTTTTGAGTTATAAACTTAGAATATTGTATGTTAGTTCCTGCCATGAGAGAATAAATATCAACTTATTTACCTTGTTTTCCATATTCTTACTCTCTCCCAGTTTTTTGATTTCTGCTAATCTTTTTTCATCAACTTTGGGAAGTACACCTTGACTCTCCGTTATGTGCAGTGAAAATAATAGTGTTCCTGGCACCTGAGTCAGTTCTAATGAGGTGGATGAACCTGGAGCCTATTATACAGAGTGAAATAAGTCAGAAAGAGAAAAACAAATATCATGCATTAACCCTTGTACGTGGAATCTAGAACAATGGTACTGATGAACCTCTTTGCAGACAGAGACTCAGGGGTGGAGAACAGACTTATGGGCACGGGCGAGGCGGGGCCGGGGGAGGTGAGTGGAGAGCGGGGATGCGTCTTTGCGGCCCCAGAGTCAGTGGAGACCTGCTGCGTGCCTCGGGGCCTGAGACTGGGACTCTGCACCAGCCTAAATGGGTGGGAAAGAGTGGGAGGTCGGGGGAGGTCACGGGGAGGTGCAACAGGGAAGGCACCTGCGTACACCTATGGCCAATTCATGTTGACACGTGGTGGAAATGAAACCAAGATTGTAAAGCAGTTATTCTTTAGCAAAAAATAAACACATTTTTACAAATATTAATGTTCCTACCTTTGATTCCACCTCACCTCCCTTCTGAGGAGAATGCTTCAGCTCTCCGGATCAAATTGATTCATTCATGTTTACCCCATATGTTTTTAATTCATGTAATACCTTTTATTTCCTTCACCTTCAGGACCATGACTTCCCACACAACTTTCTATTTAATTTTCCCATAAGTTTCTAATTGCCTGTCATTTTTCTTCTTGACAAAATAGTTCATAGTTTCACTAATATTGCCAATTTTCAGCTCCTTGATTATTCCCTCTGCTGCTTATAATACAGTACAGTTTTTAATGAGGCATTTCTTCATGGAAACTTCTATCTTTGCCATTTACAACTTTTCTTTTTAGACCTCTGCACAAATTATCATTACAGGATAGATTTTAATCATACCCTGGTTTAGTCCCACAATACTTTGAATTCTTTATCTTCTTTCTTGGTTTTCACCTATCTTTCCCTAGAGTCTCACTGTCAGCACAGGGTGTACAGAGATGTGATAGGAAAAGCTGATCACATGCATTGGAGAAGGCAATGGCACCCCGCTCCAGTACTCTTGCCTGGAAAATCCCATGGACGGAGGAGCCTGGTAGGCTGCAGTCCATGGGGTCCCGAAGAGTCAGACACGACTGAGCGACTTCACTTTCACTTTTCACTTTCATGCATTGGAGAAGGAAATGGCAACCCACTCCAGTGTTCTTCCCTGGAGAATCCCAGGGATGGGGGAGCCTGGTGGGCTGCCGTCTATGGGGTCGCACAGAGTCGGACTCGACTGAAGCGACTTAGCAGCAGCAGCAGCAGCAGATCACATGTATGACTATATGAACTGTTTTTATTTTGCCCTCAAAATAGGTTGGCTGGGAATGGAATTCCAGATTTCAAATAGTTTTCCCTCAGAATAATATTTAAGGCATCCTTCTGTTGTCATCTCAGCCAGTGTTGTTGAAGAGAATTTTGGCTAATTTGTCTCTCATTCCTTTGTAGATACCTACCGTAGGTTTTTTCCTTTCTGAAGCTTTCAAG
The DNA here is from genome assembly GCF_033118175.1 of Dama dama. Classification (NCBI taxonomy): domain Eukaryota; kingdom Metazoa; phylum Chordata; class Mammalia; order Artiodactyla; family Cervidae; genus Dama; species Dama dama. The sequence continues at coordinate 46,811,013 of NC_083682.1, forward strand.
TCCTTCTCTGTTTCCTTGATATTTTGAAATTTCATGACGGTTGACCTCAGGTTATCAGTCAGGATTCTCATAAGAGTAGATGGTTGTTATGTGTAACCTGGGAGTGCCCCATACAAAGAGGGCAAGAAGAGGCCAAAGAAAGAGGCTCACGGCTCCAGACTGGCAGGTGGTAGGTTTAACGAGCAGGGGAACTCGCACACAAGGCTCGTCCTGGGTGGCCACAAGACGCGGAGACGTGCCCTCCCACCCACTGGAGTCTTACGAGCTTCTTTAGCGTCCTCACCCTGGTTCAGTCACATGGACTGTCCAGATGGTCTCAACAACACGTGGCTCTCTCAAGTCTGCGTCCTTGTCTTGAAATGAGTCCAGAGATGTGGATGGGAGGAGAACATACCCTTCAAGGACTGGGAGGGGATGAAGAGCCTTAGGCTGCCTGGGCCCAGCTCTCCGGTGACCCTGCAGGGGTCACCTTCATGCCTTCTCAATGACCTCCTCCAACAACGGCCCACTCAAGTTAATAAAGAAGAAGTATTGAGGAGGAGTAAACTGGAGGGTCGGGCTTCCCAGGCAGTGCTAGTGATAAAGAACCCTTCTGCCAGTGCAGGAGACATAAGAGACACAGGTTCTATCCCTGGGTCCGGAAGATCCCCTGGAGGAGGGCTTGGCAACCCACTCCAGTATTCTTGCCTGCAGAATCCTGTGGACAGAGGAGCCTGGTGGGCTGCGGTGCATGTGATCACAGAGTCAGGTAGGACTGAAGCAGCTTGGCAAGCATGCACACAGTCTGGAGGATATTTACAATGGTATTGGGTAAGGGAAAGCCGAGAGAGTCACAGAGGATGCTCCCGTGACTTCGGATCATTAAGAGCTGCTGCCGCTCCTGAGCTCAACAGGACAAGGACGGACGGGCTGGCCAGGGAGTCACACACAGGAAAGCATCCTGATGGCAGGCTGGTGAGGGACACGATCAGCCTAAAGAGACTCCACACAGAGGGAGTCGCAGATAAACACCCCGACCTTACCTTCTTCCTCCCTCCATCTCTCACTAGGACTCCCACTGGCCAAACCCACCGAAGGGCTGGGGACCAGACGGTGCTGTCCATCATCTTAGAAAGTGGTGAATAATGGAGAGTGAATATAGAGAGACGAACAGGTAGCCAGCACATCAATATGCTGCTTTTCTTTTTTCTTCCTCTGTACTGATGGGCTTTCAAATCAAAAGTCTCGTCCCAACTTGGCTCTAAGTTTAGTTCTATTGTTTCTTTACAACTTCCTCCTCTCCTTATTTTCCCCCTACTTTCTTCTTCTGCAGCACTTCACTTTTTCTTATCTTCACCAAATCATAAACTTCTTGAGGTTAGAGAATCCACAGATTTTTTACTTTTTGTCCCTTACAGCATCTGGCACAGCGGCCTGAACATGAATGGCGTAAGAAAATGAGTTCTAAATTAAGTATAAAAAATGTTCACCTTAAGTGTCGGTTGCTATACAATGTTTAAATCATGAGAACTTAGATGAGAAAGGCTTTCAGTAACCTTTGCGTTGCTTTAACTGTGACTGCAGTTGTGCCTTGATATCCACTCTGATATAGAAAAGAGCCCCGAGGGATTGTGTTGCATTTCTGAATTCGGATGAGAAATGAATGTATATTCTATTTTGACTTAAAATGTAAAAAACATGAAAACATTTATCTCTTTAATAAAGAAGAGTTAAATAGTAATCACCAACAAATCATTGAATTTACATAGGAAATGGCAACCTACTCCAGTACTCTTGCCTGGAAAATTCCAAGGACAGAGGAGCCCAGGCTACAGCCCATGGGGTCTCAAAAGAGATGGACGCGACCGAGCAGGGAAAACATCACCCTTGAGTTTTTTGTTTTTAGTTTATTTTTTAATTGGGGTATAATTGCTTTACAATGCTATGTTAGTTTCTGCGGTACAACAGTGTGAATCAGATACATATGTAAATCTCAGTATGTATACCCCCTCTCTCTAGAAGCCCTCTCCCATTGCCCTATCCTACCCCTATACATCATCACACAGCACCGAGCTGATGAATTTGTTAAAAGAATTTACTGGGATTCTGCATTACAATTTGAGATAACATGATGGTATTAATGGGTAGAATCCTTGATGGTTACTTCTGTTGTTAAAATCTTCAGTTTTTCAACACCAAGAGATGTTTAGACAGCAAAATGAGATATGAGAGAAAATGCCTCAGAACTCTTGACAGCTTTTCCACGCACTTTCTCTACTTTTCACCCTCAAATGCGGATGTTTATTCAAGGACTATAAAACTGGACTTTGAAACCTTTTTAGTAAACCCTGCCTAGGTAGGTTGGTACCTCACTCTATTATAGAAGCACAATTGTGTAATAGGGAAGAACAAGCCTGACTCCATATTGGATATATTTCCTTTAATTTAACCTCTATAGTCTATTGCTTTTGCTAAAGATAAAAATGTTGCCTATATCCTGGAATATACAGGATAGCCCATTCTGGAGGCTCTGACCATTAAGGTATAACACTTACCCTATTCATACAGAGATAAAAAATTGCAGAACAGAGAATAGCATTTGTCTCATTGGAGGTTTACAGGAACCCGAACATTGTGACCTGACCCTGGTGAACAGATGCAAGAACAAAGGATTCTGACACCGAGAAGTTTGAAACAACCAATCATATCCTCTCCTTTTAGTAAAAAGAAGCCTAAATTCTAATTCAAGGAGGCTGGTTCTTTGGGACCCTACTCCATCATTTTCTTGGTCTGCTGGCTTCCCAAATAAAGCTGCTATTTCTTGCTCCAACAATTCATCTCTCAATTTATTGGACTGTCATCTGGCAGGCAGTCTGACTTAGACTCCGTAACACTCAGAGCTACTATCTGGGGCCTGGGCTCAAACTGAGGCAGGAATGGTCCTTTTGAAACATCCTCTAATGCATGATAGTGACTCAATAAGTGATAGTCTTGCAGCAATGTGTACAGAAGAAAATTCTAATACAAGATAAGCAGACATTATGGAATAAAGTGACAAAAACATCAAACTCTAGTAACCCTCAGAAAATAAGTGTTTCAACAAGTCCTTACTGAGAAAAACTTGAGATAAACAAAAGAATGACAACACAGATCTCAGTAATTAAAATAATAATAGTTACTAGTTATTAAGGGTTTACTCTTTGCCAAGTATAGTGAGAAACACTTTCTAAACAAGATCTCCTTGGATCCTCAAGTAACCTTATGAATTACATGTTACTCATTCATATTCAGTTATGAATTATGAACTCACCTTATGAATTACATATTAGTGTCCATACAATTCATATAAGGAAACTCATTCTGAGACAAACCAAGCAACTCCTCCAGGAACATAGCTCTATGATATTATGTGTAGTTTCCTGAATACTTGTATATTTATTTATATGTATTTGATGTCTTCCTGAAGTCCCCCATAAAAAATATTTTAAGATATTGTTAGAGGGAAGACTTCGAATTTGTGGGACCCAAATAGCAATCACAACCAAGGTTCTAGAGCCCAGAGTAGACAGATCAGCTTCGAAGTACCAATAACCAGAGAGTAACCAAATCTAGTCTATTCATATTTGTGGTGTCACTCTGCAGAAGGGCTCTTATTTTTAGAAAAGAAACTGAAAGTATCCTTGCAATTTATTCAAAGTTCTTATAACTCAGATCATCTAAGATATAACTTCAATATAGGCTAAATCACTTTTAAGGAGTTTTTCCCCTTTTATGACACTATGTAACCCCTAGCCTCTTTCATGGTTTAAGCAAAAGCCAACTTTATTAAGTAGGAAAAATTACATGCAAGAAACTTATAAGCTTCCAATCACTATATGCCAATAACAAGCTGGTTCTTACAGAATTTCATAACACAGTGTATTTCTGATGGTTCTTTGTGATTTGACAGAAACTTTTCAACTTTTTTCTTCTTTCTTCTTTCTAATAGTTTTCTAGGCTTTTTTGCTTCTCGTATATTCTTATTGCCTATAAGATGTATCCTTTAATTTGCTCTCTGAGACTCTAAATTTACTTTATATGTTAGTCATCAGAAAAGAAAACAGGTAGAGAGATTAACCTCATCTTGCCAAAATTTGAAGTAGCAAATATGCTTAAATTAAAAACAAACAAACACAGTGAATCCTTGACCCTCCACTGCCAATAATCCCCAGCCCCTAAAGTGTGATCATACCCTCCTTTCCTCTGAATTCTGAACGGCTCCTTCCATGTAGCTCCTCAAGTCCCTCCATCACATCACGTCCACATCCTACCAGTGCTAACCCCAGAGGACACGTCAGCTCACTCCACCTCCTCCCAGTCTGGCCCCAGACCACTAGCATCTCCCCAGCCTCCAGAGTGATTCCTTCACTTACATTCTTGCTGCCCTCCCATTCTCCAAAGGACAGCCCCAGAGAGCCTTCAAGATGTAAACTGCCTTCCATCTAATCTCTATTAAAAAATCTTCAAACAGAAGGGGAGAAATAAAAATGAGGAAGAGGAATATGCAGTATTACAATATGTTTTTATAAAGGCTTTTTAATGTTATGGAAGAACACTTGTGAACATTTATGTCCATATGTATACATGCAAGTTAGACATATGGTTTATTCTTAACTATGTGAAACAATATGCAACAAAAAAAGACTAGAAGGAAATAAATCAAAACACTGAGTATTAAAAAAAAAAAAAAACCTTCAAAGACTTCCCATAATACTCAGAATAAATAAAATTTAATCTTCTTAAAATGGTCTACAACCCTACATGGTCTTGTCTCTGCTATTCCTTCCAATCATGTACTGAACTTTCCACTCAGCTTTCAGGTCAATTTCTAAGCAGTTGTGTGTTTGCTACAATGTTTCTCTCCTCCACTAGACTGTGAGTTGCAGGAAAGGGGATCGTGAGAGTTTTATACATCATTCCTGATTTGCCTGCATCAAAAAACCTGGCACGTAGGCCCTCCATAAATTTTTGTTAAATGAATAAGTGAACTTAAGTTACTGTAATCAGTAGGAAACATTCTATATTATATACAGCCAGTAAAATGGAAATTGCAAACACAATAGGTAAATGTATACAATATATTATGTATGTAAGGCAAGCAAAATAGGAAATGTTATGTAAATTACAGTTGTATATTACATTTACAATGTGATTAACATAATATTTACAATATGTATACCTTTAGATACACAGAACACTTACAGTGCAATTGAGTCCATTAGAACATAGAATTCTCTTGCGTATTTTTAAAGCCAATCCTGATTGTAAAGAGAGGAAGATCTGTTTAAAAAGTTCTAAGCAGGATCTGCCTTCTGAGGTGAAAGGAAAGTTTGCCTTTGGAGCAGATGATTCATTTGTCCATGAAGGAATGTTTTGGTGGACATTTTAGTTATACACAGTGAAGCAAAAATCCTGTGAAATGGGGAGATCTGTAGAGGTTAACTAACTGCTCTGTGTGATAATGATCTGGTCTTTAATGCAAGTAGAGATGCATGTATCTCTGTAGATTTTGTTTCCTTTTTTAATAACATCCTGAGCCTCCCATCCCCTTTCCTCCATTGGGTAGCTGTGGTAGAGAGGGTCTTTCAAAGAAGCTGGAGCTTAACCTCTGTGTAGAAGCATGGGTTAGGGGGAATAATACACTGAAGCCAGCTCATGATGGCTCCAAAAACCCAGTTGCTAAATTCTCAGGAATCTTGTGAGATCATTGTTAAAAGCAGACATTATTGAAAATTCATGATATAATCATCCAGTTAAATGTTGTCATATAATCTTACAATTTAATACAATTAAATTACATTACACACTCTTACAATTAAATACATTTTATTAAAAATAAAGTGAGGAAATTCCCTGGCGGTCCAGTGGTTAGTACTCCTCACTTTCACTGTGGAGGGACTGGGTTCAATCCCTGGTCGGGGAACTAGCAAGTTGCGTGGTGCAGCCAAAAAAATGATTAAAAAATAAATAAATAAAGTTAACAAATACTCAAAACTCATCACTTCCTATTTTGTCATATTTTACTACCACCTGCGCTGTTGAAGTTACTTACACCCCCAGGATCTGTATGGTGGAAATACTGTATCACAGATAATGCTTCCTAGGCGGCCCCAGTGGTGAAGAACGCGCCTGCCAATGCAGGAGATGGAAGAGAGCAGGGTTCAATCCTTGAGTGGGGAAGATCCCCTGGAGGAGGGCGTAGCAACCACTCCAGTTTTCTTGCCTGGAGAATCCCATGGACAGAGGAGCCTGGCGGGCTACAGTCCACGGGGCTACACAGAGTCGGTCATGACTGAAGTGACTCAGCACGCACACTCACGCTGCACACCGCTCTCTCCAGCTCACGTTTGATGGTGTCATGTTAATAGCTTGAAATCAGCCATGGCGGCTCCATGTGCACCACAAAACTGGCAACTTCTATAAAATAGAGTTTGATTTATTGTTTTGTTGACTTCCAGACCGAAGAAAGTGATACAGAAAATATTTTAAAATCCAGATTAACCTTTAAATTGTGTTATGTCTGTAGCCATTACATTGTGAATAGCTCCAAACACTGCCAAAAATGAAATGACTGAAGCTCAGCCTATGTTTTCATTGTTTCACTTTTGCTATATTCCTTAATCTAACCCAAAATGTCAACCATTTATGTTAGAAGTACACTTGTAAATTGCAAGCATATGTTGTCTAGGGCACAACAGTTCTGCAAAAATCAATGAAATCATTCCTTGAGAACCAATTGCGATATGGAATTTACTATAAAAATATTGCATATTTTATTATTGTAAATTGTGTTACATCTTTTATATCAGTAAAATTAATAATAAACTTATGTACATATGGGCTTCCTGCATAACTCAGTTGGCAAAGCATCTGCCTGCAATGTGGGAGACCTGAGTTCAGTTTCTGGGTCGGAAAGTTCCCCTGGAGAAGGAAATGGCAACCCACTCCAGTGTTCCTGCCTGGAGAATCCTAGGACAGAAGAGCCTGGCGGGCTGCGGTCCCTGGGGTCGCAGGAGTCCAACGCGACTTCGAGCTACCTTCACGTACATGTGTATGAACACATTTTTTTTTTTTTTTCTCCAGCAACCCAGCAACCCAACATCACTGGGTCTGGGCCATTTCTGTAGCAGAATGGGATTTCTGGAACACTAACCCACTCCAGTCGTTTTACCTTGAGAATCCCAGGGACGGGGTAGCCTGGTGGGCTGCCGTCTATGGGGTCGCACAGGGTCGGACACGACTGAAGTGACTTAGCAGCAGCAGCAGCAGCAAGCCTTCTTTGGGATTCCCGGGTGTGATAGTGGTAAAGAACCTGCCTGCCAATGCAGGAGAAGTAAGATATGCAGGTTCGATCCCTGGGTCAAGAAAATCCCCTGGAGGAGGGCATGGCAAGCCACTCCAGTATTCTTGCCTCGAGAAGCCCATGGACAGAGGAGCCTGGCGGGCTACAGTCCATAGGGTTGTACAGAGTTCGACATGACTGAGCATGCACATGCAAGCTTTCTTTGGAATATGTAGAAACTTTGGGGAAGGAGAACCTAAAAACAGACTGCATTTCCTGCAGTATAGCAGGATGAGAACTCTGGCTATTAGTATTTGGAAATTAAAAATGAGAGTAGGACCTTTAAAGCTGGACGGTCAGATACACAGGTCTAAGATATTTATTCATGCAAGGACTAGCATATTTATTAAGCAAGGACTAGCAAGTGATAACTATCATTAAATATAAAGTGATATGTTTATTAGTCATTTTTTCCATTATGTTAGATATTTTTCACTATCTTATAAATATATAAAACATAAAGAATACATAATTGTAAAGAAAGCAATTGACTCAAAGAAAAAGAAATACTCAAACTGAGGCTTTACAGCCAGCTCTCACCTGGTAACTGACATGAGTTGCGTAGTTTGGCCTCACTGACTGTTTCTCACCTCCCAGGACTGAAGCAGCAGCCTGGTTCACCAGGAGTCCATGAAGAATAAGCAGTTATGCAGCTTGTCATCATAGTTTCTTAAAAGAGTGATGGATGGAGCAAAGCTCACTCTGCATTATAGAAAGGCCTCAGATAAAGCTAAACGGTGCTTAAATAGATTACACTTCCTTGGGTGGTCAGCTGACATCCTTTATCAAATCTGATCTTTTGAAATAGCTATGGTCAGTCTCTGAACATTCCTTCTTTAATCCCTTTGAGTGTCATCTCTGTCATTAACTAGGAAAAGTGAAAAATACATCCTAGTGTGGCTGTTAATTAAATAGAAAATGCCTTATTTCTAACTTGGGTATCCTTATAAATTAAATGTTTTTCCTTCTATAGGGACAGAGATAAACAGTTGTTCTTTTTACAAGGCCAAAAGTAACAAGCAAAATTTCTGAAAATGCCACCAGATGCTAATGGGTCCTAAGACTGCCCCCATTAAACCTGGAAGAGCTCTCCTGTTGTAATGACATGGCTTCTCGTATACCAATTTACATAAAGTAAATTGATGGTAATATTTAAAGATAATGGCCGTGCTAGGTGCAGATCGTGTCAAATCGACATTCCTGTAGGTAAAAGAAAGTTGCAATTTGTCAGGGGAAAATGGTATTTCCTTTACTAAGTAGCCTTTCACCCTCGCATTGTTTCTGCTACCTCTAATTGGTGTCAAAATGAGATCAATATCCTGTCCTCACTTCTTGTGAGGCCTCTTGTGAGAATTACATGATACATGCAGTGCTCAGTATAGGCACAAGATACATGCTATAGACATGCAGCTATTTTTAAATCATCTGTAAGGTTGTTATTACATTCCTGAAAATGTGAATTCAGCTCTGTTCCAGCCTGGGGTCCACTCCCCAGGAAGCTCTTCACCATCTCTTTGCTGCCTTTGCTGCCATCTCCCTGAATCATGTTCACATTACTGACTTCTTTCTTGTTGCTTCATCCAAATTTCTCCAGGATTATCTGGCCACCTTATAGAAATTAGAGACAGATATTCAGCCCCACTAGATGTATCCACGCAGCAGATCTCCAATGATTTTGCACTGTTAGATGTTTATAAAGCCCCAAAGATAGACTGTGATAGTTTCTCAGGCTTTTGTCTCATGGTCCAGTTACCCCAGATAATTTATTTTTCCTTACTGGATTTTATTTTATTCATTCTTCTTAATACTATGCTATTCTAAGTCACTTCAGTCGTGTCCGACTCTGTGCGACCCCATCCCTGGGATTCTCCAGGCAAGAACACTGGAGTGGGTTGCCATTTTCTTCTCCAAGACATAAAAGTGAAAAGTGAAAGTGAAGTCGCTCAGTCATGTCTGACTCTTCGCGACCCCACAGACCGCAGCCTACCAGGCTCCTCCGTCCATGGGATTTTCCAGGCAAGAGTACTGGAGTGGGGTGCCATTGCCTTCCTAATACTAAATACACAATATTATTTCTACTTGGTGTGTTTTTAGAACAAATGGCCAGTCGCTTTTGAATGATGAAATTAAAGGAATGGGGAAAACTGTTAAGATTAGGAGGTCAAAGGGCTCATTGAAAGCTGGGTCTAGCCTTGCAAGGCTTCCATCCTGTTTCATTCATTGGGTATGCTAGGCAATATGCCTGGTGAAAAAAGTGAAAATGTTAGTCTCTCAGTCATGTCCAGCTCTTTGCAACCCCATGGGCTGTAGAGCCCACCTGACTTCTCTGAACATGGAATTCTCCAGGCAGGAATGCTGGAGTGGGTAGGCATTCCCTTCTCCAGGGGGTCTTACCAACCAAGGGATCCAACCCAGGTCACCCACGTTGCAGGCAGATTCTTTACCATCTTGAATGAAGCAATTAGCATTGGTTGCATTCTTCGGATATGCCAGCCACTGTGCCTGGTACTTGAAACATACTGTCTTACTCAGTCTTTGCAACAGTTCTTTTAGGTGGGTATTGTTTTCCCGCTTGTAGATGAGAAATTTAAGGCTCAGAAAAGTTAGGTAACTTGCCCAAAACCAAATCTTCTGTACTTCTTGGAGCAGGGACAAAAATAACTCTTTCCATCACACCACATGTGGATAAACCTTCTTCATGGAAGTGAAAACTGTCCAGTGGCTAGAACCATTCTTTGATCCAACAGGAAAAAAATGGGTATTCCTATGAAAAGAGCAGATCTGGGGAGAGGACATATCCAACCCTATTGCTACGTAGAAGAGACACGTTCCTCCGAAATGCGCTGAAGGTGAGAGATGCCACCATCTAATTACTAGGTCATGTCACTAGACATACATGCAAGGAAAAGAGCCTGAACATTGCAGACAAGGACTTAAAGCAAATTCAGGCTGGTGGGTATTCCCTGTGTCTTTCAACCTGTGCCTTCTAGAAGCTGCTGATACAGGCAAAGGTCAAGATGCTTGTGAATAAAACAATAACAACAACACGAGGAAACGATGCAATTGAGTAACAACCCACTGTGGGGTTTCCTGTGAAGCTGAGAACTGTACCTCCTAATCTGATTTCTAATGTCATTCTTTTGAGTTAATTTTTCCTGACCTAGACTGACAGAATTCTCTTCCAGTGATTTCCTCAACAGAGTAGAACAAAACATCCTTCCCTTTAAACAAACACACACACACCAGCTCTATTTCTCCAGTCTTTTGTTCCCCTTTCTTTTCTTGGTGATAGAAATTCTTCCCAAACGTTGCTTTGTCTACGATGCCACTGAATGTGCTTCCCTGCCTGCCTCAGAGCGTTGCTGAAGACACATGACTGAAAGAGAGGAGTCCCAGCCCCAGCCTTCAGGCAAGCCCCGAGTGAGGAGCCTGGCAGCGGTGTTGAAAAATGCCAGATTTTCCTTCCGAAGAGACGGGAGAAGCATCACTGTTTCTCCCAGTTCAGAATGCTCTTTCCCCAGGGAGTTTCTCCAAGTGCTTTCTTACCTCTATCAACATTCCATTCCATCCCAACACAACTCATCGAAAGATCTCTTCTTTGCGTCTCATTTTCTTCATCTGTTACCTCACAGTATTGAAGACTTCTTTCTACACCAATCGAGGTTCAGGGTAGAACGTGCCCGCAAAAAGTGTCCTCAATGGCAGTGCGATCGGCAGGGTGCCCCTGATGGGTCTGCACCGCTGCTGCCTCCCCGCGTGAATATTTCCTAGAAGATCCTTACCACCTACAGCAGTCACCCAACATTGGACACAGGCCATTTATGGTGTTAAGTAGAGCACAACATCTCTAGTGATGCTCAAAGTGATTCTATGAGATAGGTATGATTACTATCATTTGCAGGTGAAGCATCCGTGGTCATCAAAGAGAAGCAACAGAAGTTCACAGAACAAGTGGCAGAGGTTGGACTCAAACTTCAGTCTGTCTGACACTAAAGCCTGTGTGGTTTTTTCTTTTTCTTTGTTGAGCCCATATGTTTTATTCCTTCCCAAGGGAAATACTGAAAATTTGACATCAGTGTGACTTGCAACAGAACACTTCAAGTCTGCCACACCCTTGCTGATTTTGCTTTTTCTGTCTGGAATGCTCTCCACCGCCTCGGTGCTTGGCTCAGAACTATCTGTCCTTTAGCCCTCAGCTTTGACTTCCTCAGTGCAAAGAAATAGAGGAAAACAATAGAATGGGAAAGACTAGAGAGCTCTTCAAGAAAATTAGAGATACCAAGGGAATGTTTCATGCAAAGATGGGCTCAATAAAAGATAGAAATGGTGTGGACCTAACAGAAGCAGAAGATAATAAGAAGAGGTGCCAAGAATACACAGAAAAACTGTCTTCACAACCCAGATAATCATGATGGTATGATCACCCACCTAGAGCCAGACATCCTGGAATGTGAAGTCAAGTGGGCCTTAGGAAGCATCACTATGAACAAAGCTAGTGGAGGTGATGGAATTCCAGTTGAGCTATTTCAAATCCTCAGAGATGATGCTGTGAAAGTGCTGCACTCAATATGCCAGCAAATTTGGAAAATTCATCAGTGGCCACAGGACTGGAAAAGGTCAATTTTCATTCCAATCCCAAAGAAAGGCAATCCCAAAGAATGCTCAAATGACCATACAATTGTACTCATCTCACACGCTAGTAAAGTAATGCTCAAAATTTTCCAAGCTAGGCTTCAACGATACCTGAACCATGAACTACCAGATGTTCAAGCTGGTTTTAGAAAAGGCAGAGGAACCAGAGATCAAATTGCCAACATTGGCTGGATCATCAAAAAAGCAAAAGAGTTCCAGAAAGACATCTATTTCTGCCTTATTGACTTTGCCAAAGCCTTTGACTGTGTGGATCACAACAAACTGTGAAAAATTCTTCAAGAGATGGGAATATCAGACCACCTTACCTGCCTCCTGAGAAATCTATATGCAGGTCAGGAAGCAACAGTTAGAACTGGACATGGAACAACAGACTGGTTCCAAATAGAAAAAGGAGTATGTCAAGGCTATATATTGTCACCTGCTTATTTAATTTATATGCAGAGTACATCATGAGAAATGCTGGGCTGGATAAAGCACAAGCTGGAATCAAGATTGCTGGGAGAAATATCAATAACCTTAGATATTCAGATGACACCACCCTTATGGCAGAAAAGGAAGAAGAACTAAAGAGCCTTTTGATGAAAGTGAAAGAGGAGAGTGAAAAAGTTGGCTTAAAACTCAACATTCAGAAAACGAAGATCATGGCATCTGGTCCCATCACTTCATGGTAAATAGGTGGAGAAACAGTGGCAGACTTTATTTTGGGGGGCTCCAAAATCACCGCAGGTAGTGACTGCAGCCATGAAATAAAAAGACGCTCACTCCTTGGAAGGAAAGTTATGACCAACCTAGATGACATATTAAAAAACAGAGACATTACCTTGCCAACAAAGGTCCATCTAGTCAAAGCTGTGGTTTTTCCAATGGTCATGTATGGATGTGAGAGTTGGATTATAAAGAAAGATGAGCACCAAAGAATTGATGCTTTTGACCTGTGGTGTTGGAGAAGACTCATGAGAGTCCCTTGGACTGCAAGGAGATCCAATCAGTGCATCCTAAAAGGAAATCAGTCCTGGATATTCATTGAAAGGATTGATGCTAAAGCTGAAGCTCCAATACTTTGGCCACCTGATGCAAAGAGCTGAGGCATTTGAAAAGACCCTGATGCTAGGAAAGTTTGAAAGCAGAAAGAGAAGGGGCTGACAGAGGATGAGATGGTTGGATGGCACTACCGACTCAAAGGACATGAGTTTGAGTAAGCTCCAGGAATTGGTGATGGACAGGGAGGCCTGGTGTGCTGCAGTCCATGGGTTTGCAAAGAGTCGGACATGACTGAGCAATTGAACTGACCATGTATATACAAAAAATTTAATATAACATTTTCAATAATTTTCTCAATATCTTGATAATTACAATGGCTTCAAATTACCATAGTGTAAGATTTTTGGACACAATTTATACTTCATGTTCATCATTAACAGAATAGAACTAGATCAATATTTTAAGTCATCTTGATTTTTACAATCTTCTGTGGCTTCTCAGCAGATCCAGTTCAAATTGGCACTGCTTGTACCTCCTAATGTGATAACGTATCCTTCACTTTCCTTAACTATACAGCTATATAGGGACTCCAGTCTAGAAAGCAGTTGACAATTCCTTTTCCACATCTTTTCACAAGTGAAGGATGCCAGTGGGATTTCTCCTGCCCCTGCTCAAGTAGTGAACCTGGCTTAGGCCCCCACCTGCTTGAGAAGCACTCTCAGTCGAGTCGTCCTGCATGATCTGGCCTCCTGACAGGCTCTGTCTATTTGTGAACAGGCGGCCAGGAGGCCAACAGAACAGTCTCTCGGCCTTGCTCCTGATTTTGCATTTACATTTCATTTCTGGCCCATGGGGATAATTGTCTTGTTTTTTAAAGATTTATTTTTTGCATGTAGATCATTTTTAAAGTCTTTATTGAGTTTGTTACAACATTGCTTCTGTTTTATGTTCTGGTCTTTTGGGGTCTTAGTTCCCCAACCATGCAGGGATGGAGTCTACACCCCCTGCGTTGGAAGGCAGAGTCCTAATCACTGGACCACCAGGCAAGTCCCCAATTATCTTGTTTTAAAACATGAAATCTCTTGTAAAAGTTCTCATTCGATGGTTTTTTGTTTTTGTTTTCCCTATTTGGAAGAGAAAATGGTACTTAAATGCACAATTCACAGCACTATCTCAACGTAAGGTCTCTAATTTCTATATTCCCAGTGATGAACACAGTTTATCCGTGAATCAGTGCAGGCATGCAGGACTCCCTTTCAAGGAGAAGGTAATTCCTGCTTACAGGACTATCTTGAGGCTTAACGTCATTGGGGCTGACCCTTGCCTTTCGTGTTTGAATTTCTCAGCTAGTTTTATACCATCTGAGTTAGTACCCTGAGGAGTATCTGATTGTTAGAAGCTCTTGGCAGGAAGGAGATTGCACTAAACCCTCCTAATCTGAGCTGGCTTCTGCCTGAGGACAGATTTTGGGAGATGAATCAAGTGACTTCAAAACTGGAAAGGAGGCGTGAACACCAGACTTACAAAGGAGACCACTTGGCTGGGAGAAGGCAGTGTGGGAAGACCAAAGCCAGATCTTCTGGGTTAGAATGAAATGAGATGCACTGAGTCAAAGAATTCGAAAAAGGATAATCTTAAACTTGTAATATGGGGATTAGCAATCAGGAAACTCACTCAAACTCTATATGGTCTGGTCGCCTTTACACAAATCAGGATAAATAAGTTCTGTGTTTTCCACATCCTGTAGCATGTGTTAAAGTTTGGCTAATAGTATCAGTGAAACAGTTTCAGCTTCCTGGAGGAAAAAGGGTAGTCCTATGCAGGTATATTAATTTTAACTGTCATATTAATATTAATGGCAAAAGCTTCAAATGTTATTTTTATGAGCCCTCTGATTTAGAGGTGTTTATTATATATGCTCTGCAATTCTGTTATTTACATTGTTTTTCTTTAATTTTATTTTTCTCATATGTAATTTAAAGAATTTAATAGGAGATTCTGGTTAGGAAAGGCACTAAAACTCACATTCTCTTTTTTATACACAGTAAAACTTAAACCTCTGGAGGTAAATATATTTTAAACATATCTGTAGTCACCATAAAGCAAACCTTGGTCTCTACTCCCTCTTTGAGGCTGAGAGCAATCCCCATTTGGAAAGTGCCTCTGGAGTGACCCTGTTGAGTAGAGGTTGACCCAAGGCTATAAGGACAGGCAAGCACCTGGCATATCTGCCAACCTGTTGCTGAGTCTGTATTTGACTGTCAGAAAATCTCTTCTAATAAATAAAAATAAATGAGCACACGGAGGAACCAGATGCTATGGAAATAATTTTACTCAGTTTGAAAATAGGTTTCATGAACTGCGATTTTTAAGGAAAAAAATTGCCCCTGAACAGGCTTTTATAATGGAAATGGAAACACTTCTAAAGACGAAAGGAAGGTTGGTGTGTTTGAGTACCCACAGAAAGATGTATATCCTAATGTGAGGTGACAGGTATGAAATAAGACCACAAAATTGTTGGCATTTATAAATATATTATTTTATACTCTTTCCTGAACCCAGGTACCATACTGCGATTTCTTTATCCAGCAGTGAAAAACCTGTGAACCCTGATAAAATTTAACCAAGGGTTACTGTACTTGTATCATTACAAAAAGAGACCCCTTTTATTGTTTGAGTTAAAAGTCTGTCCATTTTCATTTTAAACTTGATTTCTGTAAGTTTTCATCTGTAAAACTGTATCAAGGGTTGAACTTGATGTCTTCAGAATTGTAGGGTTAGCACCCATTTTTTTTTTCCTGTTCTCTAATCACTTTCATATATTTTACTGTGAAAGGCACAGGATAAAGCAATGTGATCTAAAGATCAGAATGTTCTAGTTGCTTGTTCGTATTGCCAAAGAGGCAACATTCCTGTTCCAGATTGAATTATTCATTGATTAGGCCAAAACAGGCAGGTGTTAAAGAATACTGTCTATGCTTCCATCTCTTTCAGATAATGTGTATACTTTGATCCTTACAATGGCTTTATGAAGCAGAAAATACATCTCCATTTTTATAAATAAGGAAACAGAGGCTCAGAGAGGTTAAAGAACTTGATCAAAGTCACACAGCAGACAAGTGATACATGGGAAATTCCAACCCCTGTCTTCCTGACTTCAAAGGCCCTGCTTGCTGTATATTCCTTCACGACTGTGTATTCTAATAGGAGACCTCCAAGAAGGGAGCATGCAGCCCCTTCATTTTTTCTCTTCATTATAAACTTCCAGCAGCAACAATCAGGTGATAAGTGTACAGATGAGAACCAGAAGTGCCCTTTTACTCACACTTTGCTGTGAGGAGAGTTGGACTCTCCCTTGAGAAAAACCTTAAGCAGCCAGCCTGTATCTTCCTTTTTGTCCACCTCTCCAGCCCCATGAAATGCCTTCTCCCCATGGACACCAGGCTCCCTGGCCACCGTGGAGGTGTCCCGTGGCCACTCTTAAGCCTTTATTCCCAAAGGAAGCCTCATTCTATAAGCCTTTGTGGTCAGTCAGCAGGTATGTAACAAGGACTTATGTCGGAAACTGTAGTAGTGAAAGATGTAAGGAGAGAGAAATAATGCACAGTCCTGCTCCCCGGGAGTTCAGTCTGTGCTATTGTGGTTTGTAGCTAAGTTGTGTCCAACTTTTTTTGCAACCCTATGGACTTGAGTACTCCACCAGGTTCTTCTGTCTATGGGATTTCCCAGGCATGAATACTGGAGTGGGTTGCCATTTCCTTCTCCAGGGGCTCTTCCCAACCCAGGGATCAAACTCATGTCTCCTGCATTGGCAGGCAGATTCTCTACCTCTGATCCAACAGAGAAACCCTGTTCACAGTCTTAACAACGGGGCGGGGTGGGGGGAGTTCATTCACAGATAACAAACTACAGTATCACAAATATTACATGACAGTTATGAAGAAAAAAAAAATAGTAGATGGGCTTTCCTGGTGGTCCAAAGGATAAGATTTCACTTTCCAATGCAGGGGGTATGTATTCAATCCCTGGTCAGGGAGCTAAGACACTCCATGTCTCCTGGCCAAAACACCAAAACATAAAACAGAAACAGTGTTGTAACACACTCAATAAAGGCTTTAAAAATGGTCCACATTAAAAAAAAAAAGAAGAAGAAGAAAAACATAGGGTGAGAAATGAACTCTCCCTGCAGTATTAGATCAGGTTTCTCAGTGGGGTTGAGCTTTCTATTGAGTTTGAAAGTTGAATAGGACGTTAAATAGCTGAGGAAGAGAAAGTGAAATTCCAAAAGCGGAATTTCATGTATTCAACAGAAGAGCAGAGAGGAGTACATGGACACGGCCGTGGAGTCCCTGGGCTTCTTGTGGCTGCTCTAAGAAAGTATCAAACCTTGGATGTCTTAAACAATAGACATGTATTGCCTCACAGTTCCGGAGGCTAAAAGTCTGAAATCAAGGTGTTCCCAGGGCCACGCTCCCTCTGAGAGCCCTAGGAAAGAATCCTGCTTTGTATTCCCCTAGCTTTTAGAGGTTGCTGGCAGTTCTTAGTAAGGTGGTTCAGCTAGTGAAGAACCCGCCTGCCAATGCAGGAGATCCAAGAAACATGGGTTTGATTCCTGGGTCAGGAAGGTCCCCTTGAGAAGGCAACGGCAACCTGCTCCAGTAATCTTGCCTAGGAAATCCCGTGGACAGAGCAGCCTGGTGGGCTACAGTCCACGGGGTGGCAAAGAGAGGAACACAGCTGAGCACAAGCGCACACTTAGCCTATAGATGCTTCAGTCTAGTCACCTGGCCATCTTCTTACCAGTGTCTTCATATCTCTTTTCTCTGTGTGTGTCTGCCTCTGTACCCAAATGTCCCCTGTTTATAAGACATCAGTCATATGGGGTTAGGGTCCACCCTTCTGATCTCACTTTAACTTGATTACACTGTATAGACCCTATATCCAAATAAGTTTACATTCTAAAGTGCCAGGGGCTATTACTTCAACATTTCTTTAGGGAGTACTCAGTTTAACCTATAATACAAAGGTTGAAAAGGTCAATTGGGAACTATTGTGAAGAATCATTCATTCAACAGACAGTCATCAATGACATAACAAGTGCCAAACACCTTGCAGGAGAAAAAAAAGTTCGTGTACACATGATGCTCACTGTTATTTGAGCTATAAGCCAGTGAACTTAGGATGTAAGAAAAAAAAAGAGCACTCTATCACCCAGATAGTGCTGTGTAATTGATCACTTCAAACTAGTGGCTGAAAATAACGGTCGTTAATTACTGATCATGCCAGGGACAGAGGGGCCTGGCAGGCTACGTTCCACGGGGTCGTAAAGAGCTGGACACAACTGAGCACATCCCCATGCATGCATGCAACCGTGGGTCGGCTGCGGCAAGCTGATCCAGGCTGTGCTTCTTTGAATCGGCTCTGCTCCTGACAACTCTCACCCCGGTTCCATCAGTCGGGTGCAGCATGCTCTTATCTTGACAATGGCAGAGGAGAAGGAGAGCAAGCAGAAATAAGGAAGGGTTGCCACGTCTGTTCATACATCCTTGGTCAAAACAATATTTGTCACCTAGTTCAAAGTTTCAAGGGAGCAAATGTAAAGTCACATGGCAAAGGGAACAAATATAGAAATGGTGAAGAGTTGGGGGCAATCTACCCTATGGGGTTTACAGTCAAATAGGCATAAGGTTATGTGTGGATAGATTTATGACCCATAGATTGGTAGAGAGATAAATAGAGCAATGTAGAAATATGTGAAATTATTATTTTGGTAATATATAGTCCCTCGGGTCTCTTTACAGTAGGCAATAGCTTGCTCCTACACAGCAGTCCCCAACTTGTATGGCACCAGGGTCTGGTTTTGCGGAAGACAATTTTTTCATGGACTGGGGTGGTGGGGGGATGGTTTTAGGATGATTAAAGCACCTTACACTTATTGTGCCTTTTATTTCTATTATTATTACATCAGCTCCACCTCAGTTCACCAGCATGAGATCACAAGCTGGAGACCCATACATAGAGTATGTGAAGTCAGACTCCCTCCTTTTTTCACTCCTTGTCCTTTTAATTTGCTCTTAATTTGCTGTCAAAGATGAAAAAAGCTGATATTCAGTATAAAATATGAATGATAATGAGATAATATAATGTCTTCCCAGGACTACACTGAGGGACTCTGTCTAACCTGACTGTGGATATTGCTTACCCTCTGGCAAAGGGGTAATAATGGAGGAATTCGGCACCTGTGATGGACTTTGGGGTTAGGCACAACCCTGCCACTACCCTACACGCATGTGTGCGTGCTATTCACTTCAGTTGTGTCCAACTCTTTGCGATCCCATGGACTGTAGCCCGCCAGGCTCCTCTGCCCATGGGATTCTGCAGACAAGAATACTGGCGTGGATCGCCATGCCCTCTTCCAGAGGATCTTCCCGACCCAGGGATCCAACTTGCGTCTCCTGCATTGCAGGCAGATTCTTCCGCACGAGCCCCCAGGGAAGCACCACTCTGCATGGGCAGCCACCTATTTTACCCATATGTAAAGGGATTAAGACGCTAAAGGCCCAGTAAAGTCTCTGTACCTATGTCTCCTCCTCAGTCTTCAGCAGCTGAGGATGACCCTCGGGGCGTTCAGGATGTCCTGTGTAAATGTAGATTAAGTCTAGACTTCAGACCGTGTCCACCTGTGCTCTGACCCCTCGTCACGCCGCCCGCACTCACTATGCTGTCTCTCCCCACCTCACTGTCATTAGCATCACCCTCCCACCGGCACACGTGCTGTCCGCCTCCCTGCCGTGGACGCTCCCACACGCCCCAAGGGTGACGCCATCTCTAGGCTTCCACCGGCAACTGAAGTAGAGCATAAACCGTATCAACTCTTGACCTGGAAAAAAAGAAGGCTCTGGAATGCTTCCTGTGGCAGAAACACACATTTGCTTTCATGGAGAAAAAAAATCTTAAATGAAGGAATAAAGGATTCTTAGGCTCACTTCCAATAGCAAGGTTTTTTTTTTTTTTTTTTTTTTCTCTAATTTTAAAGGGAAAGGGAATTCCCTGGTCGTCCAGTGGTTGGGACTCAGCACTTTCACTGAGGAGGCCCGGGTTCCACCCTGGTCAGGAGACTGAGATCCCACAAGCCTGCGGGGCAGCCAAAGATAAATAAAATAAATAAATAAGAAGGGAGCAGGATCATAAACAATAGGGAAAATTATAAAAAGACTAAATAAATAGTCAGCCCTATTGCTATCACCCAGAGATAACCATAAGTAAAGCATTGGCATCCTTCTTTCATGTTAGTCTGGCATACACATAAATGCATATTTTACAGAAAATTAGAACACAGAGAAGAGATAGCTTACTTTTTACTCATCTATTTTTTATGGAGGCTAATTATTTTATAATACTGTAGTGGTTTTGCCGTACATTGACATGAATCAGCCATGGGTGTACATTGTGTTCCCCATCCTGAACCCTCCTCCCACCTTCCTCCGCATCCCATCCTTTACAGTCACCCCAGTGCACCAGCTCTGAGCACCCTGCCTCATGCATCAAACCTGGACTGGTGATCTGTTTCACGTATGTTAATATATATGTTTCAATACTATCTCTCAAATCATCCCACCCTTGCCTTCTCCCACAGAGTCCAAAAGTCTGTTCTTTACATCTGTGTCTCCTTTGCTGTCTCGCATATAGGGTCATAGTTACCATCTTTCTAAGTTCCACATATATACATTAATATACTATATCAGTGTTTTTCTTTCTGACTTACTTCACTCTGTATAATAGGCTCCAGTTTCATCCACCTCATTAGAACTGATTTAAATGCATTCTTTTTAATAGCTGAGTAATATTCCATTGTGTATATGTACCACAGCTTTCTTATCCATTTGTCTGCTGATGGACATCTAGGTTGCTTCCATGTCCTGGCTATTGCTATCAGTGTTACGATGAACATTGGGGTACACATGTCTCTTTCAATTCTGGCTTCCTTGGTATGTATACCCAGCAATGGGATTGCTGGGCGTATGGCAGTTCTGTTTCCAGTTTTTTAAGGAATCTCCACACTGTTCTCCATAGTGGTTGTACTAGTTTGCATTCCCACCAACAGTGTATAATATTCCCACCAACATTTATTGTTTGTAGACTTTCTGGTAACAGCCATTCTGACTGGCGAGAGATGGTACCTCTTTGTGGTTTTCATTTGCATTTCTCTAATAATGAATGATGTTGAGCATCTTTTCATGTGTTTGTTAGCCATCTGTATATGTCTTCTTTGGAAAAATGTCTGTTTAGTCCTTTGGCCCACTTTTTGATTGGGTTGTTTATTTTTCTGGCATTGAGTTGCAGGAGTTGATTGTATATTTTTGAGATTAATTCTTTGTCAGTTGCTTCATTTGCTATTATTTTCTCCCTTTCTGAAGGCTGTCTTTTCACCTTGCTTATAGTTTCCTTCGTTGTGCAAAAGCTTTTAAGTTTAATTAGGTTCCATTTGTTTATTTTTGCTTTTATTTCCATTACTCTGGGAGGTGGGTCATAGAGGATCCTGCTGTGATTTATGTCAGAGAGTGTTTTTCCTATGTTTTCCTCTAGGAGTTTTATAGTTTCTGGTCTTATATTTAGATCTTTAACCCATTTTTAGTTTATTTTTGTGTATGGTATTAGAAAGTGTTCTAGTTTCATTCTTTTCCAAGTGGTTGACCAGTTTTCCAAGCACCACTTGTTAAAGAGATTGTCTTTTCTCCATTGTATATTCTTGCCTCCTTTGTCAAAGATAAGGTGTCCATAGTTATGTGGATTTATCTCTGGGCTTTCTATTCTGTTCCATTGATCTATATTTCTGTCTTTGTGCCAGTACCATACTGTCTTGATGACTGTGGCTTTGTCATATAGTCTGAAGTCAAGCAGGTTGATTCCTCCAGTTCCATTCTTCTTTCTCAAGATTGCTTTGGCTATTCGAGTTTTTTTGTATTTCCACACAAATTGTGAAATTATTTGTTCTAGTTCTCTGAAAAATGCCGTTGGTAGCTTGATTGGGATTGCATTGAATCTATAGACTGCTTTGGGTAGTATACTCATTTTCACTATATTGACTCTTCTGATCCATGAACATAGTGTATTTCTCCATCTGTGTCATCTTTGATTTCTTTCATCAGTGTTTTATAGTTTTCTATATATAGGTCTTTCATTTCTTTAGGTGGATTTATTCCTAAGTATTTTATTCTTTTCGTTGCAATGATGAATGGAATTGTTTCCTTAATTTCTCTTTCTGTTTTCTCATTGTTAGCATATAGGAAGGCAAAGGATTTCTTTGTGTTAATTTTAGATCCTGCAACTTCACTATATTCATTGATTAGCTGTAGTGATTTTCTGGTGGTGTCTTTAGGGCTTTCTATGTAGGGGATCATGTTATCTGCAAACTGTGAGAGTTTTGCTTCTTCTTTTCCAATCCAGATTCCTCTTATTTCTTTTTCTTCTCCGATTTCTGTGGCTAAAACTTCCAAAACTATGTTGAATAGTAGTGGTGAGAGTGGGCACCCATGTCTTGCTCCTGACTTTAGGGGAAATGCTTTCAATTTTTCACCATTGAGGATAATGTTTGCTGTGGGTTTATCATGTATGGCTTTTATTATGTTGAGGTCTGTTCCTTCTATGCCTGGTTTCTGGAGGGTTTGTATCATAGATGGATGTTGAATTTTGTCAAAGGCTCTCTCTGAATCTATTGAGATAATCATATGGTTTTTATCTTTCAATTTGTTAATGTGGTGTATCACATTGATTGATTTGTGAATATTGAGGAATTTTACTCAACTTTAATATTGTGGGTGTTAACCAAGATGATTTTCACTAAATATTCTTGAAGGGGATGATTTTTATGCTTTTAGTTCAACAAACTAATGAATTCCTTTTCACATGTACACCTCTCATGGTCACATTTGATATTCATGAGTCAAAAAAATTAAAATCTCGTTTTAAGGATATTAATGGCTAAGATATGAACCTCCCATTATTGATATTTGTTATAAGCTGAGTCTCCCAGAAAGCAGAGTCAGTGACAGAGGGTATGTATTCTCTCAGCTTACAGGGAGGGAGGGGACAAGGAGGAGAGGAGTAGGGGAGGAAAGAGAGCCAACATGAGGAGGCATCGTCAAGTTGGCCGTCACAGGACAGTCTGGCAAGCTATATATCCAGGATCTCAAGGTTATCCATAGGACAGAAGGAAGAGCCTTTATCCATGAGTACCCATCTCCCATTGGATGTGGTTCAGTCCTTACAGCATTAATCCTGCACTTTGGGTTTGCACACACATGGACACCAGGTGAATCCCTGGTCATCAGCCAAAGGCAAGGCGTGGTCAGCTGGGACCACATGAGGTCCCAGCAGCTGGTGCTGAGCAGAAAAGAGACAAGGAAGTGGGACAGTGTCCGATCTAATGCCTTGTCTACTCTGTCGGTGACTTCACTGCCGTTTAAAATACAAAACAAGATAAAAAACCAGTAAATGTTTAAAAGACCGACCAGTTTTACAGTTAGTCTTAACAACGTTAGGAGACCAAGAGAGGTATGAGTTAAGAAAACCAGGGGAGAGGGGTTTGTGTGTCATATCCCGAGCAGACAGTCATTCCTGCCATTCCAGCCTCCTGCCATTCCTTCAAAATCCTCCTAAAAATAACCATGCTGGGATGTCTTTCATCATTTATTCCCCCTGAATGGTCATCGCTTGCTTGGTTCTCCCCTGGCATTTTTGTGCTTTCTTCATACTGCAGTCATGACAGTCTCGTAGGGTGGATTCTCAGTTTGACAAGGTAGAAATTCCTAAGTATGACAGCTTAGCTTTCTACAGATATGCATGTCCTCAGAATTGAGTAGTAATTTAAAATAGAATTTGAGAGCTAAGGACACTTCATTTCAGTATGTAAATGACATACTCTCTTCGTTCTGTAAATAGCAACGTTTGGGGCAGTTCACTGGACATGGAGATTAATTTGATATGACAGTGGGGCTGGGAATAAGGTAACACAAGTATACAAATGTTTGGTCCATACAATACGCCTTGATCACCCACTAGTTCACACCAAGAATGGATAAAATACACATAGGAATCAGATACAACCCTTTCCTTCAAAGCTTTTACAGTTGAAAAAAAGCATTTTCTACACTGGTTACAAGCTCCAAGTATACTTTTATATATATTAACTGGCTAGATGTTTATATTAACCCTGGGGAATAAAGGTTAAGCCTCAGAGCTCTGGATTTAAAGGGAGGTAGCTTCAACTTTGGTTTTTCCATTAGTGGTCATGGGGTCGCAGGGGCGGGGGGAGGTGTGCATTCCAAGCCTCACTTCTCTCATGTATAAAAGAAGAATAATGATAATATGTGCTTCATCTGGTTGCTGTGAGAATAAGATAAGATAATATATGTAAAGCACTTAGTACTTCAAGCATATAGTAATTCAACGAATGGTAACTGTTTTTACATTGTTCAGATTTCACAGTGAATTTAAATGCATTGTTCAGGACCACATGCCATAGCCAGGGCTAGAACCTTTGTGTTTTTTTTTGTTTTTTTTTTTTTGCCTCCCAGTCTAGTGATACTTTCTTTGAAGTATAACAATGACGAATCTGGACTTTTCCAGACTTTCAACCCTAACATCCAGCACAATATTCCACACGTAATGGAGAGTGAGGAAATACTGTTTAATAACTCACTGGCAGCTGATTCCAAGTCAAATTATAGAGTTGCAAATGCAGAATAAAAATAAAATGTGTTTCAGTGCTTTCCTTGGCATCACTTTGGAGGATATCAAAGATATCAAACATAGCTTGTTCTTTTGGTCCACCAGCTGGTGAGGGAAAATATAGGTGCTCAGATCATGAACAGATCCTTTAAGGATACGTCTTGCTTTAGCAGAGTTGGCCTGACCACAGGGATGTTGAGGAGATAATCCCAGTTCTCATTGTCTTCTCAGATGGAATGCAGGAGGTGATGGGGCTGACCAAGGGAAGAAAAGGCTCTGAGCTTGGGGCTGAGGGAAGGCCTGTGGCTGATGCCACAGCCCAGGCATCCAGGGAGGGGAAACGCTTCCTGGATCACTGGTCTCACTCAGTGGGTTTGTGACGAGCAAGGTAAGTCCATGCAAGTATGAGAGGTTCAAGTGGTTGGAGTCCAGTCCAGATGGAATAAAAGGATCGAGGCTTCCTTGAAAAAGAGTGAGGGCCATGGAATCCAGACCCTGTTCATTTTCCCTCCACTGTATTCCCAGTGTTCTGGGCTTCCCAGGTGGCACAGTGGTAAAGAATCTACCTACCAATGCAGGAGATGCAGGAGATGTAGGTTCGATCCTTGGGTTGGGAAGATCTCCTGGAGAGGGAAATGGCAACCCATTCTAGTACTCTTGCCTGGAGAATCGGGTGGGCAGAGGAGCCTGGTGGGCTACAGTCCATGGGGTCACAAAGAGTCAGACATGATTGAGCCCATACACCCACATGTCCCAGGTGCCCAGAGGAGTACTTGGCAGAGCAGGTTCTCAGGACTTCTCACTGAATGCATGAAGAGGACAGAGGTGACTACCCACACCTGAGTTTCAGAAGGGTGAAGTAACACAAGCTAGGACATGAAGCGGCTGAGCCTGGACCCAGACCCTCTGGGTCACACACACCACCACTGGGGCCCTGAAACACCATCTTCATGTCCTTCCTTAACTAAAAATCCTCAGTGTCTCTCTGCTGCCTTAAGATGATGTTCAGACTCCCTTGCCCACCTTCCCATGATCTTTAAAATCTGAACTTCACGTTATTATTTTCCACTAAAACTCCCACAGAAAAGCTCTAGCCTGGTACTCTCACCACCCTCCATACTGATCCTTTCATCCAGGTTATTTGAAATGATCCATTTGTTCTGCCCAACTCTCTGAACTCCCTCTCATCCTTTAGGATTTGCCTATGCTGCACCTCTTCAATGAAGTTTCTGGCTGTCTCAGCATGCAGTAATTTCTCATTTCCCAGAAAGGACAAATCTCTCATTATGTGCCCTGCTCTCTAGGCAGCTAGGAAATGTTCCTTGTGATTGTTGGTCTTTGTTAGGAGTCTAACACCTGTCTACAACTAGAGTCTAAGCATACTGAGAGTCAGGAATACAGCCAGCAACAAACAAACACTATTTCTACCTTCTAAGAATAATTGTTTAAATGGTTAAGGCAACTAAATATTTAGGTTAAGCTAGCTAGATGGCATATAGTAAAAATAGGTCTGAAGTTTTGATTAAGAACAAAAAAGGACTGTAAAAGGTCCCTCCCCTCCTCTCTTTCTCTGCCTCTTTGCTCTTTTTGATTGGGTGGGTACCTGTGTATCTCTGTTGCAGGGCAGAGACTGCCAATGCTGGGAGACAGCCACTGGGAGACAAATGCAAGTTCATGGGAGCCTGGAGGCTGGTCTGGAGTTCACAGATCCTGGGCAAGATTTCAAACTGGCTCCATTCAAGAGCTATGGACTTGTGAGGGGCAGACTCTGCTTCAAGGTCACTGCTGATGCAGTTTCTCAGTGTCTTCACCAGCGATGTGATGGAGGACCACCCAAGATGCTTGACCAAGTTAGGGAATGGCACTGAGAAAAACAAGAACTGGGAAAGATTGTTATTCAGCAAGACTTGTTAATGCAAAACCACAATGATACGCTGATTCTACTTAGTATGAAAGGATCATTCAGACTAAACACTAGTCTTCCTTCCAAGTTAATCAGTTGTTGCTTAGCCACTAAGTCGTGTTTGACTCTTTGTGACTTTATGAACTGTAGGCTCCTCGGTCCATGTGATTTTCCAGGCAGGAATACTGGAGCCAGTTGCCATCTCCTTCTCCAGGGGATCTTCCCAACACAGGGATCAAACCCAATTTTCCTGAAGCCCCAGTCAATTGTTGCTGCTGCTGCTGCTTAAGTCATGTCAGTCATGTCCAACTCTGTGTGACCCCACAGACGGCAGCCCACCGGGCTCCCGTCCCTGGGATTCTTCAGGCAAGAATACTGGAGTGGGCTGCCATTTCCTTCTCCAGTGCATGAAAGTGAAAAGTGAAAGTGAAGTCGCTCAGTCGTGTCCAATTCTTAGCAACCCCATGGACTGTAGCCTACCAGGCTCCTCCGTCCATGGGATTCTCCAGGCAAGAGTACTGGAGTGGGGTGCCATTGCCTTCTCCAGTCAATTGTTAGGGAAATGCTAATGAAACTGACCAAGGAGGTGCCCTGTTGGAGTGTATGTAACCATATGTGCCACCTCAATAAAGATGAAGCTGCCAAGTCCATTCTCTGAGGGGCTGTTCTAACCTTTGGGGGCAAGACAATGGCTTATGCTGAGCAGTCTCCCATCACTAGCTGTTTCTGCTTCAGGGAGAAATCACTACTGGGAATAACCCCCTGGGGACCATTCAGGACCCAACCCTGGGGCTTCTAAACCACATAAAGTAGTGACACACATCTGAGATCCTAGTAGCTGCTCTGGATGTTTTCTAAAATAGTAAGCAAGTTAGGGACTGAGAGATACTCTGTAAGGGACAGGGACCCTGCGAAGGAAGCAAGCATTAAGCTTAATTAAAATCCCTGTTAACATGTTCCAGCACACAGAAAAGGTGAGCAGATACAGTTAGAGTAAGATGCAAGCTCCTTGAGGAGGAACTGTGTCACATTAACCTCTGGGCTCTCTGCTTCTGAAACACAATAGACTCTCAGTGGTGTGTGTAGCATGCATTCATGTTTGCACAAGTGAATACATGGGCTAATAAATGAATAGAAGTGGTAGATTTTTCCTTCTTGGTTCTTATAGAGCTTATTAGTCCAGTCTTAACCTTGTTGTTGTTTAGTCGCTAAGTCATGTCTGACTCTTTTGCTACCCCGTGGACTATAGCCCGCCAGGTTCCTCTGTACTTGGGATTTTCCAGGCAAGAATACTGGAGTGGGTCACCATTTCATTCTCCAAGGCATATTCCTTGATCTAGGGATAGAATATGTGTCTCCTGCGTGGTAGGCAAATTCTTTACCTCTGAGCCACTTGGGAAGCTCCAACCTTAACCTTATCAGAATCCTCTATCAGAATTAACACTCAAATTTCCAGTAATTAATGCCTGGGGTTTCATGAATTCTCTAGAGCTTCCAGATATTCTAACCATCATGGGCTAAAGCATGCATGTTCACTAGAGTTAAAACAAAAACAATACTCTGTCCCCACTTCAAAAAACACTAAGCAAAAAATCTGATGTGATCTCTAAATGTTGTTTGTCAACAGCAAGATGGGGCCAGCCTCTGTGAAAATCACTCTGTGCTGCCCTCGCAAGCTGGAGGACATTCCGCAGATCCGCCGATCTCCACACCACTCCGGCCTGTCCTCCTGCTTCCAGGAGCAGCGCTTCAATACCTTGTAATGCCATTACTGTCACTCCCAAACAAGCTCAGAAATATGTCCTGAGAAATGAAATTTTCTTCAGACATTTCTTCACCTAAGCCTTCCAACTTGGAAAGATAGAAAGCTCTATAAAGTGAGTCAATCTTGTCTTAAAGGCAAATAAAAAGTTATTGGCACCAAGTTTCCAATATCTCAGGGAAAGTAATACCTGAAGCAGGGCTAAAAAAAAAAAAGAAAAGAAAAGTTACTGATTTTAGGCACAACTTGAAGAAAATGAAAATAGTTTCCATGTAACTCCTTAAACAGTCTTTCAATTTTTTTTTTTTTTCAGGTGTCTAATCCATGTAAGTAATCCGATTGCTTCTTAAAACCAACCAGGATCACTTGTAATTACCTGCCTCAAAATTGTCGTCTCAAAATTGCACAAATCCAGTGACTATTATGGCAACAGCATTCATAAGGTGCAGAGACAAATTCAGGTTCATATTCATGCAAAACTGCACTTAACATTGACAGGAAAATCAGAGCTGCTGAGGCAGCAGCAATTTCCCCAGTCTAGTCCATTTCCCCTATTTTGATTCTAATGGTGGGGGAGATGTACCCTAATTGTATATGATTCCTTATAGGAAAGCACTTCCTTCCATCACTCAAGTGCCAGACCCTGGTAGCATAAAATGATATGAATCAGGGTGTAAAGGAGAGAAATGTGTAAACTGCACCAAGTAAAGGCAGACATAGGTTCTGTTCTCCCCCCAAATGGTGCATGCATATTCCCTTGTAGCAGCTCTGTAGTTGTAGCAACTTTGTAGCAATCTTGTAGCAACCTGAGGAGAATGGGCTAGAATACCTTTCAGTTCAGTTGCTCAGTCATATCCAGCTCTTTGCGACCCCATGGACTACAGCCAGGCTTCCTTGTCCATCATCAACTCCCTGAGTTTACTCAAACTCATGTCCATTGAGTCGGTGATGCCATCCAACCATCTCATCCTCTGTCCTCCTCTTCTTCTCCTGCCCGCAATCCCTCCCAGCATCAGGGTCTTTTCCAATGAGTCAGTTCTTGGCATTAGGTGGCCAAAGAATTGGAGTTTCAGCTTCAGCATCAGTCCTTCCAATGAATATTGAGGACTGATTTCCTTCAGGATGGACTGGTTGAATCTCCTTGCATTCCAAGGGACTCTCAAGAGTCTTCTCCAACACCACAGTTCAAAAGCATCAATTCTTCGGTGCTCAGCTTTCTTTATCGTCCAACTCTCACATCCATACGTGACTGCTGGAAAAACCATAGCTTTGACTAGATGGACGTTTGTTGGCAAAGTAATGTTTCTGCTTTTCAAAATGCTGTCTAGGTTGGTCACAGCTTTTCTTCCAAGGAGCAATCATCTTTAATTTCATGGCTGCAGTCACCATCTGCAGTGATTTTGGAGCCCCCCAAAAATGAAGTCTCTCACTGTTTCCATTGTTTCCCCTTCTACTTGCCATGAAGTGATGGGACTGGATACCATGATTTTAGTTTTCTGGATGTTGAGTTTTAAGCCAAGTTTTTCACTCTCCTCTTTCACTTTCATCAAGAGGCTCTTTAGTTCTTCTTCCCTTTCTGCCATAAGGGTGGTGTCATCTCCATATCTGAGGTTATTGGTATTTCTCCTGGCAATCTTGATTCAAGCTTGTGCTTCATCCAATCCAGCGTTTCTCATGATGTACTCTGTAAGTTAACTAAGCAGGGTGACAATACACAACCGTCATGTACTTCTTTCCCAAAATGGAACCAGTTTGTTTTTCCATGTCCGGTTCTAACTGTTGCTTCTTGACCTGCATACAGATTTCTCAGGAGGCAGGTCAGGTGGTCTGGGATTCCCATCTCTTGAAGAATTTTCCACAGTTTGTTGTGAACTGTAGAGGTTTTCCCACCAGCTGTGCCTGCCTAAGCAAGATGGACTGGTTGACTGAAGCAATTACCCGGCAATTCAAGCACAAACACTGCGCCATCATTGGGAGTAGAGAGAATAATGTGGAGTTTTGCCAAATGAGTCAGACTAGCTGACGGCAGCCTGTGCACTGACTTCCAGGTTGAGTTAAGGGGGCGTGGCACTTCCATCTTTGAGGATGCAAGATCAGTCTTCATGTGGGCTTATTCTGAACCCTGAACCCTTGTGTGCATGTGAAGAACAGCGGTTCTCAAGTTTTAACAAGCATCAGAAGAGTAAAACAACAGGAGGGTTTGTTAAAACTCAGATCCTTAGGCTCCACATCCAGAATTTCTGATTCACTAGGTCTGGCATGATGGTGTTGGACAGGGAAGCCTGGATGAACAGGAAAGCCTGGCATGCTGCAGTCCTCAGGTTGCAAAGAGTCTGACATAACTGAGTGACTGAACTAAACTGAAGTCTGGCGTGGGGACTGGGAATGTGCATTTCTAATATATCCTCTTACCAATTGATGTGAATGCCGATGGTCAGGGACCACATTTTGAGAACCACTGATCTAGAACTCTCTCTCAGGAAAATGACAACTCCATGTTCTCCCACAACCTGGAAACCCTGAATAAACAAGGCTGAGATGATTCATTCAACTTGCAAACATTCTCATTGAGCACGCACTATGTGATGCCCACCTTGGTGATGCAGAGATAAACACCAGTCTTTATCCTCAAGAGGCTCCCTTTCTGGTGGAGGAGATGGAGATAAAACCAGAGGAAGGTGAGAATGGGGCCGCATGAGAAGTGGTTTCATGGAGGTAAAGACCAGTTGCTGCTGGGAACACAGACCACAGACACTCCAAGGGGCTGGAGGTTCATTAGGAAAAGCTTTGGGGTTGGTGTGGTAGCAAAGAACTGAGAATAAAGGTGCTAAAGTCTCAGTCACTCAGTCGTGTCCAACTCTTTGTGACCCTATGGACTGTAACCCACCAGGCTCCTCTGTCCGTGGAATTCCACAGGCAGCAATACTTCTCCAGGGGATCTTCCTGACCCAGGGATTGAACCTGGATCTCCTGCATTGAAGGCAGATTCTTTATCAGAGAAATTAAGAAACAGAGACTCCCATTTCTGTTGACATCCAAAAACATCAGCCTTACCGAATCCAAGGTCTAGTTGCCGTGGGTAAGCTTCCTGATATCAGGAACCATTTACACCACAAAGATCTCCAACACCTGGCCCTCGGCACATAGTAGGGTTTCAGTGTGTGAATGAGTTGCTCTCAATGCCGCAATGACTCAACCTGGTCAATGGAAAATGTATGGAGAGAAGCAGCTTGCTTCAAATCGATCCCTGAATCAGAATCGAGGGAAAAGAACATTTAATCACCACAAATCTGGTGTGAATTTGGACTGGCAGATTTTGAAATTTAAAAACAAAACAGCTGGGACTTCCCTGGTGTCTCAGTGAATAAGATTCCGCCTGCCTATGCAGGGGACACAGGTTCGATCCCTAGTCCGCAAAGATTGCCTATGCCACAGAGCAGCGAAGCCCCTGAACCACGACTACGGAAGCCCGGGGGCTCTGGAGCCCGCGCTCCGCACCACGCGGAGCCAACGCTGCCAGAAGTCTGCAGAGCGCTATTAGGGAGCTGCCGGCTTGTCACAGCTGGAGAAACGCCCACGCAGCAGCAAGCCAGCACTGCCGGAAGTTAATTAATTAATTAAAGAAAACCAACCTAATCCTACCATCAAATCCTTGAACCTGCTACTTCCTCAGAGCCAGTAGTTTTCTTTTTTTTTCCACTTTACTGAAAATCACCTGTATTTGACAAGTAGTTATTTGGGGGTGAACAAAGTTATCAGATATAAAAATAGATGATGCTCTTCCAGCTTCCTTTGACAATAGCCAGGGGCAGCAAGGTGCTGGTTCGCAGTGACATTTTTGTTATGCAAATAGTTTGATGCGGTTCATTTTTGAAAAATTATGCTAACATTCATGGCTAACATTGGGCCCAGTGAAATGAAATAGGTGTTAATTTGTTGAGCTAAAGTATTCCAAAAATAAGAGTAAGTAGATCTTTTCATGAATTCAAAATGAAAAGGGGGTCTATGTTCCTTAATTTAAGGCAATATGCCAACATTTATTTTTAATAATACTGTGCTGATTCAATTAAGATCAGGTAATAAAATCAATTGCTATAATTTGTTCACCAACCTCTTGAAAAGGTTTTTTCATTTTCTTTGGTTCAGGGGCCCCTAAGTTTAGATGGATTTCTTTTTCACATTCCGTTTTGCATTAATCAGTGAATGAGTAGAAGATGGTATATTTCTTCCTTTTAGCAAGGAGACAAAAGTCTTTGTTCTGTGCCTAGACTGCTTTTTTCTGAGATGCACTAGTGGCTGAAGCAATAAGCCGCTATGACTTACAGGTAAAATTAAAAGACATGAGAGAAAACTCTACTTTTCTAACTTTTAAGACTTTATGGAACTTGTAATAAATGATTACCTCACTTTTATGTTATATAGCAACTGTGGGAATGGGACATCTTTTACAAACAAGCCATGTTCCCAAAGTTTGTAAACCAGTTGTTTTGAATGTGAAATACTTTTCCCACATAAAAATATTATAAATGGTGATCTGATTAGATTAGTGCACATAAGCATATTTTATTTATAATATAAATTATGTATTTTATTGAAATATAGGGGAAGACAATAAGTACGAATACTTTATAATTTGAGAGTGGTTTTGAATAAGAAACCACTGAAATTAAAAAAAAAACTCTAATATCTTAGTGTTTGATGACATTTATCATGTATACTGCTATCTCAAAACGTAAATCAGATGTAGCACTGAATATCCTGTTTGCTTATTAGCCATGGTTAGTGTTGAACTTTAATTTATGAATAGAGAAAAAGGATGAATGAAAGTTCCCTCTGAGTGGCGGTGATTATTAAACAAACAACTTGAAGTATTCATTTGCAGTTTTTCTATTACATTTTTTGTATAATCATTTAATAAAGAATGACTTCACCACTGACCCAAAGATCCAAGAAGGCAGATATTGCATCATTTTTTCTTGACCATTAAAAAAAAGAGGAATCGGGTGGAGAGGGAGGTGGGAGGGGGTATCGGGATGGGGAATACGTGTAACTCTATGGCTGATTCATATCAATGTATGACAAAACCCACTGAAATGTTGTGAAGTAATTAGCCTCCAACTAATTAAAAAAAAAATACAAAAAAAAATTGTTAACCACAGAAATTTCCTGGAAAGGATGCTATGACTTTTTGAATGACTCCAGTCTGGACAATGCCTTCTAAAAAAGCAGCTTTGTGCTGCTTAAGGAACAGGCGTATCTTAACACCTTCAGAAGAGTTACATGTATATGTAATACATTGCTGTTATTGTTACTTTGAATAAACTTTTACCTTTTAGATCAAAAAAATAAGTAAATAAATAAAGTCTTAGCACTTAGCAGACAGCCAACTGTATAGGACTTTTTGAAATGAAATTTTTGAATTAATGAAAAAGAAAGAGGAGTGGCCTAAAAAAATGTAGAATTGCAGATGTGTTAAAAATGAGTGTCTGATATTTCATTTATTATTAGTCTCCACGTAGCCAAAGAGGGGAGATTTGCAGCCAAAGACAGATGTATAAAAAGAAATTTCCCAAAGGATAAGGACAGTAAGACAGTTTGCTTGGTGAAAGCCAAGTGGTTAGGACTGTCCAAGTTTTCTTTGGTTGTTGTTCCAAAATACGGGAGATTGGGATTAGTCAGCTTTAGGATAGTTCAGTGGCGAAAAAAGGACCCCTGCAAGAATCATCAGTGGCCTGTGTTCAAAAGGTGGGGCAGTAGGAGAGATCTGACTCACGTGCAGGTGTTGGATGGAATGGAATTGCTAGCTGTACATAGAGAATTTGAAAAGAAAACTCAGCCTGCTCTTTCCCTCCTCACGGGTGCTCACTTGTGTACAACTCTTTATAACCCTATGGACTGTGGCCTGCCAGGCTCCTCTGTCCATGGAATTTTCCAGGCAACAACACTGGAACGGGTTGCCATTTCCTCCTCCAGGTGATCTTCCTGACCCAGGGATCAAACCTGAGTCTCCTGCATCTCCTGCATTGGCAGATGGATTCTTTACCTATGTACTACCTGGGAAGTCCTGTCTGTTCTTTAGTATTATTGTAGACATGCAACTCTAAAAACATCAGTGATAAAATATTCTTCTGTAACAAGATCTCTCTTTTTCTAAGTTCTGAAAAAAATCCTGTAGTTATATTGTTGTAATTTAGTTACTGTTGAGTTTTAATTTGGAGTTTGTAAACTCCAAATTAGCACATTTTAATTCCTTGTCTTTTAATAAGCTTTTTTTGTGTAAGTGGAAGTTAATTCAGATAAGTTCTTGTTGCACAGTGGGTCCCCCAACACACGTGGCCTTGGATATACATGTTTATTTTAAGAGTAAGTTCTTAAGAGTTTGAAATAATCCAAGTTCATTTGAGGTACGGTTTATGCCTCCAAACCCTGGAGCTAAAGTGAAGTCACTCAGTCATGTACGACTCTTTGTGACCCCATGGACTGTAGCCCACCAGGCTCCTCCGTCCATGGAATTTTCCAGGCAAGAGCACTGGTGTGGGTTTCCATTTCCAAACCCTGAGATATTACATATTCCTTCTAGTAAATCTGCAAAAGCAATGCTAGCTCAGTGACTAAAATCTTGAAGAAACAGAACTTGAATTTCAGGATAATTTTTAATGCACAAACTTTTCCTTAATCTGGGTTCTTTGGAGGGACCTTAGAGGGACTCATAAACTACCGAGACAGAGAGCAAGATGTATATGTGTGCACACGTGTATTCTTAAAAAGAGGTTCTGTAAGTTTGATCAAAGATGTCCGTGACTCAAATAGCATAAAGTGTATCCAAAATCTCATTTGTATTCTTTGATGTTTTATAATATGCAGAGTCAAATGAGGAAATGTTTTTCTATGATAATATTTGAATTATAATTAGTCACATATGCATTATATGGGGACTTCCCAGGTGGCTCAGTGGTGAAGAATCCACTTGCCAATGCAGGAGACATGGCTTCGTCCCTGGGTCGGGAAGATCCTGTGGAAGAGGAAGTGGCAACCCACTCCAGTACTTTTCTGTGGGAAATCCCATGGACAGAGGAGGCTGGTGGACCAAAGTCCATGGGGTCACAGAGAATCAGACACAACTGAGTGAGCACTCGTGCATATACTATATGATGTCATTGTTAATCATAATATATAATCTTGCAAAAAGTGAATTTGAAATCTAAGGAAGATGGGCTATCCCTGGTGGTCCGGTAGTTGAGAATCCACCTGCCAATGCAGGGGACGTGGATTTGATCCCTGGTCTGGGAAGATCTCACATGCCATGGAGTAAGTAAGCCCAAGGGTCAGAACCACTGAGCCTGCATTCTAGAGCCCCGAGCTGGAACTACTGGAGCCCGCATATCCACAACATGTTCTGCAACAAGGGAAGCCGGCACGATGAGGAGCCCATGAGCCGCAACTAGAGTAGCCCCTGCTCACCAGAGGTAAGGTCGGTCTGTGCAGCACCAGAGACCCGGCAAGGCAAGCCCCTCCTGAAGAAATCTGAGCAGGTCTGTTTATTAATGAGGTGCAAAAAAGGCTGTAAACAGATGTCCTCACCCACCAGTGAGTGATCCCCTTATACACACACAGTTTATGGACCGCATGATACTGAATATCTGGAACATCATTTTGCTGTATTTAAATAAAAGTTTGGCCTTCACCAGCGAGGTGAATAGTAAGATGCCCTTCCAGGTCTGAAGTGAGTATCACAGAATTTTAGCATGGAAGGGATAGTAGTAAGTCTGAACTCTGTTCTGGCTTCTAGCACTGACTTTAAGCTCAGATGCTATAATGTAGTTGCCTAATGATTTGTCTCTAAAAGAACAAGAATAGCTAAGATTTGTTGGGTACTCATTATATACTGAGTACATGCTGTTATGAATTATCTTATTTATTCTTACAATTGGAGAAGGAAATGGCAACCCAATCCAGTGTTCTTGCCTGGAGAATCCCAGGGACAGAGGAGCCTGGTGGGCTGCCGTCTATGGGGTCGCACAGAGTCGGACACGACTGATGAGACTTAGCAGCAGCAGCAGCATTCTTACAATAATTTTATCATTGTACTGCTCCAAGCTCTCTATGAAGGAACTAAAATCTAGGGAAATTAGGTAACTTATCCACGATAATACAGAAGGTGAAGGTGGAAAGCGAGGATCCTAACTCAGTCTTTCTGCCTCCCTCCAGGGCCCGCTCATTTCACACCTCCCTAAACTGACTCCCTGCCATCATATAACTTGATTTTATCTGTTTCCAAAACATCCTAGTACCACAGTTTCTGGACAGATCCACTCCTATCCCAAGTTCATAAACACCTATCCTTTGATTAAATACTTCCAGGGAAGAAATTCCATCACGTTTCTCAATAGTCCAATAGGCAAACTGTTCTGAAATGCTTATGGAAGGTTAGCAATGAGACAGACAAGTTCCTCTGCATTTTTTTATGAGCAAAGAAACAAAGTGAATGAGATTATTAAGAACAGATCTGTGTGGGATTTAATTGATCACAAAGAGGAGCCAGTGTAAGAGAGAGAGAGTGTGTGTGTGTGTGTGTGTGTGTACTTAGCACATTGTGAAAATCATTTGCTCCTTACTGTAAATATTTAGGATTGATGGTGAGTGATTCTCTGGGATTGTGATAAACAAAGAGCCTGATAACAGACTTACTTGAAGTACTTTATTGGAGTGTGTGACCTCAGGGAGCATGTGAGGGACAGTGAGGGACCCAGCTAAGGATGGAGAGCCAGTACAAGGATGTGTTATCAAGCTGGCCTCTGCTTCAAGGGAGCCTGGCTCTTCAGGAAGACCACCCAGGAAGTTCTATGGAACACATTTCAGGATGCTTTGTTGGAGGATGGTAAAGGGAACATTTATCTATGGGCTTCCATTGGTCAAAGATTTATCACCAGTGTTTAAGCTCTTGCACTTCTTTTTGGGCTTTAGTCTACACCAAAACTTCAACCAACAAGCCTCTGGATGGGAGGAAAGATGTAAGAGAGGTTGAGGGTCGGACACTGTCAGACTGAAGCCAGCTGGAGCCCGTTTAGAACTTGGTTCCAGCAATGGCTAAAAGACACGTGTGGAGCCCTGAGGATAGGAGGTGGCAAATGGGAGATGTGATATAGCAAGTAACATAACATTATTTTCTTATAGGTTCGTATTTTTTCAATTATATCCTATGTCTCATATTCGTTGGGTCTAACAGGCGATTACAAGCTTTCATTATCTGTTTACCCTTTGAATATTATTGAGTTTTATATATTCATTGAGTGTGTTGGGCCTCGTGTAGGGAACTGGGGATAGAAACATAAATGTCATAAACAGATTCCCTGCTATCATAAAGTGTACCTTTATCAGCACTGAGCCTACCACAGTACTAACACACAGTAGGCACTTTTAAAGAAATAAAACGGCCTTTTAAGAATGCGTATTAAATGTTATGCATATCTTAAATGACCAGAGGGGTGTCCCACTAGATAAAACACTTTATCATTCTTGTACGAAGTGTGTCACCCCCTGCTGTAATGGCTTATGTCTTCCAAGGGAGTGAAGACTATTTACTTTATTATCTATGTACTGCCTGGGGATAGGGGAGGCTGAAACCTAGACAGATTTCTGTACTTATCTGTAAGGTGCCTCTGAGGCATAAGAGAACATTCTCAGGAGCTGAAATCCAGGAGGGGCAGCAGCTGTAGCAGTAGCCACACCTACATTCACCTGGCAGTCTTCCCAGGCAGAAGGTGGAAGACGTTTTGTCTCC
This sequence comes from Dama dama, assembly GCF_033118175.1. Taxonomy (NCBI): domain Eukaryota; kingdom Metazoa; phylum Chordata; class Mammalia; order Artiodactyla; family Cervidae; genus Dama; species Dama dama. The sequence continues at coordinate 46,849,183 of NC_083682.1, forward strand.
TTGCCAGCACTCTTTCCATGAGCATCCTCGTGGCCAAACAACCGCTAACTGACCAAAGTGCCTGGTTTCAGGAGCCAACTTGTTTCAGCACTTCCATAGAAGTACCTGGTTGGGAAATGCACTGATTTGTTAAAACCTTTGATGCTGTTAGCTGAATTCTGCTGGTCACAGGAAAAATGTCGTGCCAGAGACATGTATACCCACTGTATGTGTGTGTGTGTGTGTATATATATATATATATATATATATATATATATATATGTTTGTTATCCTTGTATACCCACTGTGTGTATATATATATATATACATATATATATGTATATATATATGTTATCCTTGTCTAGTCGCTAAGTCGTGTCCAACTCTTTGTGACCACATGGACCGTAGCATGTCAGGCTCCTTTATCCATGGAATTTTCCAGGCAAGAATACTGGAGTGGGTTGCTCTTTCCTTCTCCAGGGCACCTTCCCCACTCAGGGATCAAACCTGGGTCTTATGCATTGCAAGTGGATTCTTCACCATCTGAGCCACCAGGGAAGCCCCATATATATACATACACACATATATGTTTGTACATATATACATGTTCATATATATACACACATATGTAATAAACTTCCCAACGCCTTAGAAAGCTAGTGACATAAACATAAAATCAGAACTGAGTTATTCAATTGATAATATTTTGGAGGACTGGAAAGTCTTCCTAGCCCCTTCGGTGGTTTTCCCTCCCTCCAAACCCATCTCCCGGCCTTCCGCGACAAGGAAGCCCTAGGTAACAACATGCTGATGGCCTCCGAGTTACCTGATGTACGGGGAGCCCTCGTAGTTCTTCAGTGTTCACATTAAAGTCTCCAGGCGGAGACCAGAGCGTGCTGTACTTTATGGGGCAGTCAAGGCTGCGAGGCTGCTGCAGGCCTTTGCCGGAAGCCCTCTGCCTGCGGACGGCGGTGGGGCCACTGTGCAAGTGGGACAAGGCAGAGGCCCAGAAAGGCAGACTCCGCTGATTCTTCCAAGGGCTCGCTCTGGTGCCTGAGCACAAAGTCCCCATTAGCTACCCCTAACTCCTTCCCCAAGGAGAATTTTACCGTTTAAAAACAAGTAACGATTTCTTTTGGAGAACAGATCCGCAGGCCTGCGGCACCTCCCTGTGATACCAGCGGTAGAGTCGGGGGAAACTGCCTGGCAGAGAGCATCCCAGGGAAGGTGCCAGCTCGAGCGCCTGCCTAAGGGACAGAGTGCGCTGCCGCCTATGGGGAGTGGGAAAGGGGGCCGGGCGGGGTGCTCGGATGGCCGCTCAGCTTTGAGGGGGGAGAAAGGCCGGGATACACAGAGCGGGGGTGAGTGTAGGCCCCGCAGCAACAGTGCGTACGTGGCGGGTGGGGTGAGCGCATGGTCTGGGATCCTGGGAAGGGTGAGGGCGCAGAAGTTACTGGAACAGGCGGACTGACAGGCTGGCGTTGCAAATCACCAAGCCCCAAGTCACTCCGTCACTCCACTGAGAGTACCTCTCCTCCATTTTCAACCAAAATGGTTTAAAACGGTTTGCGGGAAGGGAAGAAGATGGGCCACGGGAAGATACCCTTTCTCCACAGGGGACCCCCAGGGTCCAAAAATGTGTGGGCAAGTACCGGGAGCCCTGTCTGGGACGCACATATAGAATCAAAATGCGCAACATCTGATGGTTTCCAGGTACAAAGTCACCTCGGGATCTTAGATAAGTCGTGTAAACCTCGACGTGGTTTCCTCCCCGGTCCCGTGAGAGCGGCACGTGTGAGACCCTCGCGCGGGGCCGTGGCTGGCCTGAGAGCGAGAGCTGCGAGGGCGAGCTTTCTGGAGCCAGCATCACCAACACCACCCGCGCCAGGAAGACACGTTCTCGGTATCCTGGAGCCCCAGAGAGCGGCTGGGGAAGCCAAGCTCTAAAATTAGCCCGGCTTCCAGGCCGGGCGCCTGGAGCACCCTCAGGCTCTGCGCGCCGCCCCCGGCCCCCGCCCCCGTCCCCCCGCCCGCGGCGCTCCGAGCCCGCGAGTCATCCCGGCCGCGCGGCTTCTCCCCCCTCGCCCTTTGCGCCGGCGGTTTGGGAGGAGGAGACAGCGGGAGAGAAGCGCGAGGGGGGCGGCGAGGGAGAGGGGCTTGGCCGCGCGTCGGCGTCGGCGGTGATGGGGAGCGCGGAGCAGCCGGGCGGCGAGCACTAGCGGCGGCGGCGGCGGCTCGGAGCAGACGCGGGAGCGGGCGCTCCTCCCGGCAGCTGCGCCGCGAGCTGCGCTGCGGATCGGGGTCTGGCGCCCCCGGCCCCCTCCTCCCGGCTTCGCCCCTCCGCCCGCGAGCCCCCGCGGTGGCGGCGGCGTCCCGAGCGCCTCTGCTAGCGGCTCCAGCCCCGGCGGGCGCGCGGCGGGCACTGCGGCGGCCGCGGCCGGGTGGCCGGCTCGGCCCGGGCGGGAGCGCCGGCCGAGGAAGAGCCCGCGGACAGCGCCTGGTGGAGCGGAGCGTCGCCGGCGGAGGCAAGGGTGCGTGGGCATCTTGAACGCCGTGGTCTGGCTGCCGGGTGTCCCGGCTGGAGGGCGCCGCCAGACGCACAGCTGCAGCTGCCGGATGGGAACGGGGGGCTCGGGGGGCTCGGGGAGGCGAGAGCCGGCGGGGCGCGCGGGGGAAACTTTTCACCTGGTAAAGTTCCTGCCTCGGCACGGCTCGGCAGCCTTGGCTGCCGCCGCGAGGAGGAGGAGAAGGAGGCTCGGCCTGGCGGCGGCGGCAGCCGGGAGGCTGGCATGGAGAGTTGGCCAAGTTTGGGGCTGAGGATTTGGAAAAGGGGGCGCGGGGCGGCTTGCAGAACGGTGCACCCAGCCCCCGACTCCCGGCTGCCTGCCGGCTGCAGGTGGATCGGAGGGCCAGGCGGCGAGCCTGCTCGGTGGCCGCTGCTGGTGGGGCGCTGTAGGGGCGTTCAGAAGCCAAAGGATGCACTTGGGGACCCGAGGCTCAAGTTGGGTCGTTGCCTGGCGAGGCGCCGGCTGTAGCAGAGCCCAGACTCCACTTTGACCAGGGAGGGGAAAGGGTTAGGAGACATTCCGCGGGTCCGCTCCGCGTGTGACTCTGGTGTGCGGGGTCGGGCGGGGTGAGGTGTACCGAGCGGCCGCGACTCTGGGACGGGGGCGACAGTTTTTCTTGTGGAGTAGGGGGGAGGTGGGACTGTCCCTGCTCCCGTGGGGACAGCAAACGGAGTGCCTTGGGAGAGCACGGGTTTTGGCGGGCGTGCGTGAAGGTGGCTTGTCTTTGAAAAGAAAGCCGCGCGGGGCTGGGCGTCCTGGGGGTGCGCTGCGGACCGCCCGGGATTGCCGAGTGGGTCGAATGCGAGCGTGCGCCAGCTCCACTCCCCAGGCCCCTTCCCAGGCGGTGCCGGGTGGACCCCTGCGCCGGGACCAGTGTGGCTGCGGGGTCCGGGCGGGGGTCTGCGGCGCGCGGGCGAGGCGGTGGCAGAGGTGGCCGGGAGGGTTCTCGCCCGGCGCGCTCGAGCGCCGCCAGTGGGGGTCGCTGAGCTAAAGTGCATCGGGCCCCCAGGCCGGCGCGGGGCGCAGGGCCCGGGGATTTTTAGCCTCGCTGTGGTCTGCACTCCTCTCTCCCCTCTCCCGCCGACTCGTGTCGCGTGTGCTTTCCGAGACGGTTGAACGGGGACCGCGATGAGGCTTGGCGGAAAGCAACTTGCATTGTTCGCTTTTCCCAGCCCGGCTCTTGTGGGCTGGGGAGCGCTGGGGGAAGGACGCGGGGGTGGCGGGAGTGTGGCTGCGGGCTCAGCGAGCCTCGGGGCAGCCTGCGACGAGAGGACAGGAGGCCGTGTGTGTGTGTGTGTGTGTGTGTGTGTGTGTGTGTGTGTGCGCGCGCGCGCGCGCGTGTGCGTGTGCTGGCGGCATCCTGCGGCTGTAGCTCCACGTAATAATGGGGGCAGAGCTGGCAGTGGAAGGGGATCCCTGGAAGGCTGAGGACGGAGGGAGCGAGCCTGCAGGGACCTGGCGTGGGGCTCGGCGAGGCTCCCTGGAGCGAGAGGCGCCCGCGGCCTGGAGAGCGGGCGCTCGGTAGCCCGGGCTCGCCCAGTCTGCCGGCCCAGCCCGTCCCGCGCGCCCCGCGCCCCGCGCGGCGGTCCCTGCTCGGCCTCCGGGCGGGGTAACCTGCAGCCGCCGCGGCGGGAGGCCGGCGGGGAGCGCGGGGCGCGCCGCCGGGTGAAGAAGCTTTTCTCCTCCTCTCCCCCGTCTCCCGCCCCTCCCCGCCCCCAGACCCCGGCGCGTTTGTTTTCCAAGTTGGATCCCACTTCCATTTACAAGTGTCAGACAAACCCGCGCGAGCCTCCCCCGTTCACCCCGGGCCCGCCAGACGGGCGGTAGGCGAGGGGCGAGCGGTCTGCGCGGCGCCCGGGGCGGTGCGACTCTCGCGGGGCGCCCGACTCGCCCGGGCTCACCTCCGTGGGTCCTGGGTGTTTAAGAGACACGTAAACAAACCACGACACTCAAAGCACTCCGGCCACTTGTATCCCGCCGCTTCCCTCCTCCTCGCCTCGGACATAGTCCTTTTCTGGCCCCAACGCCTGTCTTTTCAAAGGCAAGTCGGGGGTGGGGGGGTGGGAGGCAGGGGGCGGCGGGCAGGCCGACCGGTTCATCACGGCGGGTATACGCCCCCGGCTTTGTTGCTGGGATTAGATTCTCTGACTGCGCCCGGGCTGAGTTAAAATACAAGCAGAGAGGCAGAGAACCGGCCTGAAAGACTGCGGACGACTTTGCCCCGGATCCGGGCGGCAGGGCTAGGTGGTGGACCGGGCAAACCCGCCATCTAGGAACCGAGGACTGAGGTACCCCCTTCTCGGTGTCGATCAAAGTCAGCCCTGATTTCGCTTCCCCTGGCAGGCGCGGAACTTCTCTTAACGTTTATGGAAGGCTTGAATGGCGTTCTGGTTTGTGACGTGGAGATTTGAATCTGAGAAGGAAAGAAAGGGAGGGGATGGAAGAGAGGGAAGGAAGGAGAGATGGAGAGACTGAGATTCTGCAGAATCGTGGAAACAGCACCAAGCCAACTGCTCCTTTTTTTTTTTTTTTTGAGTTCTTATTCCTAAATTGGAGCAGCTGAGCAGTGAGAGAATAAAGGACAGCCAAGAAAACCAGGGCGCCAAGAGACAAAGGCAAAAAATGCATAGTAACTTTAGCGCTTTGATGTGCATTTTTCCCCCTTGGATTGGAGTGGGGGGAGGGCATTTTGCGTTTTACCAGGAGAAAAGTTGCCTCTCAGAATTAGGCGAATGCTGATCTTTAATCATGAATCCCCGTGGCCTTTTCGGAACTCGGACAGTGAATGGGGCCAGTTTCAGTACACAGTGAACCGCGATGGGAAAGTTCCCAGCACTGCTCAGTTGTAATGTCTTCACATCGGAGGCACACGGAGAACTTCACATCAAAGGCAGCTGGTTCGGAGATCAGAAACCGCTCAGCTGCTGGTCTGGCTTCGTGTCTTGGAGTGCTGGGATTTTCACAGCCAGTGTTTGTGGACCAGTGACTGGCTGGGAGTGCCCCCCCGCCCCGCCCCGCCCTTTTTCAAATGTATTTATTCTGCCTCCTGGCAGAGTCATTTTGAGGGTATATATATATATATTTTTTTGATAGTCAGGACCCAGTCTGTCTGTTAACTAGCAGTTACAGTTGTGCTGAGCTACTCAAAAATGAAATGAGGAGCAATAAGCAGGCTCACTGCCCACTGACCTGTGGGCTGTATGGTTATTTTGCCTGCTCACAGCTTTTTGTAAACAACAGCTCTTCAGGCTGTTCGCAGAGGAATATTTTTGATGTGTCAAGTTATGTTATCAGCCTTGCTTTCTTCATATGCTGCAGAATGACCCGCTCTAATCTGGCTGATGAATTATGTTAAATAGAAAGCAGTAGGCGGTTCCCAGTGAGGAGAAGATAACTTAGGCATCAGCAGCTGGTCTGAGGCTGCTCCCCATGGCTCTTGTGTTGTGCTATCTTAATGGCCCAGGAGGCCAGGAGGACCAGGGTTTTCCTGTTTGCAGAGGTGGGTGTGGCGTCCCTTCTGTCCAGCTGACTGTAGGTTGGCTTTTCCTGCGGAGCACAGAAGGAAAGGGCCACATTGGAGGGTCTGGTGTCTTGCATTGGGTCACTCCCAGGTCCTTGCCCTCTGCAAGAGCGGGGATCTTCTGATGGGATCAGGTGGGACCGTACATTTGGGATTGATTTCCTTTGATTGCTGGGGAAGGGCTATTGATGAACCCTTGTCTTTGCTGATTGTGATAGACACCAGGCAGGAATGATAATTAAGCAGAAAGAGGCCTGACAGACCTCGTGGAGGCCATGTCTGCCCCTCAGCTCCTTCCTGAGGAAAAGAGAGTCCCCGATTTCCCCAGATGCACAGGGTCTTAAAGAATTAAAGACAGCCAACACCAGTGTGGATTGTTGTGCTTTTTGATAAAGTTTTCTGAAATATTTTTCAATCTCTAATTGTTGAGTATATCTTCTTTTTTTTTTTTTTTTTTTTTTTGAGTATATCTTTATAAGCATCTTTCTACTCCATTGTGAGGATTGGATCTCTTTTTTATAGTCCGTCCTTTGAGGATGACCGCAGTCCCTACTGCCTTGCTGCTGCTGCTGCGTCTCTTCAGTCGTGTCCAACTCTGTGCAACCCCATAGATGGCAGCCCACCAGGCTCCCCCATCCCTGGGATTCTCCAGGCAAGAACACTGGAGCGGGGTTGCCATTTCCTTCTCCATCCCTACTGCCTAATAGCCTCTAAAGAAGCCTTTGTGGCTTGGGTGACTTCCTCTATGGTGACCCCAACGGTACATATCTTTCTGTGTTTCACTCAATTTGATTCTGCATCCTTCTCAAATTTAGTGGTTTTTCTGTCAGTTGAAGAGTATCTACTTCTTTAATGAGCTTTTTTCTGCCCTTGTTTACACTGACCCTTTCCCCCAGATTTCTTTCCAAGAATAACTTTAGGAAAGCTTACCTTTCCTTAAAGAAACAAAAACAAAAAGATTCCATTTAATGCCACAGATTGAATTTATTGAGAACATATTTGATGCTTGTCTAGTGGCTTGGAGCCAGCTCCTGGTCTACCAGAATAGGCTATCAGTTACATGTAACAGTGACGAATGGCCATACTAGTAGTTCTGGATTGGAGTGGCACTTCCCGGTTAGTCTTAATATTAGTCAATTCTAGGATTGAGATATTTTTGTATTAAAGTAGAAAGGATGAAAATTTGAGAATGGATTTCCTGCCATGATGATGGTTGGGGAAAATAGAGAACAGATTTCAAAACTTAATGATCACACTCTTCATATAACTAGTGTGTTGCTTCCTTTGCTGGATAGATATGTGTGAATGTGGAGGCCTGGGAGGAGGTCTGGGGAGAGTTGTGAATTGTCCTTCTTTAGAAAATGCTTTGTGAAAGAATATTGCCTTGCCTAAACAGAAAAGTCAAGGCCTCCCACAGGACCCTGTGAGCAGATTAGAGTATTTCATCTTTCTGATCTTCCAGGTTCCAAGATTGTGGATTACAACCTCTATTTAATAAAGTGAAGTGAAAGTCACCCAGTCTTGTCTGACTCCTTGCGACCGCATGGACTGTAATCTGCTAGGCTCCTCTGTCCATGGGATTTCCCAGGCAAGAATACCGGAGTGGGTTGCCATTCTCTTCTCCAGGGGATCTTCCCGACCCAGGGATCAAACCTGAGTATCCTGCATTGCAAGTGGATTCTTAACTGTCTGAGCCACCAGGGAAGCCAGTATTTAATAAAGAAAATTCATTCAATTAATTCTTGCCCTTCTATGTCTTAATTTTATCCCTTAATTTTTATTAAGTCTCATTGAATTTAAAGTTGTTTCAGTTTTTTTTTCTTTTAAAAAAAACTACGTTTTTTACATTTGATCAATTTTTATTTTCTTTCACATGCTACTTTTTCTCTGAGCTCTAGCTCCATATGTCTCTACCTGTCTTCAGAACCTCTTGCTTAACTGCAAAGTCATCTTCTGAAACTTAACATGTTCCAATCTGAAGTGATCATGAGGCTCCTCATATCCATTGAGTTCTCAAATCTTAGAAATTAGTGTCTATACATCATTTATGTTGAAAAGGGGTAGAAGCTAAGGTCGACAACCTTCCCTGGTGGCTCAGAGGTAAAGAATCTGCCCGTTGATGCATGAGACGTGGGTTTGATCCCTGTGTTGGAAAGATTCCCACCCGAGAAGGGAATGGCAACCCACTCTAGTATTTTTGCCTGGGAAATCCCATGGACAGAGGAGCCTGGTGGGCTGCAGTCCATGGATTTGCAAATAGTGGATATTACTTAGGGACTGAGCACACAGGCATTAAGGTTGAGAAAGTAGGAGCTGAAGTTACGGAGAACTTAGAATGCCAGGCTGAATATAAACAATGGAGTAACTGGGAGGGTTGGATTGAGACAGCATGAAACTGTTTTATTCTGATTAATTCTGGAGTAGAACTCACTGTGGAAATGTGGGAAGAAAAATAGTGCAGAGAAACCAGTTAGGAGTCTCTAGGAGTAGTCTGAAAGTCAGTGATGGTGAAGGAAATAGGAAAAAGAGTTGCAAAGCTTTACTTTTTTAAACCTATTTTATTTTGTTTCTTTTATCTCTTCAAGGAATTTATTTCACTGAATTTCTTTTCAGTAATATTTACTGACCCTATGTCCCTTTGCAAGGCATCACACAGGATTCAGATATACACTTTGTCAAAGTAAAAGATATCCTTTGCTTCTTTGTGCTTACTGTGTTGTTGGCAAAATGGGAGATACCCATGTGCGCAAACCAGAAATCAACACCAGGACGTATTAGTTGACAAAATAGTGTTGCTGGACAGGGTCCTGGAGGAAGAGAGATTAATAGGAGCTGGAGCAAAGTTTTAGAAGGAGTGTTATTGTTGCTATTTAGTTGCTCTGTAGTGTCCGACTCCTTGCGACCCCATGGATGCCGGGCTTCCCTGTCCTTCACCATCTCCCAGAACTTGCTCAAACTCATGTCCATTGAGTGGGCGATGCCATCGAACCATCTCATCCTCGGTTGAGGAGAAGGTCTCCTCTTGCCTACAGTCTTTCCCAGCATCAGGGTCTTTCCTGATGAGTCAGCTCTTAGCATCAGGTGGCCAAAGTATTGGAGCTTCAGCTTCGGCATCAGTCCTTCCAATGAATATTCAGTGTTGATTTCCTTTAGGATTAACTGATTTGAGGTCTATAAAGTGAATATAATCCAATTTAATAATTCTTAGTAAAAGTCTAATGTAGTCAAGATAGTACAGAATTAATCGAGTCTTTCATTTCTTTAGGACAGTGCTCCTTTTGGGAAGAACATACTCATGGAACAGGCCAAATAGACTGTTGGGATGTTGTTCAGTATTTTGGTAAGACACCTGAATTATTCAGGCCCTTTTCTCCGTTATCCTTTCGTGGTGTCTGCACTCCCGGCTTCAGAGAAGAGCGGCAGGTGTTTGAAGCGCGTCTGGGAGCCCGCACACCAGTGCCCACTCGGGCCGCTGCTCCCATCCCTACCTGTCCACACTTTCTGGCTTCCTTGTGCTTCTATCACCAATTCTGGGGTTTTTAAGTTTTTTCCCTGTTGCTGGTGTTTAAAAAGTATGGGTGCAAATAAAGGACAAAAGGACTGCCCTTTAGGGGGTACTTTAAAGAATCATTCGTTTTTGCTGTTTTGCATCAGATTTCCTGGGTCCTTTTTCACAGCCTGTTGCGGTTCAGCAGTTAGCTGGGAGGCTTCTCACCCACCCAGAGCTCCCCAGAGGGGTCCTGAAGTGAGGTCCTCAACCCCAACTGCACTTTTGGAATCCCCCCAAGGCTTTTAAAACAAATGACTCACAAGTTGCAGCCCGACCATTTTTTTTTTAATAACTGTTCATTGTATTTTATTGTTTATTTTTAACTGGAGGATAATTGCTTTATAATGTGTTGGTTTCTGCCACACAGCCACGTGAATCAGCCATGTGCCCCCTCTCTCTTGACCCTCCCTCCCACCCCTGCCCCATCCCACCCCTCTGTTGAAATGTGTGTGTTGCCGCAGTGAGACAGCCAGCCAGTGGGACTTGGCTGTGTGTGGCAGGGAGCGCAACCTGGAGCTCAGGCTTGGCTACCCAGGGGCATCCAAACCATTTAAACCAGATCCTCTCGGGGTGGGACCCAGGCACCAGTATTTTAAAGCCTCCCAGGGGCTTTTGCTGGTAGCCAAGGTCGAGGACCACTGCTGTAAAGGCTGTGCCTACTATTTGGAGTTAGAGTTCACTCTTTTAGGAAGCTTCCAGGCCCTGGGGAGTTTGACTGGAAATCAGAAACACACGCTCTGCCTTCTGCTGTGAATGCAACCCCGGGGACTCTGCACAAAGTTGAAGTTAAGCTGGACTCACGCTGGAGGAGGTGGCCGGGAAGGTTCCTGGCTTCTTCCTCCAGTGTTCTTTTGGTTCTCTGCTTTGCCGGCGTTTAACACTTTCTGTTGCCTAATGTGGCTTTGTCCTCGGTTTGACTCTGGTTGGCCAAGCTGCTTCTCCAGCTACTAGTCATGGTATGGTCCAGGAGCTGGTAAATGATATTTGCAAACTTTCAAACATCTTCAGGAACAGAAATTCTACCCTTCTTTATATTGGACTCATTGTATCTGGAGTCTTTATATGATTCTGAATTTGGGAAATGAATGCAATGCACTCCATTGATATATGGTCAGTTTTCTTTTTATTTGTAAGGATTACAAGAAATACACTGCACGCAAAAAAATGAATTATGTCTTCAAGAAGCTTACAGTCTAGTTAGAGCTCAAAATGTGTACACTTAAAGAAAAAAATCACAGCACTGTTTAATATTGGAGGTCAAAGGCATGCATCCTTCTGGCACGTGTGGGGAGGAAACTTAATTCCTACGTATCTTGTAATTGGCATCTTCTTAGTTCCATTTTCTTCTGGCCCTTAATTACCTCACACTTAACCTCTAGCATAGAGAACTTTGAGGTGTTCGGTCCTTTAGGGATTCAGCATTCAGGTCTGTTGCTGGCTTTTTAACGTTTAAAAAAAAAAAAAAAAGTCAAATAAATGGTAAGCCTTGTAATGCTTGCTTTCAGAAGATGGGTGAAAAGGCCAGAACTTTTACCTTGGAGGTTCAGCATGAATTGCCGATATTTGTACTTTGCAAAGCAGTTGCAAGTACTGTTTCAGTTATTCTTTATTTCTTTTCTTTTTCAAGATGTCAGAGATAAGCCCAGCTGTTGAGTGATGTGCAGATACGAAAGGTTAACTAGAAGTTTAAATGTAACTTTAGGACTTCGACTAAATTAAATTCCCAACAATCTGATAAAAATTATAGCCTTTACAGTACCAGGAAAGGTTAAAAAGTGAGCACACTGGAGCAGCTATTACATTTCACATTTTGAAATAAACTCAGAATTATTAGTGCTACTAAATATCATTGAACAGTACTTAACATGGGTAAACATCTGAAAGCATGCCCCATAATACAGATTACATGTAGTGACAAATGCGCTTAATGACAGTATAAATATCACTTTTTTCTATCAGATAAACAGTGAGTGTGTATATTTTCTTCAAAAGTAGGAGAAGGCTGTATCTCGGGAGAAGAGGTAGCTCAGTCTTTTTTGAAACCTAGAGCATCTATTACGAATGATGTTTTGTTGGTTTTTCCAGAATCTGAGCATCTGATTAATATTTTGGGGCATCTAAAGTTTGTTTTAAGGACTGTGGCTTGAAATTCTCTGTTTGGCTCTACGTGGTGGCTAAATGGCGGCTGTTAGCACCACACTGGGTTGAGAAGGGCCTTGTGTGATGCGTGGGCATGGCCCCACTCCAGGCTGGAACATGGAGCTACGGTTTCATCAGGTTGGCCTGGCCGTGGAGAGCCTCTCCATAAAGAAATGTATACATGAAAGTGGGCCAGATGCAGACAGCTTTAACACTGCTGGAGTTAGGGGAAAAATGTGAATCTTACCCACATTTCAAAAAAGAAAGTTTCATACTAATCATTTCAATCAGATGAGCCAAAAGTCAGAAGTGTGTCGTAATCTCCCTTGAGAACTTGGTACCTATCTGATAGGACTGTAAAGGCATTTCAGGATGTCAATTAAATGGAAAGATATGCCTGGAATTGAATATAATTAAGAAATGTTGAAGTCTGGTGTCTACATATTCAGACACTGTATTCGATGGTTCAATTAGTGAACCAGGGCTTGGATTTATTGACAAAAGGTCTCTTTCTCATGGCATGCTTCACTCATTAAAAGCTCATAATGTCTTGGATCTTTTTAGCTGTTGGAACTTGACCGTTTGCCATTTTGTGCTTCTTGACTTTATTTTTTTTTTTAAACTTTACAACGGATTCAGATGATGTTGCTTCTCCCAGTGGAAGCACATTCCCGAGGAATGAACCCGTGATATGTCCTAACGTTATGAAGTGTCACCAGAGCGTCACACAGGGCTTCATACTGAAAAACAAGGATTGGAAAGTGAGTTTATTACAGTGGAATTTGTGCTCTAGCAGTTTTAAAGAAATTTGTGAATCTGTTGAGACGAATTTCTTCCCAATCCTGTTAGTTCTATATTATATTTGTTTAATATTGAAATTCACATTTCTCTGTGTCCTTCTCAGTTTTATGGTTGATCAGTTGGTGATATAAATCCTTTCTACTCCAGATTGTGGCTGGAGTTTCACCAGTTATGTAGGAGAATGGGACATTTTTTTCTTTTTTCATATCCTTGTTGTGGGATATATTTCTTTTTCAGCTACATTTGATGATTCTAAATGCTTGAAAATATTGCAAATATTAAAGAAATAACTTGGGAATGTTGACACTGAGTGAGGAAGACAGCAAAACACAGTCCACCTGACCCCTGAGGAGCTCTTGCTACCTATTTACAGTTCAAGTTTTAGCTGCCCCTGAACTGGTATGAATGTGAACGGCTGGTTTTATATGATTTCTTAATTCCTCATCTTCATAGGTTATGTTCTCCAACTAGGAGCAGTTTAATGTAATCTAACATTCCATCTTCCTGTAGACATAGCAGATCATTCACAGTCTGGGAGAACTAAATACATATTTCACTGTTAGTCTTTCTGATGGCCTGTGCTAAGTTCTTCAAATTCATGTCATTGTTGGCAAAAATGCATTGACGTTCTCTTATTACCTTGGACTGATTTTACATGGAGCATATTAAACAAATGTGGTACCTGACCTTTCGAAAGTTAGCTTTTTCAATTGACTCTTATTTACCTAGATAGGCCCAGAAACGAGGAAAATGCATGTGCTACCCAAGTCAGAAAGATGACACCAGTATCTTTTATTGAGACGAAGTGATGTCATCTACTTGGAAATGCCCTCATAACAAGGGGACAGAATGCCTTCCATTTATATTTAGAAGACAGTGACTACAGTGAGGAAATTATGCAATCTAGACGACTGATCAGGAAATGTAAGACAAAAACACACTACCTTGCCAAATCAATTTCCTAGATCTCCTTGAATTATCCAATAATTAGATGATCTTTTACTTTGGAAGTGCAGATTTTGTATGTGTAATTATTTGTCTTAATCACTGTATTCCCAAGCTGTATTCAGGAGTAACACACAGCCTGTTCAATTTATACTCTATTTCTTTCTATTAACTAGACAGGATTAATAATATACTTCCTCTCAAAAGAGAGAGAGGGAGATACAGGTATTTTATAAGATTTGCCACTTTCATAGAGCTCATCAGTGGTTATTATAATAATCAAAGTGAATAAACTTAGATTGCTCTTATACAATAGATATGTTTTTAAATGGGAGTGTAAAACCTACTTTTTAAAGCAAATCACATTTTACGTGCATTCAATTAGGGAAAACTCTCCACTATTTCAGAGATCCTGTGGCACATTCTTTTATAAGGTAAAGGATATTTTGTTTCCCCTTAATTTATGTGTGTTTCAACTTTAAATGTTTGTATATCAGAGTTCTTAGAGGCAAGAGCATATACCTATGGGAAATATATTTCCTTTTAAACATGTGATGAACTGAAAGTTTGACCTTCTCCCTCTGCACTGCTTTGAAGAGAGGCATCAGAGGGGAAGCTAAATGGGGAAAACGCACCTGGAGTTAGAGAGGATGAGGAGGTCCTTGTCATTCGTGGAAGTTGAGGAAATGTTAGAAAGCTTGAGGATTTCTATGCCATAAAGCCAGGCCAGTGCAACCCAGAGTTACACCTCTGATGATATCTGCTCCTTTGTGACATTTGCTGAAATAAACAAAAAAAAAATCACAACCTAAAATTTGAGAGTTATGTTTTATTCGGTGGACAAAACTGAGGACTTAAGCCTGGGACCCAGCATCTCAGGTAACTCTGAGAGACTGTTCTGAAAGGTGAAGGGGGAAGTCAGGATATACAGGGGTGTTTGCCACAGAGTCCAAGTAGTCAGAACGTCAAGAGATGACTATTAATAAAACAAAACCAGATATCTCATGTTAAGAAGTTTAGAGCTTTTCTCTGTGTGGGAAGATGCAAGAGTCTGGGCTCACTGAAATCACACCTTTGATGTGGACCTCGGCTCTCTGGGGCCAGTATCCTGTGCCTTCTCACCCTGAGTCTTCTCAGGGGATGCCCGCTGGGCTGAGGGGTGCAGCGTCTGACGGCTTGATGACTGGCATCCTCTTTCCAGCCTCAGCACCCACCTTCTGGGGCAGCTGTGGGGTCTGATGGCTGCAGCGTCCATCCCTGGCCCAGTAAGGATGCTGAGTGGGACCAACCCCCTCCCCAGCCTTTGGAGCATCCGGAGAAGGGTCCCTTGGCTCAGGGCTCCTCAGCTGCCAGGGTCCCTTCTCCTGGCTTTTGTTCTCCTCGGTGCTTGTTGGCATCTTTGTCCCTCCCCAGCTCCTGCAGCCACTGTTTAGAGCCCTGTGCCATCCTGAAGGTCTTGTTTCAACCTAACCTGCTGTACTGCTTCTTAATATTTCTATATGTGGTTGCCCACTACAGTTGGTGTTGCTATCATGACACCTAATACAGTCTGCCTTGCAATGAACTTGCCTGTGTTGGTGTCTTTTTTTCTCCCGTAGACCTTCATTCCACGGGCTCGGTGACATAACATGAATCTTTGAGCCACCACTCTTATCACTGCTGTATCTTATCAGTGTTTAATATTTTAAACTATATGACCATATCTGTTGATGTTCCAGCTTGAATAATGTATCATTGACTTTCACAGTGGAACATCTGAGACCAAACCTTGAAAAACAGCCCTTGGGTGTTAGGACTTCCTTATGATTCTGGTACTGGTAGGATTTACAATCGGCTTTCCACATCCATGGGTGTTGTATCTGTGGATTCTACCAACCACAGAGAGAAAATATTATAAGAAATTCCAAATGATTTCAAAAAGCAAAATTTGAACTTGCTATACACTACGTGCATGCTAAGTTGCTTCAGACATGTTTGACTCTTTGCGACCCTATGGACTATAGCCCACCAGGGTCCACTCTCCATGGGATATTCCAGGGAAGAATACTGGAGTGGGTTGCCATGCCTTCTCCAGGGGACCTTCCCAACCCAGGGATTGGATGCACGTCTCCTGTGGCCCCTGCATTGCAGGTGAATTCTTTACCACTGAACCACCTGGGAAGCCCATGCCATAAGTGACCCGAGTTCTATCCTTGACTCGGGAAGACCCCCTGGAGGAGGGCATGGCAACCCTCTCCACTATTCTTGCCTGGAGAATCAGGGGGGCCTGGGCGGAGGACAGTTTAAGTGGCCATAAAGGATTGGACCTGACTGAAGAGACTCAGCACAACACAACCTAGCTTTTACATTGTATTAGGTATTGAAAGTAATGTAGAGATGATTTAAAGTATTTGGGAGGGTGGTATATAGGTTACATGCAATCACCATGCTGCTTATATAAGGGATTTGAGCAACCCACGGATTTTGGTACCAAGGGGAGCCCTGGAGCCAAAGCCCTGTGGATAGTGAGGGAAGACTGTAGTAGACTTGAGGTCCTTGTTGTCTAGTTGAAGAAAAAACCCTCCAGGCATGTATACCCAGGTTCTTGATTGGCGTGTCTGTCTATGCTGTGAATCTCTCCAGCAAGTTCTCAGCGAGTGTAGTAAAGACACGGAAAAGGCATGTATATCCAAGTGTTTGTCACTTTTTAGGAGTGCCACTTTGTTTTCCAGGAGGTTCTGATAGGCAGTTACTTACCTAATGATGCATACACGTGGATATTGATGTACACAGTCAAAGGTCAAATTTCTGGGGAGGGGGAGACACCTTGGTGCTGAGTCTTCTAAGGACAGCATAGACTACATATGTGAGAATGTTTTTATTGCAAGAACATTTGGAGACTTTTACATTTATATTTAAAATGAAATTCTTTGTAAACATTTTTGCTGTAACTCTTGTTACACTAAATTATAATCAATGCACCATTTCAGTGAGTACCAAGATACAGAGCTTCCCCAAGGGTATCGCTTACCCAGTTCTGCCCATCCTGGGCAAGAGAATCATACTTTCAGGGCTGAATTTACAGTGTCTGGGACATAATAAAGCTTATGCGTTGTATACATGAATGCACAAGATTACCTGGCAGTTAGAATAGATTAAAAGCAAGTCTTGTAAAATTCCAAGTATTTTTTCTTTTTTAAACTACATTGCACTAGAAAGCATTATTTGAGGAGCTGGCCGGTAAAATCAACACGTGACCAGATGTGCATCTCAGGAATGTCATATTACAAAAAATGTTCAGTAACTATATCTTGAATGAATGGAAAAAAGGCTTTGTCTGTCTTTTAGACACTCCATCATTCTGTGAGCTTTACAAACAAAATCTCATTAACACTGAATGCATGGGAGCATGAGAAATGTGTAATGCTCTTAATTTCTTATTAAGTGATTTGTGTTTATTGAAAATTGGCTTGAAGGTACACTGAACATAATTCATAATATTGGATTTAGGTGAGGCTAGATATCTGAGTCTTTTCTGTACTTAGAATGTGCTTACAAGTCCACTATTGGAATAAGGGGTGGGAAGAGTGATAGCTTACTCCTGGAAGGATTTGCTGAGATGAGAAGATGAGCTAGACTTGGGGTGTCTTTTTCTGATGCTGCTGGGCCTTTTAGGTCTGTGTGAATTGTGCAAGGCCCTTATTTGTGCAGACACGCTTCGTACGTGTCTGTAAGCAGATGAGTGGCAGCGAGGGCACTCAGGGGCTGGTAGAGGCAAATGTGAATCCCGCTTTTCCGCTGTTAGCTCATGAGGCCTGCTGGGTAGCAGCAGGCACTAGCAGACATTTAATTGTGTGCTAGGTAAGGCTGACACAGCTCCAGCATCGTGGTGGAGTAAGAATTACCCTAATCAGCTGGGATATACTGCATATATTGATTAGAGTTGGATTTTCTTATGCAAAAAAAAAAAAAAATCTTTATAAATAGTGGGAAAGTAATTGAGAGTAATTAAAAGGCAGAGAGTTAACTCACAGTTCTTTAGATGAAAAGGCATTTTGATCCTTTGCTTCCATGCAGATTTCTGGGCAGGCTGGAGCAGTTCGTGAGTGCCACATCTGAATGGTGGGATGATTGTCCCCACTGCCCTGGAAAGAGACCAGATGGGCAAGCTGTGTAGTTGAGGCATGGGGGACCAAGGTCCAGCAGCTTCTTCGTGGTGGCTCTGTGCTGTGGGAAGCCTTCTTCTTTATTTGGGTCTGGGGGCTTTTCCTTTCTTTTTCTTGGCTTCACTCACTAATAGCTTTTGGTTATTATTAATATCCCTGATGAGAACTGAATTGAGATCCCAGTATCCTAGTGAACACTGATGGGAACATTATCTACACTGGAATTACCTAGAATTTCAGCATGTTTTGTCATTGCTTCCCTCTTTGCTTAAACTAAGAAGGCTTTGTAGTCATTTGGTATCACGGAAGCTACTTCATCTCTGGAATGATGACCTGAATAGTTATATGCCTGGAGAATTCTATGAACAGGGGAACCTGGCAGGCTACAGTCCATAGCTTTGCACAGAGTCTGATACGACTGAAACAACTCAGCACGCACACACACACTTCTTTTCTTGCTTCCTAGCCCTTTCACTCATATGCAATGTCTGCCACAAACTATATGCATGAAATACCTGCCGGCTGGATGGGTGAATGGGATGCTGTATACATTTGGGATGCTGGCATGATTTAACATCTTTGTGAGAAGTTGTAGATCATGTTTTGTGGAGTTCCAAGCATCATTATGATCAGAGATCATGAATAACAAGGAGGCAAGGGGAATGGGGGTATGGAAGAAGAAAGGGCTAAGATTTATTGAGCATTTACTATATCAGGCTCTTTGCATATGTACTTTTCTCCCATCATCCATCATGTTCTGGGAGGTGGTTGTTAGCATCATTTCACAGGTTACAGATACATGATCAGGACTTGAACCAAGGTGACAGGCCTTAATTGGCAGGGTCAGGATTTGAACCAACAGCTCTAGTTGATAATCAGGGTTCTCAAATGAGGTTGTACAAGTCCCCTTACCCACAGAGGAGGATGGTCTCATACCGTCAGAGCTTGGTGGCGGAGCCCAGAGACAGGCCATGAGCACCAGTCAGATTTCTTTGAAGGCCGAGTGTTTTTCTACAAACATTTATGGGAATTTTACAGTCTCTTCCATAATGTGTTTGGTTAAATGTGAAATCATATTTTAAATTACTTGGTTATCAGAGTACCAATACTTAATTTTTCTGTCCCAAATCTACTTACAATGGACCCACCTAAAGCTGCTCCTGATGTGTCCTCTGGGACTCCTATGGGCTTTCCATGGAGAGAGAATCAGAGCTGGCAATTTGGTTGGAAGAGGGATTGAGGAACCCATCTTGAAATTTTGTTCCACCAAAGTGTGGTTTTTTACTTAGATTGAATGTGTATTTGCAGTGACCTGGGGCTGTTAGCAAGGAGAAGGGTGCTAAAACCTCTCATGATTTTGTCTTGTTCATCCAGGAGCTTTAAGCATCCTGATGTAACAGCTGTGGATCCAAGTTTGAGAAGCAGGCACAGAACCATACTTCCCTGCATTATTTGAATGATAATTATGATGCCCCAAACAATTGCTATGCCTGTGATTAATTGGTTAGTTATAAATGACATTTTATCCTAGGATGATAAAACTTGTAGGAGACACTTGAGAAAAGGAGAATTTGGATTAACAATCCTTGAAAAACAGAATACTCCGAAAGTTCCACTGGTCAGCAGGCACTGAATTTATGGAAGATTCTTAGAAAGCAATTCTTGACAATATTAATAATAACTTGCATTTTTTAGAACTTTTTTTGTCTTTTTTTTTTTTTTATTAGTTGGAGGCTAATTACTTCACAACATTTCAGTGGGTTTTGTCATACATTGACATGAATCAGCCATGGAGTTACACGTATTCCCCATCCTGATCCCCCCTCCCACCTCCCTCTCCACCCAATTCCTCTGGGTCTTCCCAGTGCACCAGGCCTGAGCACTTGTCTCATGCATCCCACCTGGGCTGGTGATCTGTTTCACTATTGATAACATACATGCTGTTCTTTCGAAACAAGAACTTTACCACCTATAATTCATCATTCATTTTTACATTTGCTTGCAACAGCTAACAGTGATAAGAGACTTATATATAGTATCTCATTTACCTACTAGCAACTCCTTGAGGCAGGTATCATTATTTTCTCTACACATGAAGAAATCGGGGCACAGAGTTGACAAGTGACTTGCCCAGGGTGACAACCTTTGGCAGGTGTCAGAGTCAGGATTCAAATTCAGCTTTATCTAACTGTATAATCTGTGCTCTTTATCCCTCCACTGGGCTACCAACTGTCTCTCTCCTTGGTGGAGTTCTGAGTTGCTGGCCTGTCCTCAGCCTCGGTCATAGTTTATCGTGACCCTCTAGTGATCCTGGGCTTCCCTGGGGCTCAGATGGTAAAGAATCTGCCTGCAATGTGAGAGACCTGGATTTGATCCCTCGGTCGAGAAGACCCTCTGGAGAAGGGAATGGCATCCCATTCCAGTATTCTTGCATGGAAGATCCCATGGACAGAGGAGCCTGGTGGGCTACAGTCCATGGGGTCACAGAGAGTTGGACAGGACTGAGCAAGTTACACACAGTGATCCAGTGGAAACATCCAGATGTCTCCAGACTGCAGTATCCTTGAAAACATCTGCCGGTGCATGCAAATCTGGTTTGATTTTCTAAAACTTGAGAATGCAACTCAGGACAGAGGAAGCAAATTGAGTCCCTCTAGAAGGTCATATGGAGAAGGCAATGGCACCCCACTCCAGTACTCTTGCCTGGAAAATCCCATGGACGGAGGAGCCTGGTAGGCTGTAGTCCATGGAGTCGCAGAGTCGGACACAACTGAGCAACTTCAATTTCACTTTTCACTTTCATGCACTGGAGAAGGAAATGGCAGCCCACTCCAGTATTCTTGCCTGGAGAATCCCAGGGATGGGAACCTGGTGGGCTGCCGTCTATGGGGTCACACAGAGTTGGACATGACTGATGTGACTTAGCAGCAGAGGGTCATAGGAAGAGCTGAGATGTTCCCTCTTGAAAATTAGTTTTCCCTTCCAGGATAATATGACAACACAAGAGGAAATAGAAAGATCAACCAGTACCTATAAATGTGGGTTGTTGCAACCTTGCTGGAACTAACCAGAACTGCTGTGCTGATCTGAGTTGATCTGACTCCCGGGAGTTGGGCTATTAGATTCCCGGTGACCGTCATACAGTTATCCATGGCCACTGCTTACACAGGACGGTTTGCATCAAGAAGCTGGAAATCTGCTACCTTCTGATTTTGATTTCTCAGCTGAATGTAAATAAAAAGATGGAAGGTAAAAATGCAGAAAATTGCATTAGCTTGATTAGGGGCTTTATTTGCATAAAAGAGTCTTTGAATCACAATTACCCCCTGGCTTTGGACCCCAGCTCTTCTCGCCTTTTTATTATCCGGTCCAAGGTCATTACTAAAAGGCTTCCCGTTTCATGGACGAAGACTTACTGAAATATTAATTTCATTGCCTGTAGTAGATTCATACGGTCTGTTGAATAACTTGAGGTTCTGTCAAGATCACAAAGTGAAAGAGTTATTTTTATACCTTTGGAAAGGTGGTTCAGGAATTTAACAGGCAGCTGAAACCCCACTCTCATCTTGCCTGTGTTGTTGACAGAAACGGGTAGAACTCAGTATGTTCTGTGGTAATTACAGCAGTGAAACAACCATCACTGTGTAAGTTGCATCTTTAAGGCATCATGCAGGAAACGTTTTTGTTTTATTTTCCTTTAATTGCACTGTGACTGGATTTAGATTTGATGCTTAAGACTCTGAGAGGGAAATGAACTTGTGACATTTGAAGTTTGGAAGTTTTTTTTTTTTTTTTGAAGTACAGGTAGAACTTGAATATTCATTATTTTAATGCATGCCTTTTCAGTTTGTATCTGTTTTAACACAAAAACTGGACTTCAATACTGTTTTTTTTTTTCATTGTTCTTTTGCAGCTTTGACTGTATATGTAATTTAATCCAGTGTATTAAAAAGAAGTTGCATTCTTCAATGGTAAAGAGCCCTGCCTTAGTGGTAGCTAATGATAATAATACTCGCAAGCACAATTCTTTAAAGCAAGCTAAGGCAAAACAAAAACAAACCCCAAACTGCAATTGAAGGTTTTTGCATCATTACAGGCAATAGCCTAAGGCTGTAACAGATAAGCTTGGTGAGAGTTTGGCTTGTTTTTTTAACATGTTGTTTTGTCTGTTGTGAGTAGACAGGCATTATTCTTGGCCCAAGTAACATACATCAGTTGACAGAAGCCAGCAACTTACTTACCTGGTCTCACTTTGGAAATATGCTTGGAAGTTACTATTTTATTGTTCTTTTCAGCTGGTTTTGCTCACAGAGTGATTCAGTAGCTCTTTCCATAGCTGTTTTCCAGCCTATTTTATAATCCATACTTGTTCCATCGCTGCCCCCCCACCCCATCCTTGCACTGCTGGAATCATTTCTGTTTTACTTTAAAAACCAGTGTGCTAAATGTCACAACAAAATAAAGCATGGATTAGAAACAGCATTGCAGTTGCAGACTTAATGCCTTTGTGACATCTCATTGCTATGTAAATGAGATTCAAGGAGGTCATCTCTTTAGCAGTCACTCTAGCCCTGGTATCTACTTGATATTCCTTGGCCAAACTTACTGAGCATTCATTACTGAACTGGCCTAGGTGTTTAACTCTTTGTTGACTCTGAACCTGCTAGTCGAGGCTGCTGAGTTCAACAGCTCCTTCCTTAGTGGATGTTTTCATTTTAAGGAGCTCTTTGCGTCCCCACGCTGCTTCTCAGGCTGTGGGCACCGCAGGACCCGAGCTTCTGCTCTCAGGATGCATTTGTTTGTAAGCCAGGACCGCGTTGGGAAAGCACATTTGTGGGGCTTCCTTTGCTGTCTCAGGCATTTTTATCTTTGCTAACTGCTATATATTTAGGTAGATGTTTTATTCACTTGCATCTGTCACAAATTCTTGCAGATATTCTGTAGAAAAATGTGTGTCTGGGCTGGTAACTGTTCACATAGTACTTCCTTTAAAATTAATTGTCCACAGTTCAAACTTGATTTCATCTGATTTTGCAGATGCGTTAAGAGTAAGTACACTTGTCACTGAAGGCGGTGGAATCTGATTTTAATTCCATAAGAAACTTTAATGAGTACAGATTATTGCTGGTGTTACATTTACTTGGTTAAAGGGAGTTTTTAATTCACTGCTGTGATTTGTTCTTTTTTAAAAAAATATGTAATTATTAAAGTATGATCAATTTGTCTCATAATTCCAGTTTTGAAGGAGCCTTTTGCAGTTCGAGCAACTGGCCATATTTTAAATGGCTGATTCATTAAGTCATTATTCTCTCAGTGGTTATTTCAATACAGTGGGTTTTCTTTACACACAGGTGCTGAGCTGTGTAAACACTGAGTTCTGAGATTTTGGCTCAGAGAAAGCACACCTTACCCTCAAGTGTAAGAAGGCTTAGGCATCTGGAGAAGACTGGTCATTTGGCACCTCGCTCCCCTCCACATTAAGAACTGAAACACTGACGTTGATGAGAGAGGTGATTTGAGCAGCTCTGTGTTCACACGAGAATCCCAGAATGAGGATTTGACCCCTTTCATGGATTAACAGATGTCTTTGGACTAAGGTACTGAATCAACTACAATAATTTTTTAAAAGCTACTTTGGCCTTTTATAAACCAGTACCTTTCAAAGTGTCATATCTGACTGCCTACGGGCGTGAAGGACTGCTCAGACGTCTGATAATGACAGGTTATCTGGAATTCTGCTGAGAGTGGCATTACGCCTTCATGATTTTGATCAAGGGCAGTAGAAAACTACCAGTAGTTAAAATAGTGGGACAGAATTTCAAGGGCTGGTTCGGGGCAGGATTAGAGTGAAAGCTTAGAACCACCCTTCTCTGTGCGTTTCCACCTCCTCTCCTGTTCTTTACTGGATCATAAACATTCATGGTGACCCTGTTACACTCTGCGTCTTACTACATGCTGGGAGAGTTGAGGATGTAAATACAACATTGTTCTTGGCCTCTGGAAAGCTAAGATATGGGGGTGAGATAAGGCCTCCCAGTAACCATCAAGGAATAAGTCGTGGTTTTGCTACAGCGGCTGTGCTCTCCTGGTTTGGACTCAGAAGTGTTTTCCGTGAACCTCCCCTGGCAGTTACTTCTCATCTGTCTCTTATGAACACCTCTGAAAGCAGCAGGAGAAGGGGACGACAGAGGATGAGACGGTTGGATGGCATCACTGACTCGATGGAAATGAGTTTGCGTAAACTCCGGGAGTTGGTGATAGACAGGGAAGCCTGGCATGCTGCAGTCCATGCGGTCACAAAGATTCAGAGACGCCTGAGCGACTGAACTGAAGGCAGGACTCCCTGTTCAATGCTGGAAGATCCTGATACAGAAACCAGGGTTGGCCAGTTATCTAATAACTAATGCTTAAAGAGTCCACTTTCTCAACTTGATGCTCCTGATCTATCCTGGTGATTGCTATTTACTCAAGGAACAATTTAGAAGGAAATCTTATTTAGTAGGTGTGTGATGAAGAGTGTTAGTTAGTTGCTCAGTCATGTCTGACTCTTTGAGACCCCATGGACTGTAACCTAACAGGTTCCTCTGTCCATGGAATTCTGCAGGCAAAAATACTGGAGTGGGTGGCCTTTCCCAAGGGATTTTCCTGATTCAGGGATGGAACCCAGGTCTCCTGCATTGCAGGCAGATTATTTACTGTCTGAATCACCAGGGAAGCTAGGAAACAGAATATGTCATTTTCAGAGATTTTTTTTAATTGTCATGAAAACTTTTCATGTAAAGAGGCCCTCCAAGTTATTGTTTTATCAAGAGACAGGTATCATTTATGAGTTGTGAATTTGGATTTACCAAACAGTGTTCGATATTTTACAGTCCAGGGATAGCCTGAGTTGGTTTGCAGAGCAGCTTGCTGCCTGGCGACTGCCCCTTCTCCACGGCTTTCATTTTTCCACCTCAACCAGGTGCTGAGTGTGGAACCTGTTGAATTGAAATCAGCCAATATTGATTAAAATGAAGAGGAGACAAAGCTGGAGAATGTAGAAGCTGAAATGAGATAAAGTCTGAATATCATTTGTTTCTGCTGTCATTGTTTCCGTTAGCACAGATGACCCAGTGGAATGCTTTCAGGCGTGGGTGAATTATCACAGTGGTAAGTTTTCTTCTGAGGCTTTTGAGGAAAGTTTTAAAAATGAGTTCACTCAGAATTAAGAGTTAGACGGAAATGTTCTTTGCTGGAAGCCCTGATTTTTTGTTGTTGTTTGTTTGTTTATTTGTTTGTTTTAATTGCCTTGCTCCATGTTTTAGAAAACTGTCAGAAAATAAAAAATTAGCAGGTCAATCATTTTGCATCCTCCCCAATCCATTGTTTCAGAAATCGGCTTTTTTTTTTTTTGCCAGGGATGCTGGTTGATAGACTGCTCTGTGTTCACCGTTGTCATCAGGGTTCGTAAACCCAACGTTAAAGAGTTCTTCCTGGATCCTTGGCCTGCAAATAGGGTAAAATGCTACCAGATGAGCCACAAGGCTTCAGTTTGTGGTCCTAACCGTAAGCCAAGGACTTTAATTTTAGATCCAGATTCCAAATCATGAATTTTTCACTGGGTATGATTTTTTTAAACTACGGATCCAATCTTTATTAAAATGCATTAACATAGTAAATAACAACTCTATTACTGTTCATTATATATAACAATGGATAAAGATCAGAGTTTAAAGAAATGAGCACCCAAGTAAATTTAAGGCATTTATCTTTCCATTGTGATTTGTATGGCAACCCTTTTCTTATATACACACTTGATTAGAATGCTCCTCTCTGCCTTAATTTCTCCCTCAATTCTAGGGTCAGAATCTCCTTTGGGGGGAAATTTAGAAGAGGCCTTTGAAGTAGCTTAGCCCAAAAAGACCTTGGAACTGTTAACTGTCATAAGAAGAGGGGAGGGATGTTTTTGAAATGTGAGAGTTTGGGGCTAACTGTATTGTTTTATACTGTGTTTATGTCGTTGAGTTCCTGATTGAAGTCTGTACTACTCGAGTAAAAATTTACTCTTTTATGTTCACTTTATAGCTCTTGCTAGATGGAGTAAATAAAAGCACAAATCTCTAGTTGAATTTGAATTGAACAACCAGCGATTCTTTTGCATAAGTATATCCCCAGTATTACATGAGACATATTTTTATCTGTCCATTCAACTCCTGCACAGATCGCAGTTCATTCTATAGAGAGTATTGAGAAAGGGTTTGTTGAATGACTGAATGAGCCTCCAAGGGGAAATATCCAGGCGTTAGTTCAAAATGCTAACTGAGAGCACAGTAGAGCTTGATTCAGGAGTCACTGTCACATGCAGGGGTGGTACTTGAAGCCATGGAGATTGTCTAGGATCATTGTGTTGGCCTAAGGTTCTTCAGGGTCTTCCCAGGGTGGCACCAGTGGTAAGGAACCTGCCTGCCAATGCACCAGACTTAAAAGATGTGGGTTCAATCCCTGGGTCAGGAAGATCCCCTTGAAGAGGGCATGGCAACCCACCCCAGTATTCTTGCCTGGAGAATCCCATGGACACAGGAGCCTAGCGGGCTACAGTCCATGGGATCGCAGAGTCGGACACGACTGAAGTGACTTAGCACACACGCACTCAAGGTTCTTAAACTGCAGAATCACCGGGAGGGTTTGTAACGCATAGATTCCTGTGACCCACTCCATAACTCACGATATTATAAACTTGCGGTGGGGGTCAAGGACTGCTTATCCAGCAGGTTTCCAGTTTACATCAGTGCTCCTTATCTGGATCCACACTTCAGGAGCTACAGCCTAGACTCTTAGAGAGGGAACTGCAAATGTTTTAGGTAAAGGCCTGATAGTAAAGAGTTTAGGCTCTGTCGG
This sequence comes from Dama dama, assembly GCF_033118175.1. NCBI lineage: Eukaryota > Metazoa > Chordata > Mammalia > Artiodactyla > Cervidae > Dama > Dama dama. The sequence goes on from NC_083682.1 coordinate 46,875,706, forward strand.
CTAGACTGTCTCACCCTGACTCTGCCTCGGGCTTCAGCTGTTGTAGGTGGTATGTAAATGAATGAATAAGGTGTGGCTATGTTTCAATCAAACTTTCTTTACCAGGCTAGGAGGCTGACCTGATTGGGCCCCTGGGTCAGCCTCAGTTTGCAGCCCCTACTCTGGGCTGCAAGAAAGGTAAGCACTGAGGATGTCCAGGTTTGAAAACCAAGTGGAAGAAAAGGAAATGGATAATGAATGATCTGAGCCATGGTAGGGTACCCGGGGAAGTGGAGTAGCCTCAAAGTCAAGGAAGCCGAGCTTTTCAAGAATGGATGCCTGATCACCCTTGTCTGTTGTCTGCAGGCAGCTAAGGCTGTAGGGGGAGATGGACACTGGGAGAGGCCTCTGGATGGGCGGTTAGGCTGTAATATCACTGCTCACTGAGTAGTCTGAACAGAACAGTGGGAGGGATGCGCCAGACGGCGGCGGGGGGAAAGTGAAGGAGGTGGAGGCAAAAAGTGCTGAGTCCCCTTTTGGGAAATTTGGCCGTGAAGGACATGAAGGCATCGAGGCCAAAGCTTCAGGAGCAAATTGGGTCCGAGAAGCTTTTTCTGAGCATAAGAGAAAAACAAATATGTTTATAGGCAGAGAAGGAAATGGTACCCCACTCCAGTATCCTTGCCTGGAAAATCCCATGGACGGAGGAGCCTGGTAGGCTGCAGTCCATGGGGTCCTTAAGAGTCAGACACGACTGAGCGACTTCACTTTCACTTTCTTTATAGGTAGAGAGGAAAGGGCCAGTGGAAGTGTCAGCCTGGGCTGCAAACACGTGGTGTCCTCAGAAGATGGTGCCCACCAGATGGTGCCCAGGTGGTGAACGGGGAGCGGATGAGAATGCAAGAGAGGAGAGAGGTTAATGGAGAGAAGTTCTCAAAGCAGCAGGGTGGGAAGACAGTGAGACAGCCCGCGGAGACTGCCCCGGGCTGGGGAAGGGGAGCACTTCCTCCACAGCAGGAGTGGGTGAGCTCACTCCATTCTTAGGAAGGAAAGGAAGAGACGTCCCAACCCACAGCCTTGGTTTCCTTGGAAAGGCTGGGAGCTCGGCGAGAGTGAAGAGACTCTGGGAAGCAGGGATTTCAAGGAGACTGTGATGGTTTGGAGTAGGCAGTAAGGCAGAAAGTACCACATTTACTGTGCAGCGTGGAGACTGCTGGGGTGGAAGCTTATTTGTGAGCATCCATATGTCACTCTGATACATGGGACTTTCCTGTAGTCTTAGCTGCCTGAAAAATGCAGAACATGTAACAGACGGAGGGTTATGCAGAAATTGCAGGTTGTCAAGAGATGTTGGTCAGAAAGGCATGAGCTGATAATACCGGAGATGCTTGTGAATGGGAATATGAAGAAAAATGAAGAGAAAGTGGAAAAGGAAAGGAAACTGAGAGTGTCACAGGCTAAAGTCTGGGTGACAATGAAGAGCAGGTGTGGAGGGAGATGTGAGGGAGGTGAGGTGGGTCGGAAGTTACTGGAGATGCTGGGGTTTCTTAGTGATTTTGGGGGTGGACAATCCCAAGGGTCTGGGGCGTGGCTGTGGAATCAGGCTCTGAAGCTGAGCTGAAAGGTGTATATTCAGGGACTGAGGCGACTATGCTGGGTAGGTTAGCATGGTGGATTTCCTTTTTAAGTATTTATTTAGTATTTGTTTGGCTGGGCCGGGTCTCAGTTGCCTCATGTGGGACCTTTCACTGCGGCCTGCGGGCTCAGTGTTTGAAGGGCATGGGCAAGTGGGATCTGAGTTCAGTGACCAGGGGTCGAACCTCAGTCCCTGCACTGGCCAGGGTGCTGTTTAACCACTGGACCACCAGAGAAGTCCCGGCATGGTGGATGTTTTTTTTTTTTTTCTTTCCATGTTTTTTTCCCATTTTTTCTTTCTTTTTTTTTTTTTTTCCATTTATTAGTTGGAGGCTAATTACTTTACAATATTGTAGTGGTTTTTGCCATACATTGACATGAATCAGCCATGGATTTACATGTGTTCCCCATCCCAATCCCCCCTCCCACCTCCCTCTCCATCCCATCCCTCTGGGTCTTCCCAGTGCACCAGCCCTGAGCACCTGTCTCATGCATCCAACCTGGGCTGGTGATCTGTTTCACCCTTGATAGTATACTTGATTCAATGCCATTCTCTCAGAACATCCCACCCTCGCCTTCTCCCACAGAGTCCAAAAGTCTGTTCTGTACATCTATCTCTTTTTCTGTTTTGCATATAGGGTTATCGTTGCCATCTTTTTAAATTCCATATATATGTGTTAGTAAACTGTATAAGGTGGATCTTAAAGTCACTGGAGGTCCTGGCAGGAGAGGAGGCAGCTCTCGTTCCAGCAGGGGACCTGAGGGAGCCTGGAAACGGCCTTCTTCTGATCTTTGTGAGGCTCCGCAGCCCTTGCTCTTCTGGTCTGTCTCTGCCCCTGCTGGCTGTGATGTGTCTTTTCTGTGACCACTGAAGCAACTCACTGCACATTTGCATGAAGAAAGATGATAGACTAACACTGCACTACTGCTTGGGCACTTCTCTGTTGGTAACTTGAACTTCCATCACTATTTTTTTGCAAATCAGAAGAGAGCTGTTTTCTAGTTTCCTCTATGAAAGAGAGAGCACTCTTTCTCCCTAAGTTGTTGCTAAGTTGTTGGGCATTGTTGAACATTTACTGATACCTTGGAGTCTGTGTTGTGACTGCCTTCTTTGAGGAAGCCTGTCTGTTGTAAAATATTTGGGCTCACTTATCTTTTTACCAGCTTTTGGTTGCAAAGTATCCTCTAAAAGGAACTGGATCCTTTTCTACTGAAAAATGCAAGTTCATGTATGATAACTTTAGTAAACTAAATAAAAATAGCACTTAAATGAAAATTTAAGAGGAACCTAAAAGAAATAACTACATGGTTTCTCTCTAGAGAAGTTTCTCCCCATCGGCCCCAATCCTTCCTCTCTTCTCTTTTTCTATACAACCTTTTTTTTTTCACCTACAGAAAAGAGGACTGTGTTTTAAATTTACCTATGTTTCTGAAGTTTTTTTTTCCCCCCACAGGAATGACTTGATTTATATCTCATGCTCTCTCCTGTATCAGTTGAAAAATCAGAGAAAATGAATTGAAAGTGTATCATTTTTTAATATTTGAATCATCACATCTCACACTAGATTTCATATCTTATACAGATGGCATTATCCTTTGCATGGTTTCCCAGTTTGGAATTGCCAAAGGAAAGACTTGAATATGAAAGATAATGAATGTTGGGGACAGATTATTAGAATAGTTGTCAGATGTTATGAATGTCCTATTGGTTTGGCTGGAACTATACTATAAAAGTTTTCCCTTTGATGAAATCTGTGCAGAAAATTTTATGCTGCACTTGACATCCATCAGTATTTTCAGAACGAAAGCATTAAAAAGAAATTTAAAATTTTCTTTAAATACTCTATCCCAACTTTATTTATATTGTCATTGGGGGAAATAGTAGATATTGGAAAAAAGGAAAAACAACTGATGTTGATTGTACTCGACAGACAAATAGAATCTCAGAACTGACTACATGATGATGACATTTCTACACTCATTTTGATAAGTCATAGAGTTTGTTTGGCGTTTGAGTAATCTGTATTAGATAGGAAACAGAGTGAGTTCTAACACCATAGTTCCAATAGCAATCCTCAAAAGATGTAACAACTATGGCGTTTTAGGGCTGAAAGAAACTAGAGAGAGTCTGACTTAATCTCCTTTCTTTATAGATCAACTGAAGTTTTGAGGGCTAATAAATTTCCCAGGATCGTGAAGCTAATTTGGGGCCTAGTGAGGGGCTAGACTCGAATATTCTAAAATACAAATTCTGCACTCCATCTAGGTCCTGTATTAGTTCCCTGATTGGTCAACTAGGTTTAAGCACTTTAGCATTTGCAGGCTGAATTTCAAGGTGTGGTAGGCATGTTAGAGGGCTTACTTGTGATTTGAAAATAAGTTAAAGTACCTGCATTTAGCTCAGAAAATACGGGAACATTTTGACAGTCCCATCATTCTAGAAACAAACTCTCTCCCCTTAGATGAACTTGCAGGGAGTAACTGGGATGAATGTGATGATTACATGGGAATGGGAGACAGCAACAAGGCAGTCTGTGTCTGTGACCACTGAGCCACCACCTGCGACTTTGAGGAAAAGTGAAAACACAGAGGCACATGTCATCCAAGATGTGTCTCTCACTCATCAATCCGTGTTTATCAGAATTGGAGGTCTTCGTAAGTGAACTGAATGCTTTCAATCCAGACATGTCAGTGATTGCGATCGACCGAGCGTTCTGTCACACCTGCCTGCTTTTCTTTCTCTTTCTCTTTACTTCATTACATATTGATTGACTTCTTGGGTTTTACAAGTTCATAAATCACCTTCTTTTAAAAAGCTTTTTGGCTTTTGTGTGTGCAGACTGAGAGTACTGGAAAAGATTGATACTTGAATCACAGTAACAAAGAACTTCATCTTTCCTCTTTCAGCTTCATATGCAAGAGTAAAGCATCAAAAGACAGTGTCATTATGATGAAACCGACTTAAAAGCAGTGGAAACACCTTGTAAAAACCTGGAGTGGTAGCAGCCAGCCCTCCTGAGTTTAGGGGAAGCTCTCGCCTTACACTCTTGGAGAGAGTAGACAGATCTGGAGAGACTTCACAACCAAGAAGAGAATTCAGCACTAATCATGTCGTCAAGTGCCACCCTTGCAAATAACAGCAGATATTCTTGGGTACAAACATGCTCAATCGTGTCTGACCCTTTGCGACCCCATGGACTGTAACCCACCAAGTTCCTCTGTCCATGGAGTTTTCCTGGGGAAGGATACGGGCATAGGTTGCCATAATGTCCTCCAGGGGATCTTCCCGACCCAGGGGTTGAACCTGTGTCTCATGCATTGCAGGCGGATTCTTTACCATGGAGCCACCGGGGAAGCCTGCAGATATTTATACTTGATTGCAAATCCATAATCCTGGTACAGGATAAAATAGATTTTTGTCTGTCATGGAGGGTTACATTTCATGTGCCCACAGTAGAATAATAAAAGGCTTGATACCTGTGATCTCATCTGCTCCTAAAATTTTTTCAAATTCATAAATCTTAGGAATCGAAGTTTATTACTGTACTTTTCGTGAAAAAATGGTCCTTGTTCTCTTTGCTGTAAACATTTTAAATTCCTGTTTTATGGATGAATCCTAAAACATTCACTTCTATTTCTGGATACAAACAGATATTTAAACCCTGTAAGATTTTTTTTTTCCCTATTTTTAGCACCTAAGTGTTTTTCATTATAATATAAAGCAGTTACATGACATTTAAAATTCTTATTTTGCAGATGAACCCTAAAATACACTTTTTTTTTTTTCAAATTTACTGATACAAAGTGGGATGTTAACACCAAAGGTATAGTTTCCTGTTTTTGGCATCTAAGCATTTTTTATTATAATATAAAACAGGCACATGGGACTTTTATGGAAAGGCCTATGAGGTTGTATAATAATAATGTCTATTGTCCCCTTAAATAACAAGGAAGTCTACTTTGTAGATTGGTCGTCCAGCATTAGCAACAAAAAAATCATATTCCAGGCATTCTTTCATAGCTGATTTAATTTGGAGATATTCAGTCATTCCTTTCTGAATTAATTTAATTTCTGACAGCCAGTTTAATGCATCAAAAGGGAAAAAGAAAGCAAAAACTGCCATTGAGGTTGTCTGTAATTAATAGAGCTGACTTCTGAAGCACTCCAGACCGCTAAGCCCTCACATGTGAGAAGTGGCTTATTCTGAAGGGACCGTGCTTTGAAAGAGCAAAACAATTGAGGCTGGAGAAGAGGGGCTGGGAACCAGTGTGTTCTTTGGTGATTCAGAGCCATGGTTTCTATTTTCTCTGTGAGGGGGAGGCAGAAGGAGGATGGGAAACGTTCTGGGAATAGCTGTCTTTTCTTCATAGCATTTGCAAACAGAATTTACAGGCAGAAGTGTGTCTCTTGCACTAGTTTAGTAAAATGACGTGAACTCCCACAGTGTTGCTATGGAAGGTCCCACCCGTGAAGTGAGGTGAGAAATGGCGGCCGTATTTACTGTGGATCAGTCAGTGTCTGAAGTACATGTGGTACTTGCTTGACATGGTTTTTAGTAAATAAACAGAGCCAGAGAACATTCCCTTGAAACCAGAATCTGAAAAACCAAAATGAAGTGTGTTTCAAGACTTTGGTAGAATAAGCATCGTTGTTCCCTGAAAGGTAGCACTGTGCTGGTGTAGGTGGTCTCACGTAAGCATCCTCACCTCTGGCCGTGGGTGGTGATGCTGTCCTGCATCTTTATAGGTGAGGAAACCCAGCCTGAGGTAGGCGCCTGGGTTCACATCTGAGTAATGCAAACCAGGTATGTTGCGATCACAGTCTTTCTTCAAAAATGTGTAGAATAGGTACTTACCTGGCGGTCCCAGTGGTTAAGAATTCACCTTGCAAAGCAGGGGATGCATGTTCAATCCCTGGTCCAGAAACTAAGATCCCAGATCCTGTGAAGCGACTATGCCTGAGTACCACAGCTAGAGAATCTTGAGTGCCGCAGCCAAATAAAAAATATTTTTTTTAAAAAACTGTAGAATGTATCAGGTTATACTAGTTGAATTCATCCAATTATTCATCTTAATTTTTTAAGGAACTTTTAGACATGTAGGAACCTTTAACATTTAGGGAGGCATCAGAGGATGAGATGGCTGGATGGCATCACCGATGCGATGCACATGAACTTGGGTAAGCTCCAGGAGTTGGTGATGGGCAGGGAGGCCTGGCGTGCTGCAGTCCATGGGGTCACAAAGAGTCGGACACGACTGGGCGACTGAACAAGAGCAACAACGACATTTAGACATAAAAGCAGGCATTCAGTTGTTAAAACAAGGAAAATGAATTGATGGAGTAACCGAAATACAATGACTTCATGGTTTTCCACAACCAGATATTTTTCTACCCTGGTTTTCTTACCTCTTACACCTCCAGTAGTGTGTTTAAGGAGTTCACATTTATTTTAGTATTAATCAAAGTAGAAATTAATTTAAAAGAGACGAGTGTGGGAAAAATTCCACAAATTATATTTCATAATTAAAAATTGCCTTTTCAGTAATTCATTGAATGAACATGAAATTTGAGTGCCTACTTTGTTCCAGGCTTTCTGAAGCTGCCAGGGATACATGGGGATGAGACAGGCAAAATCTTGTCCTCATGAAACTTACAATTTTTTGAGGGAAAAGATAGCTAATAACTAGATTTGATTTCCTTTTATCCATTTGAATTAGCTATTAGGTTACTTGGGAACATCTTCCCTCCTGTTTTGCTTTAACAAACTTGAAATTTCCTTATAAGTAATTTATTGCTTACTTTTTAAAATGTGATTAGATTATCTGGAGTTGCATAGTGCTCTTTTTTTTTTTTTAAATTGAAGTATAGTTGATTTACTGTTGTGTTAGTTTCAGGTGTATAGCAAAGTGATTCAGTGACATCTATGTGTGTATGCACACACACAGACACACACACACACACACACACACACATATATCTTCTTTTTCAGATTTATTTTCTCCCTTATAGGTTATTACAAAATATTGAGTAGACGACCTTGTGCTATATAGTAGGTCCTTGTTCATTACCTATTTTATGTATTTTATAAATTATTCATTTATTCACCTAGCTACAGCTCAGCACCTGTGGCGTGCAGGCGCCTAGCCTGTGGGACCTTAGTTCCCCAACCGGGGATGGAGCCCCAGTCGCCTGCATTGCAAGGCGGATTCTTTACCCCTGGCCTCCCAGGGAAGTCCTGGAGGAGTGTGTATATGTTAATCCCAAACTCCTGATTTTTTCCTCGTCCCTTTCAACAGCTAATACTGGATGAATTAACAAGGCTTTGGATGTTGATCATAGATGTGTAAACGCATCAGAAGCCACTCGGTCAGGTGGTGCTTCTAGAAGGCCTTGGAGTGTCAGCGACCACATATCTGAGGAAAGGAAGTGCCTGAGGAAAGAATGCAGAAAATGCATTTAGCGACTTTGCCACAGACCAGCTTTTCACAGTCTTTGGGACTGAAGGCTGTCTCTCCTGGGTTGTGTGTCCATGTCAGTGCTGGACAGAGACACGGGATGGCCTGGGGGGAATCCTGTAGATCCGCAGTGACCCTGTCAGCCTCACTGCCCCGAGGACACAGGCATACAGCTGCCAGGCCGGGCCGGGAGCTCTAGAACCATCTCCCAGGGACCCTGTGCTGTGGTTCTTCTTGGAGGGGACATCAAGGAGAGAAGGGGCTTCCTCTAGATCCCATCACTGTACACCTCAGTCTACTGGGCTGCAAGCGAAGCCTTGGAACCTTGGATCATTCCCTTGCCTTCCACCATTTCTTGGCCCCATCCCCTGGGGTCTCTAACCATCTGTGACAGCGTGCCAATGTCAGAGCTGTTTCCTAAGCCATGGTTCCCAAACTCGGCTGTGCGTTAGAATCAGGGGAGCCCTACAATTTAGATTCCTGGGTCCTGCTATCTCAAGGCAATTTCCTTGGCAAAGAATAAGCAAGTAAGTACAGGTAATCTTTCCAATGTGAATATGTGCTAAGTTGCTTCAGTTGTATCCAACTCTTTGTGACCCTGTGGACTGGAGCCCGCCAGGCTCCTCTGTCCATGGAATTCTCCAGACAAGAATACTGGAATGAGTTGCCATGTGCTCCTCCAGGGGATTTTCCCCACCCAGGGATCAAACTCACCATCTATTACGTCTCCTGCATTGGCAGGCAGATTCTTTACCTTCTGAGCCACCGGGAAAGCCCAATCTTCCAGTGGCAATAAGTAACTCTCTCTCTCTCAGCTCCTACGCCAAATTTGCAGGAAGGGCATCTTCTCTTCACCTCCCTCCTCTATGCCCGCCTGTAAAATGTTGGATGTGGAGTAAGTTGTGTAAGCCACACAGATTCCATCTAGCTTTTCCCAGGGGATTTGACTGTCACTCTGAGATCAGTACTCAAGCTCAGGTACCTCCTGCTCTTTCTAAAATCATTGCATACTTCCCTTCTGCTGCTGCCTTTTTGCAAGCAGTATTTTGCAGGCACCTGGGCCTGTTGCATAAATTCAGTCACTCCCCCCACCCCACCCCTGCCCCACCCTCTTCACCTGCCTCACCTCCCCCAGCCCCGCTCCAGGGAGCAATCTGGAGGCGTGTCTTTTATTCCCTCTGGGTGGTTGCGAATGGCCCTGAGCAGGACCTTCACACGTTTGCCCAAGGTTCTCACTATGATGCTCAAGGGCTCTCCCTGTGTTGCTGAGTGGATCTGGGTGATACAGCCACTGAGGAGGGACAGTCGTCCATCACACCATAAAGGAGCCATCCCTTTTCTTCGCTTCCCTGCGACCTAGATGGCTTCTTCTCTTTTTCCCACCAATGCATTTCAGGTTTGGTCCTTCCTCTTCTGGGGGAGAGCTCTCTTAAACTGAGATGTCAGTTGGTATATTTAAACCTATGACGTTAGACACCAGCTTCATAGTTAAGAGCATTGCCCTTCATTCTTGCTTCCCTGATGGCTCAGTTGGGAAAGAATCCGCCTGCAGTGCAGGAGACCCTGGTTCTATTCCTGAGTTGGGAAGATTCCCTGGAGAAGGGAAAGGCTACCCACTCCAGTATTCTGGCCTGTAGTCCATGGGGTCACAGAGAGTCGGTGACTTTCACTTCACTTCACTTCATTCTTGCTAGTTTTGCCTGCTTATTTCCTTGGTTTCTTCTCTGAGTTGGGTTTTTTTTTTCTCCCCAGGTGACAGGACCTGGAGCTTTTGCTTGCTGAGGGCACCTAGGACATATTTATTGGCTCTTTGTAAAGGAAACCAACTGGAAAGGTTGAGGATAATTATTTAGTACTTGGATTTTATAGAGAGCATTTTTTAATAGTAATTCAGTTTCTTTTCATGTGAAGTAATACTGTTGTCAGATGGTAAGAACCTTACACCGCAACTCTGAGTTAGCCATACTTTTTCTTCCTAGTAGTTTTTTTTAAAGGAAACTTTTAAGATCAGTCTTCATGGGTTTTTTTTTTTTTTGAACTGCACAAGAGTCCAAGGTAAGTGGTCCGGGCTGACAACAGATTCGAGTCATGGAATCTCAAGTTCAAAGAGATTTAAGAAAGATGTTCCATCTTCTACTGTTGAGTTCTGGACTGAAAAGATCACATTGCAAATTCCTAGATCACTCTGAGGGTTAATTCATTTGGGTTCGGACACTTGAACTAATTCCAGTCAGGTATTGGTTGTTTTCTAACCCCTGAAAGCAGTGGCCTCCTTTCTTGACATTGAAATTCTCCCTGGAAGCGCAGATTTGAAATAGATGAAAGCAAAGTTCCCTAACTGCAGAGGAAGAGGGCTCTGAACTCAGGCTTCTTACATCATCCCCTGGCGCTTTCTGCCTTGTGTGTGCTTCTGACTGAGAGATGGAGGGCGGAGGGAAAGTCGAAAATCCAGCACCTCTGCCTGCTCACTGTCATCTAGTAAAACCATACCATCTTTCCCATGCCAAAGGTCCTATTCTGCACACCCAAATATGGTCAGTGAGACAAGATTTAAGAAATGTTGACATCCTGAGAAATCCCACAGAAGAATCCAAGATCCTGAGTTAATCAGAGATCAGTTTTATTTTAGTCACCAGACTGTTACTAAGATACAGCACTGTATTAATGCATTTTAGAAGGATCTTAAAGGACAAAGTGTAAAAAGAATGTTTCAAACAGATAAGACCTTGATGGCTAGAAATACCAACCCTGTTCACAAAGCATTTGAGAAAAATAGGGCATTGCAATATTTTAAAGCCATTATATATTGAAACTTCCAAATCCTTAGCTGGGGAGGAGCCTTAGATAAACTCCAAACTGGTGATGGATGCCAGGCTAGATGGTAGAGAGCTACTTGAAATTTTAGGGCTGGGGAAAGCATTTTATGACACACTAGTTTATCAGACTTTGAGAGGAACTTATCTAATCTCTAGGCATACATAGACAGCCAGAGAGAGGGGGAGGAAGGTTGGCATCTTGAAGTTTTGTTGACAGCCATCCTGTATTATTTTAAAAAATTAGCAAATGGCTAAACAATTCTACTGGACTGGAATCAGGAATCCAGGTGTTCCAGAGTCAAATCCAGTGCTACTTTGCTTTTGTTGATGCTGTGGCTGAAGTTAGACCTGAGTAACAGCCCCATCAACATCAGAAATCTGTTTCCTGGTCCTCCAGACCAGGATGGTGCCCTCCAACCTGGGCATATGCATCCTTTCTCAGGGTCCACCTGGCTTGTAGCAAGGATGTTGACTGTATTTAATTAGTTACTTACATAATTCTTAATTAGAGGGCTTTCTTTGATAAATTTTATTTAATTATTTGTTAAATTTTAATATTACAGTTTTTTAATAAAAATTTCTCAGTAGTTACCTTGAGGGCAGATACAGTGTTTGTCTTCTTCCTTATTGGAACCTTGTTATCTTGCACGGCTCCTGCCATATAATGGAAACTTAATTAAATGAGCATATTGAATGAATGACTGAATGAACGAGTGAGTGCTGAAACAATCAGATTTCTACATTTTTATCAGGGAAAAGGAACTGATGTGGGCATTTTGGATACAAAGGAGGCAGGCTACTGGAGTAGTTATAGGCATTGTGCTCAAAGCAGGAGACACAGGAGATGTGGGTTTGATCCCTGAGTCAGAAAGATCCCCTGGAGGAGGAAATGGCAACCCACTCCAATATTCTTGCCTGGGAAATCCCATGAACAGAGGAGCCTGGTGGGCTACGTCCACAGAGTTGCAAAGAGTCAGGCACGACTGAACACATAGGCACGTGCACTCTGGATTGAGTCTGACTCTGCCACTCCTCAGCTTTCAGGGCTTTGGAAATTGACTTAACCTTTCCATGTCTTAATGTTCTCTGTAAATAGGTGATAATCATAGCACCTGCCTTGTAGAGTTTTATGAATAGGAAGCGGGACCTGACACATAAAGAGTGCTGGAGAGGATTGGGGTAAAGATGAATGAGTGGGCTCTTGACTAAGCAGGCAGAAACTTCCCTGCCATGTGTGTTTCAGACTGGCACTAATTAAAAACAGGGCCTTTACTAGGACAGGGGCATCAGGAGTGGGTGAAACCAGAGAAGGCATTTGTTGTCCAAGTAATTGACATATGGAGGTGACAGCTACCCTGTTACAACAGAGAAAATCAAGTACAGTTGACCCTTGAACAATGTGGGGGTCAGGGCCACAGTGGGAAATCAGGATATAACTTATCCCTCTGTTTCAGCAATTCCTCCCTATTTGAGATTTTTCATCCGTGGATTCAACCAACTGCAGACCATGTGGTACTGTAGTATTTGCTATTGAAAAAAGTAAGTGGGCCCATGCAGTCCAAATCCACATTTGTTGTTCAAGTGAAAGAAAAACAGTGAACATAGTTGCTCGGTCGTGTCCAACTGTTTGCCACCCCAGGCTCCTCTGTCTGCCAGACTCCTCTGACCATGGGATTTTCTAGACAAGAATACTGGAGTGGGTAGCCATTCCCTTCTCTAGGGGATCTTCCTGATCAACCCAGGGATCAAACCCAGGTCTCCTGCAATGCAGGCAGTTTCTTTCTTTACTGTCTGAGCCATCAGGGAAGCCCCTTTGGGGTTGATTGTAAAACTAGAATGTTGAGCTCCTATGCAAATACCCTTCAGTTCCGTTCAGTCACTCAGACTCTGCGACCCCATGGACCGAAGCATACCAGGCTTCTCTGTCCATTACCAACTCCCAGAGTTTACTCAAACTCAAGTGCACTGAGTCGGTGATGCCATCCAACCATCTCATCCTGTCGTCCCCTTCTCCTCTTGCCATCAATCTTTCCCAGCATCAGGGTCTTTTCAAATGAGTCAGCTCTTTGCATCAGGTGGCCAAAGTATTGGAGTTTCAGCTTCAGCGTCAGTCCTTCCAATGAACACCCAGGACTGATCTCCTTTAGGATGGACGGGTTGGATCTCCTTGCAGTCGAAGGGACTCTCAAGAGTCTCTCCAACACCACAGTTCAAAAGCATCAATTTTTTGGCTCTCAGCTTTCTTCATAGTCCAACTCTCACATCCATACATGACTACTGGAAAAGCCATAGCCTTGACTAGATGAACCTTTGTTGGCAAAGTAATGTCTCTGCTTTTTAATATGCTGTTTAGGTTGGTCATAACTTTCCTTCTAAGGAGTAAGAGTCTTTTAATTCTATGGCTGCAATCACCATCTGCAGTGATTTTGGAGCCCAAAGAAATAAAGTTAGCCACTGTTTCCACTATTTCCGCATCTATTTGCCATGAAGTGATGGGACCGGATGCCATGATCTTAGTGTTCTGAATGTTGAGTTTTAAGCCAACTTTTTCACTCTCCTCTTTCACTTTCATCAAGAGGGTCTTTATTTCTTCTCACTTTCTGCCATAAGGGTGGTGTCATCTGTATATCTGAGGTTACTGATATTTCTCCCGGCAATCTTGATTCCAGCTTGTGCTTCCTCCAGTCCAGTGTTTCTCATGATGTACTCTGCATATAAGTTAAATAAGCAGGGTGACAGTATACAGCCTTGATGTACTCCTTTCCCGATTTGGAACCAGTCTGTTGTTCCATGTCTAATTCTAACTGTTGCTTCTTGACCTGCATACAGATGTCTTAGGAGGCAGGTCAGGTGGTCTGAGATTCCCATCTCTTTCAGAATTTTCCACCGTTTATTGTGATCCACACAGTCAAAGGCTTTGACATAGACAGTAAAGCAGAAATAGATGTTTTTCTGCAAGTCTCTTGCTTTTTCGATGATCCAGCCGATGTTGGCAATTTGATCTCTGGTTCCTCTGCCTTTTCTAAAACTAGCTTGAACATCTGGAAGTTCACGGTTCACATATTGCTGAAGCCTAGCTTGGAGAATTTTGAGCATTACTAGCCTGTGAGATGAGTGCAGATGCCCTTGACTTTTGTGAAAAACTGATGTACAGAATACAAAAACCTGTGGTTCCTGTCTGGATATTGAAGTGTGCTGATGGACACACTTTTGTCCCTGAGTATCTCTGACTCTTCTGCCCCGTTGCTGCCCGGTGTCACTTTGAAAGCGTTTGGCGCCCACTTATTGGCACAGCAGGAGTGCTTCATGGGGCAGGGCGTGTTGCTCTGGGAGGAAGATGAGCGTCCAGGGAAGACCACCGGGGAAAAGGGCACACTCAGTTCACACACTCTGTTAAAATGCCCATGATTCCCCTCAGTAACACAGGAATGCTTTAAATGTTTGGAATTTATGATCAAGGGGTTTCCAAGTGAGCAAGGTTGTACATGACTCATCTGTAAAGGTTATAAAGCACTGTTGATCATAAGATAAAGAAGCCCTCCAAATTTAAGATTGCTAATATTATGAACAAACAAGGAGACAACTAAATAAAAGGGATTTAGCGAATTAGAAAACCAAAGTACAAAACCAAGAGAAAATCAAGGCGTCATTTAGCATGTGTGAATCAAGCCTTTTCTTCTTTTTTTAAAAATAATCAGAAATGTGTTTGATAGACAATATTGTGTTAGTTTCAGGTGTATAGCAGAGTGACTCAATTATATATATTCGTATTTTTCAGATTATTTTCTATTATATGTTAGTGAAAGAAGAATAGTTCCCGGTGTAATCTTTGTTGCTCATCCATTTTATATGTGGTATGAGTATCTGTTACCCCCACACACCTGATTCACCTCTCCCCTCCTCCCTTTCCTCTGTGATAACTGTAGGTTTGTTTCTGTCTGTGAGTCTGTTTCTGTTTTATATGTACAGTCATTTGTATTGTTTTTTAGCTTCCACATATAAGCCTTTCTCTGTCTGACTTCACTAAGTGTCTCTAAGTCCATCCATGTTCTTGCAAATGCCGGTATTCCTTCCTTTTTAAATTTTTAAAAATTAAATAAAAATGATTTATTTGGCTGCCCAGGGTCTTAGTTGTGGTATGCGGAACCTTCACCCTTCCTCCAACCGTGGGATCTTTAGTTGTGCCGTGTGAACTCATAACTGTGGCCTGTGGTATCTATTTCCCTGACCAGGGATTGAACCCAGACCCCCTGCATTGGGAGCGTGAAGTCTTAGCTATTGGGCCGCCAGGCAAGTCCCATGTTTCATTCTTTTTTATGATCAAGCCTTTTCTAGGTGTAAGATACTGTGATTCTTTTGGGTTTAATAGTCATTTAAGTGTTGGTTTTTTTGTTTTGTTTTTTTACCATTTGCATTTACTGTGAATTTCCTCTGAGCCACAGGATGTTTTGTTTTTAACATTTCACTTGTGTTGTGTCAAGATCATCGTAGTTCTCTGAGGTCAGTGTTATTATGCCCATTGTACAGTTGAGAAACAGAGGCTGAGGACATCATCTAGTGTGTCTGAGATTGTGTAGTCAATCTGTTGTGAAGCCTGGATTGGAACCTGGGTCTCCCCGATACCAGTGCTTCACATACTCTCCACCCGTGGGAAATGTGGGTTTCTGGTAACAACAAGCAACAGATCTTAGGTTGATGAGCAAATATTACTTCTCTCTTTTAGTAATTTTTTTTTTTTTTGAGTTTTAGAAGTCTATAGCCTGCGTTTGACCATTCAGGTATTGAGTTAGATGAATCCAAATGAAAACCGCATACCTTAGCTCAGGTTGTTGTTACTTCTTTTGAGCATGACAAAACACTGAAAAATAAATTTCCAAATGTGGAACCTTGCTGGGGAGAACAGCTATGGTGAGATTAACTCAGAAATGCATGGAAACCTGACGTGGTCTTTTCCATTTCTGCCTAGGATTGTTTTGCCCCCTTGCGAAGAGCAGAGGTCCTGGTTTTCATGGCTGTTTGCAATTTCAGCTCAGGTCTCATTATGAAGTTTACATTTAAAGCTTTACAGGGGTACCAGGTTCAGTCTAAATTTGAAAGGAGCTGTGGGGGAGACAACTTGAGCATTTCCCCAGGGAAGTGGACTGGAAAATTGCTGGAGAGTGAACTGTAGGGAGCAGGCTTGAATTGGTCTCTTGGGTTGGCCATAATTACCTAATGGATTTTCCATTTCTTAAAATTTTAGGAAGGGAAAAATTGCCTTAAAAAACCACGGAAACGTGAAATGGAACCAACCTCGATTTCTTTTCAGAATTGTAAACTGCTGCCCTTCAGTCTTGACTCTGAAGAATGGGTGTGTTCTCAGACAGAGACAAGCCAGGAGAGGCACGTGTAGAAGAAAGGAATGAAGTGTGATTGAAACTCACAAATTGTGTAGCCTTATTTCCTCCTTCTGAATCAGTGCTGAATGCTGAGATTCGGCACCTTTCAAGATGGCTTTGGGTACAGCTAAAAGTATATTTTAATGACCATATAACTTAATTATGATTGAGCATTTTGTTTTTCCATGGAAGGAATATATGGATATTTGTTGAGTGGCTTAGCTGTTTGTATACCAGGGTTTCCTGCTCAAAGAGGCTCATTATGCAATCTGTTTTCACCTAGAACACCGTACATCCCCCACTTCCATTTGCTTGGAAATTGTATCTGAAACCGGGAATGTTAAACCCAGTCCCCCACCGTGATACATCCCAATAACTGTTCTATTTTAATGCATTTTGTTGTTTTTCATTTTGTCCCAAGATGACACAGTGTCTCTTGCTCTCCTCAGTTCAGTTCAGTTCAGTCGCTCAGTCATATCCGACTCTTGGCGACCCCATGAACTGCAGCACGCCAGGCCTCCCTGTCCATCACCAACTCCCGGAGTCCACCCAAACCCGTGTCCATTGAGTCAGTGATGCCATCATCCAGCCATCTCATTCTCTGTCATCCCCTTCTCCTCCTGCCCTCAATTTTTCCCAGCATCAGGGTCTTTTCAGATGAGTAAGCTTTCCACATCAGATGGCAAAAGTATTGGAGTTTCAGCTTCAGCATCAGTCCCTCCAATGAACACCCAGGACTGATCTCCTTTAGGATGGACTGGTTGGATCTCCTTGCAGTCCAAGGGACTCTCAAGAATCTTCTCCAACACCACAGTTCCAAAGTATCAATTCTTTGGTGCTCAGCTTTCTTTATAGTCCAACTCTTACATCCATACATGACCACTGGAAAAACCATAGCCTTGACTAGATGGACCTTTGTTGGCAAAGTAATGTCTCTGCTTTTTAATATGTTGTTTAGGTTGGTCATAACTTTCCTTCCAAGGAGCAAGCGTCTTTTAATTTCATGACTGCAATCACCATCCGCAGTGATTTTGGAGCCCAGAATTTCAAGTCAGCCACTGTTTCCACTGTTTCCCCATCTATTTGCCATGAAGTGATGGGACCAGATGCCATGATCTTATGTTTCTGAATGTTGAGCTTTAAGCCAACTTTTTCACTCTCCTCTTTCACTTTCATCAAGAGGCTCTTTAGTTCTTCACTTTCAAAGCTATGGTTTTTCCAGTAATCATGTATGGATGTGAGAGTTGGACCATAAACAAAGCTGAGCACTGAAGAATTGATGCTTTTGAGCTGTGGTGTTGGAGAAGACTCTTGAGAGTCCCTTGGACTGCAAGGAGATCCAACCAGTCAATCCTAAAGGAAATCAGTCCTGAATATTCATTGGAATGCCTGCTGCTGAAGCGGGAGCTCCAGTCCTTTGACCACCTGATGTGAAGAACTGACTCACTGGGAAAGACCCTGATGCTGGGAAAGACTGAGGCATGAGGAGAAGGGCACGACAGAGGATGAGATGGTTGGATGGCATCCCTGACTTGATGGACATGAGTTTGAACAAGCTCCGGGAGTTGGTGATGGACAGGGAGGCCTGGTGTGCTGTAGCCCGTGGGGTTGCAAAGAGTTGGACACGAGTGAGTGACTGAACTGAACTGACTGAATAGGGGCTTTCCTGGTGGCTCAGTGGTAAAGCACCCCCCTGCAGTGCAGGGAACTCGGGTTCGATCCCTGTGTCAGGAAGATGCCCTGGAGGAGGAAGTGGCAACCCACTCCAGTATTCTCCCCTGGGAAATTCCTTGGACAGAAGAGCCCCGAGGGCTACAGTCCATGGGGTTGCAAAAGAGTCGGACACTGAGTGAGTGAACAACAATAGAGGCAGCCGGCTTCTGTGGTTCCACATATGCTCCTCAGACCAACATGTGCGTGCTTGCTGTGTGCCTTACGCTGTGTTACAGCTGCGAGGGACCCACATTTGAAACAAACACTGACTTGCTGCTTTTGTGAGTGGGAGAAGTAACTCATTTACAGAAGAAGCAAAAATACCAGATATATAGCATAGTCAAACTCATAGAATCAGAGAGTGCATTGGTAGATGTCAGGGAGTGGAAGGGTCAGGAGGGGCATGGTGCTTAATAGGGACAGAATTTCAGTTTAGGAAAATGAAACATTCTGGAAACGGATGATGGTGAGAGTTGCACAACAATGTGGATGTACTTAGAGTGTGTGCGTGCGTGTTTTCAGTTATGTCTGGCTCTTTGCCATCCCATGGACTGTGGCCCACCAGGCTGCTCTGTCTCTGGGATTTCCCAGGCGAGAATACTGGAGTGGCTTCCCCTTTGCAGGTCCCGGGGATCTTCCTGACTCAGGGATCGAGTTCGCGTCTCCTGCATCGGTGGGTGGATTCTTTTCCCTCTGGGCCACCTGTAGCTAGTGAATGTTCCTAGTGCCACTGGAATGCACAGTTATGTGTGATTAAAGCGTTTTATCATGTGTGATCTTAACACAATCAAAACACATTTAAAAAGGAGCCAGTATGTTATGGCAAGAGCTTTAAAGGATCCAAGTGCTATGAAGTTCAGATGAGGGAGACTGCGCCTTGGCTTGAGGGGTCGTGGGAGAGACCGTTTGCTTTAGCTACAGTCTTGCCTGTGCCAGGGAGTGAGGGATCAGCTGGTAGAGTAGCCACAGAGGCCCAGGACAGGGGAGCCCAGGCCTGAGTGGCCGGGCACTGTGCACGCTTTCCTTTGACTGGAGTGTTGGTTTTGTGGAGGATGGTAGCGGGCGAGAAAATCACAGCCAGATTTTGAATAGTTGTGAATGCCAGGGAGGGAGCTTGGACTTGATTCCTCAGGCTTTGCTGAAAAGATGTGAGCCTCTTGGCGTCGTTGTGAGAACCACGATTACCGTAGAGTTGTCCGGAGGCAGTGTGGTGTGCACCGCGGGTTGCAGGGACACTAGGGCAGGAGAGAATGACATGGAAGAATCAGGTGAAGCGGGATGAAGACGATGGGGGATGGACGCAGAGCAGGTAGGATGGAGGTGGGGACCGAGTCCAGGGCGCTGTGGAAGCAGGGCCCATAGTTGGGTCTCTGATTCCATATGGTTAGAAGGTGGCGGGGAGCAGTCTGGACCACAGAGAAAGGATATGACAGAACTAGGTGAGAAAGGAGACGAGTGTGTGTGTGTGTGTGTGTGTGTGTGTGTGAAGGGGGCAGTAGGTCTATTGAACTGGAAAGAACTGTGGCCAGGCTGGCCGCCTTTCAGAACCTGATCTGATGCTTCCTTAACTCTGTAATCTTGGGCTGGCAGTTCCACCCCCCCGAAATGTGTGTCTACATCTGCAAAAAGACATCTTTAATTTTTACTACTTATGATTCCAAATGTTATTTGTTAAAAAAAAAAAGAAACAGAGAATGGAATGGTTCCAGCAATTCTCAGAAAGTTAAGAGGAGAGAGGAACAGGAAATGGAATATGGAAATCTTCTGAACTTTCTGCTGCTGCATAAGATTTAAGCTCTTGACATTTAAAGTGAAAAAATACAATTTAAGTGAATGGTAGAAGGATATGTTAATTAGTGAAGAGGAAGTTTCTGCCTTTGACACTTACAATGGCAATAGTTTGGGGTGGTATCTACACTGGCCAGCTTTATTATCAAGGCTAATTGTGCATTGGGTAATAAATAGGAAATGTGTTGAAATTTCCAAAGAGACCCACACTAATGGACATGCAATGAATATTACAAGCTGAAAAAAGCCTACCTTTAAGTTCTTGTCTTGCCTTTCTATATGGTAGATGACATAAAAAGAAGAGGTCCACCTTGGACTGGTGGTATAGGTGGGTGTATTTAGTGCTCAAAACAGCACTTCAGGAAGAACTGAAATCTTTCTCTACATCTAACAATTTGTAAATAACCTTGTGGCTCTAAGCTACTTGAAGTTTTGTTGAGTTGAGATGATTTGGAAAGGAAACAGATCTGTCATTGAAAAACGAATGGATTGAGCTTCCTTAAATACCGGAGAGCACCTAAATGACCTTTCCAGGCTTTAAAGGAGAAAGTTTTCAATCTGCTTTCATCTCTTCTTCCTTTGGGTATTTTTCATGTAAGGGATGGAGAACAGAAGACTTGGTTGGAGTGCTTCTAAGCTGGAACTGGGGTTTGCCCTCCAGTCATTCAAGGATAAGACAGTGTTACTTACCAGGGATCGGCTCTATTACACCCTGGGCAGCTGCTATTTTTGAGGCAGGAAAGTGAGGCTGAAGAGCTTTGTACACCTGTCATGCAGAATTCTAAGCACCCCATTTATAAAACCTGTCAGTGTGACCTGGTTTCTTGGCCATATGCAGCCCTTGGCGATCTGGCCTCTTTCCCCGCTAGCCATGTTCCTTCATCAGTCTGGTTTTTGT
This sequence comes from Dama dama, assembly GCF_033118175.1. Classification (NCBI taxonomy): domain Eukaryota; kingdom Metazoa; phylum Chordata; class Mammalia; order Artiodactyla; family Cervidae; genus Dama; species Dama dama. The sequence goes on from NC_083682.1 coordinate 46,896,369, forward strand.
TTCTTATTAGGAATGTTTCAGATTTAGCAGCTTATAAGAGGGATGTGTGTGAGTACGTGTGTGAGTGTGTGTTTTTAAGAGCCTTCATTTGTGTGCTTGAACTCAGACTCCTATTTGTCTTCTAGGAGTTATAAAGAAAAGAGAAAAAAAAAAAAAAAAAACCTTGATTCAGGATTCTGAAAATTCTACCCCATAGGGAAAAGGAAAAGCAGAAATCCTTATCAGCTTTCTTATTTGGTTATAAAAGTGGTAAGGCATGAAATTGGGACAGATGGCATAAAAATAGCTAGACTTATTTCCTTTAGTTGAATTTTGCTGAGCGTTTCTTTAAAAATCTTTGTAAACTCCTGCTTTCAATAGTTCTTTTAGGGCCTTAAAGGCCCTGTGGGTAAATGCATCAGTGTAATAAGCTTCCATCCAGGTATGTTACAGGAAAGGACCATAAACTAATTCAGAACATGAAATCTAGACCAGGAAGCCTCTTTTATGTACCCCTAATAAATAGATCATCAAGTTAACTTATCACCTCATCCTCTGTCATCCTGAGGTTGAGACAATGTAGTTACAACCTTAGGCGATACTTGAAGGCATACATATACTAGACAGCCTATCCTTGATAAGTTAAAGTGGACATTAGAATGTCCTTTAATAGAAGAGTTGAGGAGATTTTGAGAATTGCAGGTTGAGTATGCCAACACATAGGACATCAGATAGAGAGCAAAATAACTTAAGTCGTGGTTCTCCTATTCACTTTTTGTCTGGAGATATTAAGCAATATGAATAGCTGGGGAAAAAATGTTATATCATTATCCATGGGTAGTGTGGTGCTAGTTTATTGTAGGGCAGAGTTACTGGAAAAGAAAGAGCCATATCATTATTCATATTAAAAAATGCTGTGACAATGTTCTACTTCAGATGAGTGTTGCTCCATAAATCATCCCAAATCCCTGTACTCAGGGGATTTTTGAAAAGATAGAATTTTCACAGGCAAAATTATTTCAATTTCTTCATGGGAGGAATTTTAGAGTGTAAGGAGGAATTCATCCAAGCAAGAAAGCCATTTACTGAGTTCCTATCATTAAATAGGGAAGGTAAGGAGGGATATGCCCAGTTTAAAGCTATTTTAACACAGCTCTCCCCAGCCTGAGGCCTCAGACCTCTGGGTTATTGCAGTTGTATCAGACCTCCATCGTCTACAGAGTTAATAAGTAAAAACTGAATCCTTTTCTGTTTGTGGAGGGGGAGTCTCAAAAGGGCCCCATACTCACAAGGGTGAGAATTGTGCTTTAAGGTGAGGAATTATAAGAACTGAGCTTTGGTTTGCTCTGTCTTTGTTTTTTTGTTTTTTTGATTTGACTGTTTTCTTATTTATGGACATTTTAGCCCAGCTCAGTATAGAACAGCAAAATCGCAGTCACCAGCTGAACCCAGTTCAGTTACAGCATTCAATCTAAGGGTTTTGTAACTTCCAAACCTTTGTATTATTCCAACCCCTTGGTGGCTACATATCTTGTATATTGGTACTGCATTTGTCAAAAGATTTCTTTCTAAAAGCAGAATCGTGCCACAACTAAGAGTTAAGGGCAGTGTATTTTGAATCTCCAAAGCAGTGGTTCTTTGACCTACTCATGCTGGCTGGATGCCAAGGCATTTTAACCATTCCTTTCATTCAGGATTCTCCAAATTAATGCCTTCTAATTAATTTTCCAGTTACATTATCCTCTTTCCCCTGAATTCCAGATTTTCTTATGCCTATATTGCTTCCCTTTATTATATATTTGCTTTTTTCTTTACATTAAAAAAAATGCTTTAGTCTTTAGAAGGGTAAATAGACTTAGACATTATTTTGCTTCCATGTGACTTAAAGAAACTTGCACAAAGGCTACCATATTAGATGTGGCTTTTGCTTACCAGAGGCATCCGAAATGACAGAATTATGATAAGAATGTCCAGAGAAAGAGCATTTAATTGGAAATTCCATTCTTGAACAGATCACAAAATAGAAGGAGCCCTTTTTAGTTGCCTTGAATTGGTAATAACTGCTTGTGGGTAGTTTTAATATCTTTCAGGATTCTTTGTCTTTCCTTCCCCTATATTTTCTTGTGAATAGATGTCAAGAAGTAGTTTTAGTGACTCTTTTGAGGATTGGATAAAAAGAGCAAATATATACCCACTTTAACTGAATTCAGAGGAGTCACTTGATGTATTAAGCTCTTTCCATCACCATCAACTGAAGAAACCTTAGCTCAGAATTTGGAGAGTCCAATCCCTGAACTATTAGGAGAGACTTTGAAGGCTTCCGTGGCCTGGTAGACCTTTTAATGACACATTCACCGTCTCAGGAAATTAAATCTGTTTCCCCATCCAGTGGGATTTTTGCTAGTCCGTTATGAAATGGGCAGAGCATGATCTATTTGAAATAATTTAATGGAAGAACTGAATCAAATTTTACTTAGATAATTATTTGGGGGTTTATCCATACCCCTCTTGAGGAAATTAGAAGATGCCACATTGGACCGAAATAACACCAGGGTTAGGAAACATTCCCAGAAGAAGGGGTGAGGTGTCAGTGACCGTGTGTCCACATCTATAGCACCTGGTCCCAAAGCAAATGATCATAAATGCTTCTGAAGGATGCTTGTCAGTTCTGTCCTGTAAAGAACAGGATAGTAGATGCACAGAGAAATGAGACTCATTCTGGGCAAAGTAGCTTCTGAAATGCAGGCATGCCTGTTTGGGCCTGCAGTTCCCCTCAAGTGTTACCTTTTGTCTTCTCTTCCTTTTTAATTCTGTTCACTTTGTTGCTGGTTGCTGTACGCTATGTTGCTTCTTCTAATAAGTGGAACACTGGTCACATCCACCTGGGAATTTTTGGTGGCTCTGTTCGCAATGTTTGAAGTACATTCAAAGTACATTCAAATGCTGAAGAGATAATGGTTTGTGTGTGGTGTGGCATCTCTTATGTAACCCCGCCAACCCTTGGTGGGCTCCACATTTCTTGAGGTCCTGTCCATCATTTTCTTTCTCAAATTTTTAACCTAGTTTTCTTCAGGGTTTTTGGGAGTCAGATCACAGTCTGGAAATAGATATACATACATTTATGTATATATATATATATATGAAAATTTTAGCTGCTCAGTCATGTCTGACTATTATGTGACCCCATGGACTGTAGCCCGCCAGGCTCCTCTGTCCATGGAATTCTCCAGACAAGAATACTGGAGTGGGGGATCTTCTCGACGCAGTGATTGAGCCTCGGTCCTCTGCATTGCAGACAGATTCTTTACTTTCTGAGTCAACAGGTTCACTATATGTATAGTGTTGACATTATGTACATTCAGTTCAGTCGCTCAGTTGTGTCTGACTCCTTGTGACCCCATGGACCTCAGCACGCCAGGCCTCCTTGTCCATCGCCGACTCCAGGAGTTTATTTAAACTGATGTCCATCGAGTCGGTGATGCCATCAAACCATCTCAACCTCTGTTGGCCCCTTCTCCTCCCGCTTTCAATCTTTCCCAGCGTCAGGGTCTTTTCAAATGAGTCAGCTGTTTGCATCAGGTGGCCAAAGTATTGGAGTTTCAGCTTCAGCATTAGTCCTTCCAATGAATATTCAGGACTGATTTCCTTTAGGATGGACTGGGTTGGATCTCCTTGCAGTCCAAGGGACTCTCAAGAGTCTTCTCCAACACCACAGTTCAAAAGCATCAATTCTTCAGCACTTAGCTTTCTTTATAGTCCAACTCTCATATCCATACATGACCACTGGAAAAACCATAGCTTTGACTAGACGGACCTTTGTTGGTAAGGTAATGTCTCTGCTTTTTAATATGCTGTATAGGTTGGTCATATTAGGCAACTGTAAATAGAAAATTGATTTCTTGAGAAAGATTTCATATCAAGTCTGCTGGACTAATAACCATATCACTGCTTTATAAAAATTTTAATGGTTTGCAAAACACTGTTTATCCTTGTCTCAAATCTCCTTTCTCATGTCTGCATAAAATGTGAAGATTGGATCTGTTAGGTAAAATTCCATTTATAATAATGTGTGAGATGACAAGTGTGGCATTTAAATATAAGTACATATACATGTTATAGTATTAATTCTAAATGATTCCACATGAACAAATGATGAAATAGTCCCCTAATTTATCATCTATTAGTGTTTGGCATATCCTACTTTGTATTTCTTTTAATCTTCTGACCCTCTTTTTCAACTTGACTTACTTTTCTAAGGTGCCCAAAAGCAAGGAACTACAGTTGGTATTATTTCTTAGGAGGAAAGAACACTGACATATCCTGAACAACCACGGTGTTTCTAGGTTTGTGCTAGAGAGGCAGGGCTCAGAGAAGAGCTCTGAGGCAGGCATTGTTACTTCCACTGAGAAAGTGGGCTGCAGGGAAGTTAGGTATTAGGGCCATAGTTACCTTTGGGCTACAGACCAAGCGCTGCCAAGCCCATGGTCTCATTTCGATTTCACCATTTTCCCTTTTCTACCTTGTGTATTCTAAGGTGTCATTTTGTTGATCTCGGCTAATTTAACTATAGAAGTGATACATAATAGAAACCAGGGCAATGTGATCTTTTTCTTGTCTGGTGACAAACCAAAGGAGATTATGTGTGTGTGTGTGTGTGTGTGTGTGTGCTCAGTTCTGTCTGACTCTTTGTGACCCCCTGGACTGTAGCCTGCCAAGTTGTTCTGTCCATGGAAGCTGCCAGGCAAGAATCCTGGAGTGGGTTGCCATTTCCTTCTCCAGAGGATCTTTTGGACCCAGGAATCGAACCTGCATCTTTTGTGTCTCTTGCATTGGCAGGCAGATTCTTTACCACTGCGCCCACCTGGGAAACCCCCAAGGGATGTTCTCCTAATGCTAATATTAAGTATTTATTTCATATTTGAATCTGGAACGACTTGGGACTTGAATTTGGAGCCTTGTTTTCTTCTTATACCCATTTCAGGATAGTGGGTCTTATTGCATTGATTTCCACATCTAAAGAACTGAGCCTGAAGTTAATTATCTGTAATGTAAATGAAATGTGTATTGAAATGATTAAGTTGCAGACACCAATCTTGGGTTGTCCAAGGACATTAAAGTCATCTGTGCCTCTTGTCCTGTAGAACATACAATGCATTTAGAGGGATCTTAACTGGTAATTCAGGAAGACCACTGTCACATACCGTATACTTACTGTGGGTGAATCCAAGTTACTATGACAATGGATATATTTTCATTTTCTCCTTTTTAGAGTATAAACACACAAAGCTGAAACACTGCTTAAGTTCACAGTTAATATTTATCTTTTCTGACTTCATATTACAAAGAAGTGGAAAGACATTAGGCATATTTTCTTCAGAGTTAACGCAATTATTTCTCTTTTTCGCACTCATCTCCTAGTGGAGGTCCTGGAACGCAGCTTGGATGTCACTCAGCTATGCTGACAGCTCCTCTTCAGGACAGTTATGATGAGAGATTAGACATCTTTCCTCACTGTTCTCATTCAAAGATTAGCACATATTTATTTCAACTTGGATTTGAAATCTAAATCTCCTTGGGTAAAGAGGATTCTGAATCAGAGATACCTCAGACCCCCCCTTTACAGACGGTAAGGACTTCATTCTGTAAATATTGTGTGTGTGTGTGGAGGGGAAATTCTTGGCATTCAGGAAAGAAAAGAAAAGTAGAAGAGAGGAGAAAGAAACAAAACAGTTACTAAGCCAAGTATCTGGAAATTACCCCAAGGTTCCTTGGGGCTTTTTCTCTTGGGGTTTCTTCTTTGGGACCCACAGTATGAATTAAGAGGACTACTAAAGAATCAAATAGCTGTAGATGGTCCAGCAAATTTTGAGCCATTTACATGCTGAAACCCTATGTTTACGAAGGACAGCACACACACTGGCTTCTACTCCACCAGGCTAACAATGCATGTTGCTTGAGTGACTGTGTGCTCAGTCGTGTCTGACTCTTTGTGACCCCATGGACTGTAGCCCACCAGATTCCTCTGTCCATGGGATTTCCCAGGCAAGAATACTGGAGTGGGTAGCCATTCCCTTCTCCAGGGGATCCTCCTGATCCAGGGATCAAACCTGTGTCTGCTGCATTAGCAGGAAGATGCTATACCACTCTGCCACCTGGAAAGCCCAAACGCTGCTTAGGAAGTTTTAAGAAGTACAGCGCTGCTGCCTGACGCTTTCCCGGGCCCTCTCCTCCAGCCCCTCCATTCTTTTCTTCTCCTTCTCCATCCTCAGGTATGGCCTGAGTGCCGGGCACTGTGTTGGGAGCTGTGGACAGCATGGTGCCTGGGGCAGACCTGTCTTTCTGTCTTCATAAATCCCCGGTCTCAGGGGTAAGCCCGATGGGTAGACAGAAGACAAGAGCCTGGTACTCTGCATTCCCTGAGCGGGCATGGGGAGCCCAAGGCCTCTGGCGCTGGAAAGACTTCCTGGAGAATGGCTTGGGGGGCAGAGCAGGAGACTCCAGGCTTCTTTCCCCTCTTCTGCTTCTTTCTCCCTTCCCCTTTCCTTCCCTCATTTCTTCCTGTTTTTGGAGATTATCTTGAATATTTGTCCCAACTGAAGTTATGGTTTCAATAACTATTATTGTTAAACATAAGGCATGATTTGTAATATTTTCCTCCCAGTCTTTAACTTAGAAGGAGATTTATCTCAGGTTCTAAATGCTGCCTTTAGAGAAATACTGACTAGTTTTTCGTTACGAGAACGGGGATAATAAATAAATTACATTTCTTTTCAAAATTCATCAACATAGCTCTCTGAGCAATTCATGCTGTTCATCTCATTCTCTAGTTTGAGAAGCTGGCCTCACGATGAAAAATTATGCCCAAACATCCTTGAAACTGTATTTTCTCTTTAGTATGGGCAGGAGCTAAAGGAGTGTCTTCAGATCCAAAATGTTATTTATTTCCGTGTTTGACATGTACAAATCCTCCTTGATGAAATGTCATTAGGGAGGCATATTGAGCTGTGTGGCCTCAGTTGATAGGTATGTTTCAGCTTTTATCACTGTCTGTGTTAGAAAATTAAATGTAATCTAGGGTACTTTCATTCCTTTATTGACTCTAGTGGGTATATTTTATTTTAGGGAATTTAGTACAACATTTTGCCTTGGAGAAATGCATGTCCCTTTCCACTCTGACAACCTCAGCCTGCTCTGTCTAGGGGACTGTGACTGAAAACTCTTTTTGTCCACCCTCTGGTTGAAAGCCTTCTGCTGAGGGGTAGTAGGAATTGTTTGCAGAAACTCAGCTCATCTGCAGTTCTGTTTTGCAAAGAGAACGTATCTTCTTTTTGTAGGGTGACTATTTGCCCATAATGTTATGGAAACACCGTCTGAAAATTTGAGTATGCTTTTTCAGTGCCTTTTCCTGATTTTATCTGATGGTTTTCATACTCTGTGACTCATGCGCCAAGATTCTTAGTTAATTCTATCAAGTCACCCACAGAGTAACATTCATAAGCCAATGGTCCATTAACATGTGTCTGCGTGCTCCCCTGTGCTGATAGAACACTTCTGGAAGGACCTTGGAGTCGGCCCCTGCTCTGCTCTGGGGTGGAAAGGCGTTGGAAAGCTGTCCTCCTGACAGCGTCCTGCTTGTCACCAGCCACCTAAAATGATTTGTACCACCTCCCTTACTGAAAACATTTACCACAAAAGGAACCTACTCAGCCTTTGTGAGTTCATCGCGTTGCTTGTTATTCAGGACAGAAGCAATGGGGCAGAAAACAATTTTTTCATATGTACCTACACTCCTCAACCAGTCCATCCTAAAGGAAATCAAACCTGAGTACTCATTGAAAGGACTGATGCTGAAGCTGAAGCTCTAGTACTTTGGCCACCTGATGTGAAGAGCTGACTCATTGGAAAAGACCCTGATGCTGGGAAAGACTGAGGGCAGGAGGAGAAGAAAGTGGCAGAGGGTGAAATGGTTGGATAGCATCAACCGTCATGTCCACCGACTCAATGGACATGAGCTTAGCCAAACTCTGGTAGAAGTGAGGGACAGGGAGGCCTGGCATGCTGCAGTCCATGAGGGTTGCAGAGTTAGACATGACTGAGTGATTGAACAGCAATGCCACTTCTCAAAGATGAACCCAGTGTAGAGATGGCTAATTATATTATATTATATTATATTCATTCACGTTTGTAAAGAATTTCTAAATGAATGCTGAAACCTCTTACCAGAAATCTAATTAGTTAATCCATTCTGATTAGTTAACCTTATGTATAAAAATAATGTGATAGATATGTTTTGCTGGGGTTAGGGGAAGAAGAGCACAGAAGCTAGAGGTCCCCTTCCAGCCTGAAGTGCATAGGAGTTGGGGAAGGTCCTTGGGCCAGAAGTGATACTTGGAAGCAATTGCTTTTAGGAAGGAACAACTGAAGGGTTTTGGAAGTATGGAAAAAAGCAATGATGTCACATTATGGTAAATGTGTGTGCGTGTGTGTTCAGCTGCTCAGTTGTGTCCGAGTCTTTCTGACCCTATGGGTAGTAGCCTGCCAGGCTTTTCGGTCCATGGAATTTTCCAGGCAAGAGTACTGGAGTGGGTTGCCATTTCCTCCTCCAGGGCATCTTCTCGGCCCAGGAGTCTAATCTGCACCTCCTGCCGTGTCTCCTGCGTTGCAGGCGGATTCTTTCCTGCTGAGCCACGTGGGAAGCCCGTGATGGTAAATGAACCCCCTAAATGCGTCTACCAGTTGGACTACTCACATCCTGCCCGATTTTTTTATCCTCTAAGTGGCTGTATGTTAAAGGGAAGTAAAAAGCGAAGTTTAATTCTGATAGTTCTCGACAGAAGCTACTTGTTACCCTTAGTTATTTGGGGATACAATTGACTCTTGAGCAACACCAGTTTGAACCTTGAGGGTCCAGTTATATGTGGATTTTTTTTCAGTAGTAAATACTACAATACTACATGCTCCATGGATCGCTGACTCCACCAACACAGAACTAGGAATATGGAGGGCTGATAATAAGTGAATTTGGGACTGTGCAGAGATGCCCTTAACCCCCTGTTGTCCAGGGGAATTGAATCCAACAATACATTAAAAGAATCATACACCATAATCAAGTGGGATTTATCCCAGGGATGCAAAGATTATTCAGTATCCACAAATCAATCTGTGTGATACACCACATGAACAAATTGAGGGAAAAAAAATATATGATCATCTTAATAGATGCAGAAAAGGCTTCTGATAAAATTCAGCATGTATATATGATAAAAGCTTTCCAGTAAGTAGGCACAGAGGGAACATGCATGTGCGCTGAGTTGCTTTAGCCCTTTCGCACTCTTTGTGACCCTGTGGGCCGTAGTCCACCTGGCTACATCCTCCAGGCAGGAACACTGGAGTGGGCTGTCATGCTGTCCTCCAGGGGTCTTGTTGACCCGGGGATCGAACTGGTGTCTCTTACATCTTGGCATTGGCAGATGGGTTCTTTACCACTAGCACCACATTCTTCAACATAATAAACGTGTCCTTAAATTCTTAAGTAATCGAGTCTGTGAAAACCTTTCTATGGGGCTGTGTAAGGGTACTTCCTTTGCATCATGACGTACATGAGCACTTATTTGTTAGGATTTGGGGAGCTAGTTCTTTAGATTAAATGAAATAGCACTTCCTCATGAGGTCCTTAAATAATTGGAAAGTGAAGCTCCTCTTCAGTGTACATTACTAGCATAGGCTTTTAGAGTATAAAGGAAGTTGAGTTATTTGCTCTAAGTCTCTCATTATATAAAAAAAAGAATAGTTGAAACAAGAAAAAGGGAAGGAGAATAATTTCTGGTCCCAGCTTTGTGCTAATTATTTCAGACCAGTAACTTTTTTAATCTTAGCTTTGAGTGATAACTATTATCCCCATTTCACATACTGGAAACTGATACTCCAAGAGAAACACAGCATAAGACAGAGCTGAGCTTTAAATTCTGGTCTGTCTACTGTCAGTGCCTGTGTTCCTTCCATGAAGACACCACGTTAAGGCTATTCAGCTAGTTGGCAATAAGAAGAATGGACTAGAACCTAGGTATCATACTCCCCTGAATGCTGATCTTTCCAATATATTATATATCACTTAACTTGGAAAAACTTGAACATATATGTCAGTTATAAAAAAGATTAATGTAGAATTCCTTTTTTTAATTTTTCAAAAAAGAAAATACTTTTCCTCAAGACTATAATTTCACTATTCTCCTTCCCTTTTTTTTAAGCTTGTTTTTTTTTTTTTTTTTTGGATAAAAGCTAATTGAGCTTTCAGATGCTTCACTAACTTAATTTTAATCTCTGGTTGCCCTTCTGTATATATTTCTTTTCCATTCAGATGATAAGCATGCAATTGTAGTTAGCCTGATTAATGTTTTACATATTTCCCCAGGCATTCATACAGAATTGACTAAAATATAACTTACCCTTGGCTTCAGAAAACTTCTGGCATTTAGAAAACATGCACAAAATATACCCCTTGGTAAGCAGTGCTCCAACTTACAATTTTCTTCCTTTTAAGGAAGGGGGAAGAAAAAGAGACATTTTCAAGGGAGATTTTGGTTACAGCAGAGAGATTCTAGTTTGTGAAACCATTATTTTTTTCATTTCATTCCACTTCAGCCTTTTCCTTAGCATAGGAAAAATTTAAAAAATGGATGTATTCAGGTGTTTTTAACACGATGAGCTGGAATGGAATGCAGAATCAGCTCTTTTCTCCTTTTCATCTCAGAGCAAAAATATCACCATATCTTAAATTGCTTTGGGTCAGAACACTGTTTGTTGAATTATTCAACAGTTTGAACTGGTAGAATTAGAGGATTCATTAGACTGAAGGTCAAAAGTTAAGTTTAAAACATTTCCTTATAGTTATGATATGTCTCACAGTGTTGACAGATTCCAGAAAGGCCACAGGAGCTGAGAGATGTGTGGTCTTAATGAACTAAAAACACTCTTTTGCCTGGCCATTTAGCCCCTCGACCTGAATTCAGATCACTTGCGTGTGTGTTAGATCTGTAGGCGAGTGTGTACTGGGTGAGATTCCCACTGGTTTTTTCCACAAGGTATTTACATGAGAATGGAAATTGTTCTATTGGTTTATTTTCATTTTCCTGTTTTTATCCACATCCCATGAAAAAATAAATCTGGGTCATACCGGGTCATATACTTTGAACAAACAGAACTTTCTGCTCTTCAGTTCATCTTTAAGTTAATTGTGCATGCATGCTATGTCGCTTCCATTGTGTCCGATTCTTTGCAACCCTATGAACCATGGCCCGCCAGGCTCCTCTGTCCTTGGGATTCTCTAGGCAAGAATACTGGACTGGGTTGCCATGCCCTCCTCCAGGGGATCTTCCACACCCAGGGATCAAACCCTCTCCTGTTATGTCTCCTGCATTGGCAGGCGGGTTCCATACCACTAATGCCACTTGGGAAGCCCTAAGTTTATTTGTCGAAAGAGCCATGGCTTGAAGTCATAAGTTGGAAACTATCTCTCATTAGAAATGATGTCAAAAGAAAGGATAATATACTAATAGTGTGCATATGCAGGGAACCAAGGGCTCTCAGGCACTAAAATATTTACCTAGCTTCTTCCTTGTCCATATGTACGTAGAGGGTACTTAATGTTGAGTATCACCATTGTAGAAACAGGTAAGATGATTTGCAGAATCAAAGCAAGAATGCTGTTCTCGCGACATCAGTCTGCCCACCATGACCCACTTCCCCTTCCCATTTGGCAGCTTTGGGAATTTGGAAAGTTGGGTTTTGGGAAGTGTTCTACCTGACATCCTCTAGTGCTCCCCAGGAATTTATTATCTTGGTGTCTGTTGCAACTCACTTGTAACGTGCATTAAGTTATTAGTTTGGACACTTCAGAAATGATTGATGGTGAAGCCATCTGAAGAATGAAGATGTTCCCTGACTATTTTGGCTGTGGCCACTCTCCTCTCCATTAAGGCTCTTTCTCTCCAGGTGATTGATGACATCTGGTTGATATGTATTTTAAGGTTCTAAGCTGCCAGAGGTGTTGAGATTTATTTCTCGGCAGCTTTTGGTATAGATGACCACTTCCTTGGGCTTGAGACATCTTCATTTTTGGTCTTCAGTTACATTACCCCGTCCTGGTAATATGGAACATTACCCTTCCATCTTACTGGCCATTCATTCTTGGTCTCCTTTATTGACCTCCTGTGTGCTATGCTGAGTCACTCAGTCATGACTGACTCATTGTGACCCATTGGACTGTAGCCCACTGCGCTCCTCTGTCCATGGGGTTTCTTCAGGCAAGAATACTAGAGTGGGTTGTTATTTCCTCCTCCAGGGGTTCTTCCCAACCCAGGAATGGAGCCCATGTCTCTTATATCTCCTGTATTGGCTTATATCTCCCATGTCTCTTATATCTCCTGTATTGGCAGGTGGGTTTCTTTACCTGCTGAGCCGTCAGAGAAGCCCATTGACCACCTACCAACCACTGAACATTGAAAGTGTTTAGGTCTTGAACTTGGACCGTCTTCTCTCTTCATCTGTGTTCTCCTTCTCTACCTCTAGTGATATCATTTAGTCCATTGGTTTTAATACCACCTGTGGGTTAATTACTTTTCAGTTTACACATCCAGACTCTCATGTGGATGTCTGGAGGACTTTGTGTACGTATGTAGCTAAAGAGAAGTCATGTTCTCCAGTCGCCATCCTGAAAGCTGATTTTACCCCCTAGCCTTTTCAACCTCCATGTATGGCACCATCATCCACCCATTTTTTTCAGGCTAAAAACCTAGGAGTCACCCTCAATTCTTCCCTTAACCTCATTTCCCCCATCCATACCATTATCAAATCCTATCTGTTTTACCTCCCAGGTGTATCCTGAACCTGACCACTTCTCACCACTTCTGTTGTTACCACCCTCGTTCAGATGATTGGCATCTCACCCCTGGACTGCTGCAGCGGCTCCTGTCCAGTCTCCTACTTTTAAAATGCATCCTTCACACTGAACCAGAGGGCTGATCAGGCACATCCCTGTCTTGCTTAAAGCCTCTCAGTGGCTTCCCACCAATAGCGGTATAAAATGTAGACTCCGCACCGCAGGTTCAGGGCTCCTTGTGACCTGGCCCCTGTTCTCTCTGACCTCCCCTCCCTCCACCAAGTGTCTCTGGGTGTCACGCCACACTGGCCTTCTCTCTGTGCCGTAAATGTCCTGCTCCATCACCTTTGTCTCCCTTGCCCCATCTGCTTCCTTTTCCTCTGGATCATCTCTCTTCTGCTTTCTATCATTTATATCTTGACTCACTCCCTCCTCACACATGCCTGACTGTCCTAGCTGAAGTTAACTCCTCTTCAACCCTCTCTCTTTGAATGATCCTATTTCATCTTCTTCACAGCACATTTTACTGAAATGATTGTGTTTATACGTTCTGCTCTGTCGTCTACCATAGGAGCTCTGGTCCTTGGGCACCTGTCTGTTGGGTTCACCGCTGTTCCGTCAGTATTCAGAACAGTACATAGTACAGTACGTAGTAGCAGCTCACTAAAGACTGCTCGATTATATTTGCCTCTTGGTTTCTGTAGCTCTTTTGATTTATTTTTTAAAAAGAGAGGTAACAATTCCCTTTGATATGCTGGACTAAGTTAGATTTGCTGCATTCATCTAAAGACATTACCCTGCCAGAGTCTATTAATCTTTTTAATGTAGCTTCCCTTTTTCTGTCTTCTTCTTATGCCCATTTTGGAAGTGGATTTATTTTACATTGTAAAACCATTGCCCCCTTTTTTAACCTGTGCGTTACAACTGTTAGAAGCAGACTACACTGACTTTTCTCCCTTCTTGCCTGGATTGGGAATGGCTTGCCTCAAGACTGCATCTTTTTCATTATGAGGTTGTGTAGGAATTTAGATCCCTTCTCTGAAGCAGTCATCATCCTTCAGCTCACTGCTCTGGGGCTGCAGAAGGGAAAATCCCTGGCTTATTCATCAAAGAGAGCTCTTTCATTAATGCTGCTGTGAATTCCTGCTCACATCAGATATAGAGGAGATGATGGGAAGGAACAGGGAAGCCGCTGAAAGGTGTCAGAGGGGAAATTGAGGAGGGGTACTATAGTTCACTGTCCTCTGCATCTTTGCAAGTCCTGCCTGGTTACAGATGACCAGGCAGGGTAGAAATCTAGCAAGTAAGGCTGAGTGGTCTCTGCCAACTTTCTGGCTAAGGTTTCTCTGTTCCAGCCTAAACTTTGCATTCCCATGGTGCAGTTAGACTACTCTCTGCATTGCTCATAAATGTGTGATGTGAGGATGGGTGGTGACAGTGGTTGGGAAGATGAAAAAGAGATGGATCGTGTGCTCAGGGAGTTCTTAATAAATATGAAAATAATCAACATAAAGGGCGTGATGTGATTTAGGCCAGAAGAAAGAAGGAAGCAAAATGCGGTGGGAGTTTGAAAGGGGGAGAGCCCATGTAGGTTGGTGGAAGGGGGTGTGTAGGGAGATGAAGAGGGAAGGTTTCATGGAAGAGGGGCATTTGAGGAGCTCAGGTGGTGTGGGGTGGGGCAGCTGGGGAAAATGTGCCCCAAATGACTGAAGTGTTAGGGAAGAGTAACCCTCAGATGTCCTTGTTGTCCATGACCTTGGACAGCCTCGTTAAAGAAAGGATTGACAAGGAAGCCTGCTAGACCTTTGGCAGAAGTAAGATCTGTTGAGCCCAATACACTCTAGGTCTGCAAACCTGCTGTCTATCTTCCGATGGAGATTCGACCCTGCACCTTGTATTTTTGTATTTTGTATTGAATTTTTGAGCAGGGAAACTGGGAGATGCCTACCCCATGGACTCTGAGATCCACTTCTTTTCTGCAGTAGATAGTCTTATTTATGTTGATACGGAATCATTTTGCATTCTTAGATCCGATACTGGTAGATGCTTTATTTCAGTAAGTTGTGAAGGTAAACAAAAAGAAAACCAAGTGTTCTCCGTCAGTGTCTTACCACAGTGGGACATCTGGAAACACAGTGGAACTGGCGCACCCTACAAGCCAAGGCTGGGGAAACTGTGTTTTGTTCTGGCTGGATGATGGAGAACCTTCAACTGTGCTTTCCTTTTCTGAACAAGCATTAATGAAGGAAAAGATGCTTCTTAGCACTGAATAATTTAAACATGCTTCTGAAAGCAGAGGTAACACTATGAATGGTTTCCCAAGTCAGGTTTTCAAGTATCACCTTCTACTGAAATGTCACTGATGGGTACCCTGTCCTCCTACTTACGTCATAGTTTTCTATAAATTGATCCTCTGTTTTACTCAAGTAAATCAAATCTCATCCTAAAGATAGTATTTGGAAATCATGAGTCTGATGTACCAGTTACATGTTTTCACAAATTATAAACCACCTATCATTCATCTCATGTCTTTTATTTATATGTGATGCTGAGATGCTGAATCTGTTTATATGGAACTTATGTCTTCTGCCTTTAAAATCATTTCAGCTTTGGGAAAAAATAAAATGACTTCTGCACCATCTTTGTAGCAGTCCTATTAAGTCCAGCCCCTTCATCTCTCCCCTCCCCTGCCCTTGTCATCCTCCCCACCCCCTCCAGATTCCGTAACATTCCGAGCCTGCAGGGATTGTGGAGAACATAATAAAAGATCTTGGGTATTTTGAGGATTTGAAGTGCAATGAAAGGAAATTACTGACATACTGAATCGCCTTTTAATGGGAGATGGTGATATCGATCTGGTAATGTTTCCTGCAGTCCTAGTTGTAATAACTGTATAATATCATACACTTTATCAAAATAATTTAGAAGCTGACAAATGAAGTTGTTATGGAACCTCTGTGTAAAATGAAATGAAAGGCACAGGGTCTAGAAGTTGGTGAAGGAGGAAGAACAGACTATATTTAGTCCTACAGGGCTAAATTAGGGGAGAAGTATAAAGTTCTGTAGCCAGAATAAATTTCTGAAAATCAAGTTCATGTCAGCAAGGGTCTCTGAGTCTCTGGGCCCCTGTTATTCTATGGAGAGTAAAAAATGATGGTCTCATCCCCTCATTTGTTTTAACCATTATTATCCTTCCTCACTGATGTAAGTTAGTATGCAAAGTTGCTTGATTTGTAGAATATGATTATGTTTATTAGAACATTTCTGGTATAATAAACTGCCTTTATGAGGGGCCTGCTATCAGCAGGTTTCAAGTTTAGTGCATAGCTCAATGCATTGGTTTTTATAGCTCGTAATGAAATGTCTGCTGTTATCAAAAATTTAATGAAAATTATGATGGTATTTCTCAGCTTTCTTATTAAAAATCAGGTCTCAATATTTCTAAGACTCTCATTATTACTTTAATCAGTTTGTGCTCCCATTATCTTCCTCGGGCACTAAAATTCTTCAAGTTTCACATTTTCATCCACACTGTTTTGTCACTGTTTCCTTCACATGCGTAATCTAGAAAGTGATTATAGAGGAAAGGTGGAGCATAATTAAGGGAGATTTCTCTTTCTTTTTTTTAGAAAATAGGCACACGTTGGAAAGAAACACTTTCCTGTTATTTCCTTGACTCTCATGTTACTACCACACTTCATGTCTGACACTGGATGTGTGGGTTTTCCACACAGCAAGCATTTCTGCAACACCAAGTGTGTGTCCCACAATTCAATTCAGTTCTGACATTGTCTGCCTGGAGGTGGCATCCCTTTCTTTGAAGGGAGGATTCAGTTTCACAAGACTATCTCAACTTAAGGCCCCAATGGCACATCTCAGACTGTCTTCTGATGGAAAGAAAGTGAAAGTGAAAGTTGCTCAGTCGTGTCCGGCTCTTTGTGACCCCATGGATTATAGTCTGTGGAATTCTCCTGGCCAGAATACTGGAGTGGGTAACCTTTCCCTTCTCCAGGGGATCTTCCCAACCCAGGGATCGAACCCAGGTCTCCCGCATTGCAGCGGATTCTTTACTAGCTGAGTCACGAGGGCAGCCTGCCTTCTGATGGACTGGGCTGTAAATCTGGGTTCCTATGACCCCCTCCTAGAGTTCCATAATTTGCTAGAACAGCTCACATAAGTCAGGGGGACACATACATCTGCTAGTTTATTATATAATCAAGGATACAGATGAACAGCAAGAGGGAAGAAGTACACAGGTCAAGGTGTGTGGGAAGAGGTGCTGGGCTTCCCTCTCCCCTCTGGGAACACCACTCCCCCGACACCTCCACATGTTCCAGTCTGGAAGCTTCCTGAAACCCGTTCTTTGGGTATTTTCATGGAGGCTTCATCATGGGGCCATGCTCAGTCATTAACTCAGTCTCCTGTCCGCCAAGGATGAGGGTTTGGTGGAAAGTTCCAGGCTTCTAATCGTAGCTTAGTTTTGACAATTTCAAGCTTCTAATCACTCCTTAGTCTTTTTTGGTGAAGCTATACAGGAGCTATACAGGAACTCACGAAGAGTCACCTAATTTGAATAAAAGGCATCACCATTGATCAGGAAGTTCCCAGAGATTTAGGAGCTCTTTGTCAAGAACCAGTGAAAGACCAAAGATCAGAACGGAATGATGCTCCTAGTGCTGTTAACACTTAGGAAATTAGAAGCATGTTAGGAACTCTGTGCCAGGAACTGGGGGCAGAGACCAGTGTGTGTGTGTGAATCTCCAGTACTTTACCCACCTGATTCAAAGAGCTGACTCATGGAAAAGACCCTGATGCTGGGAAAGATTGAAGGCAGGAGGAGAAGAGGGCTACAGAGGATGGGATGGTTGGAGGGCATCACTGACTCAATGGATATGAGTTTGAACAAGCTCTGGGAGATAGTGAGGGACAGGGAAGCCTGGCATGCTGCAGTCCATGAGGTTGCATAAAGTCAGATACAACTTAGCGAATGAATAACAGAGACATACGTATATATAATATATATATAGTATATATATAGTATTTATGTGTATTTTTCCATTATTTCACAAAGTAACTTCTTTTTGGAACTATATTTGTAATAATACCGCACATTTTCTTGATTTGCTCTTCAATTAAAAATATCTGATTACT